>NC_092502.1:146238409-146542202 GCF_047511675.1 Marmota flaviventris
CTCCATGTGGCTTCCCAATATGACTAGCTTGGGCTTTCTCCCAACACGAGGGTCTCAAGGCAGCATTCCAAGATGGCATCATCCTGTGTCTGGCACTTTGGCTGGGAGGCTTGGACATGGGGGCTGGCCAAATGGTCTCTTCAGCAAGATAGTTACATTTACATGGTGACTCAAGGGTCCAGGAAAACAGAGACCTCCAATACTTAAAGTCTACCCTACCCTACATGAGACTAGACTAAGCCAGCATCACATCTGCCACATTGTGTTGAATAAAGAAATTCACATTGCCAGTCAGGATTGAAGGAGGAGAGAAAATAAACTCCATTTCTTGATGGAAGGAGAGTATAACATCTGTGGCCACTTTTAAGACACTATGCCTCTAAATAATTTATATTTTCCTACATAAAAAAAATTCACTATCCCTTCCCAAGATCTCCTCTTATTGTGACATCAGGCCAAGTCAGCATGCTCCTCTCCATTCAAAGACCTCCGAGTAAGAGAGACAAGTTATCTACTTCTACCCAAATCCAACTTACAAAGGTGACACAGGGAAGGAACAACAGCAATGGACAGTCTATTCAAAAAGAGAGGAAGAAAGGATAGCCGAGAGCAGTCCTTAGTCCATAGTAATTTTGAAATCCACGTGGGCACAGTTTCTCAGGATCTCCTACTACAACACAAGGGATGTTCCTTTATTAGGGTCCACTCCTGCTCTCTCGTTTCTCACTTGACTCTAGCTCATTTTTCCCAGAGTTGGTGTTTTGGATCTTGGTTTTATTCTCTATGAACTCCTTTCTTCTCCATAAGTCAAGGTACGTATTTACAGCTGAGTAGATTTTTTTCCCCCTATCTTAGGGCTGTGTGAAGTTCGGAGTCCAGCGGCCCCACTTTATTTTGTACTGCCCTATTTCTTTTAATCCAAACTGGCAATGTGTTTACCAATAAAATTCTTTTAAAAAATTTTTTCAGATTTTCAATGCATCAAATAGCAAACTCACTTCATGAAAGTTACACCCATAAACTTCTTCAAGATAGGTACCTCTTCTTTTTTTCTCTTTCTCTCTCTCTCTCTCTCTCTCTCTCTCTTTTTTTTGTGGGCGAGTTTGCAAGTTTGTGGAAAATGCTGTAAAGATTCTTATAATCTTTTACTGAATGGTTGTAAAATTACAAATCAAGTTCACGCAACTTTTTTTTAAATTTTTTTTTAGTTGTTGATGGACCTTTATTTTATTTATTTATATGTGGTACTGAGAATCAAATCCAGTGCCTCACACACGCTAGGCAAGCACTCCACTGAGCTACAACCCCAGCCCCCATACAACTTTATTTTGATCTTCTCTCTGAGACCCTATTTTACTGTCAACACCCTAGATTTAATCTTTACCTTAAGACTGTACCTTACATAGAGAATCTTTTGTCTTTGGAAAGGCTAGGAATAAAAAAACATTTTTGCTGTCTGCTTAGTAAATATAGGAACAAAAATATTTCCACTTAATTCTATTTTTTTAAAAGAATCTTTTTTTTTTGCCCATATCTGTTTTCCCATGCTTTATCACAGGTGACTAAAAGAAGCCAAATTTCACTTTCAGTATTTTCCCTGAACATCTTCTTAGCCAGATACGTATGTTCATTGATGTGTTTTCTAGCTTTCAGGCAAGAGTGTTGCCAAACAATTCAACATGATATAAGTGCTGCTTTTTCTAGCTTCTAATAGGAAGTATTTCATGATTTTTCCAACCTCCATTACTAGTCTCCTTGCCACTTTCAACTTCTGCTTATTATCTTCCCCAAAGCCAATGCCACATGTTCTAGGTTTTTGTGATGGCATCAATACTTTCCTGATTATCAATTTCTGAATCACTTATGCTTTCTGGGTAACAAACAAACCTAACTTTGTGACTTAAAAAAAAATCTGTAAGGTCTCTCATGATTCAGGGTTTGGCTGCATGGTTCTTCCAGTGGGCTGTTATTCAGTCATGGGTCTCTTTTCATCTGGTAGTTGATCTTGGGCTGTCGACCAGGATGCCTTGGTTCTCTCATTGCTCCTCCACATGGCCAGGTTGGACTTCTTTACACAGTGGTCTCAGGCTACATTTCAAAATGGCATCATTCCCATGTATGGTACTTTGTTCAGGACAGCTGGAGTAGTCACACATCCCACTTTCCCTGTATTCTCTCCATCAAGGTACCTGAACCACTTTACATGGTAGCTGATGCTTACAAGAAAACAGACAGAAGCTGCTGAAGTTCTTAAAGCCTACGTCTACAACTAGGGCAATATCACTTTTATTGCATCACAAATCCAACCCAGATTTAAGTGGAAAGGAAAAGAGATACAATCTTTTTACAAAATGAGTGGCTAGAATTTGTGATTATCTTTAAACCACCCAAATGACAGTGACCACAGGCAATTAAAGCTCTCCCAATGTTTTTTGGTTCTTAGATTTTTGTTTTATATTATATATAGCTACCATCCACAGACTTAATATCTCTTAATTTAAGAGTAAAGACTGGAGATAAATTTACGTATTCCTCTTAACACTTTACAAAGAGTGTGCCATATATGCCTTATAATACACTCAAGAAATGACTACTAAAAGATTGTTGGCTGAATGAAAAGGTTGGTCTGACTTTCATGATGCATATATTATTTCACTCTAATTGCATGTAGAATGGATCATTATTCTTGGTAAACTTGTCAATTTTAATTTAGATAGTTGATTAATCAATAGCAGTGTTTGCCCTAATTGTTGGTTTGACAGGGATTTATTACTATAAATAGGATCTCTTTTAGGAAAAGGGAGATTTCCATATACACAGTCTTCTCCTAGGGCTGCAGTTCTTTACCTTTACTGCATGATGGGATCACCTAGGGTGTTTTAAAAAATATGTCTTGTCAAAGCTCTTCCACCTACACTTATTAAATCAGAATCCCTAAATGCATTAGGATTTGTTCTTAGGTGATTCTCATCTATAGACTTGGTTGTGGACCACATTCCTTGGGCTTAGCCTTTGAAAATATGTCTTGCATTTCAAGCAGATAAGTCTGACTCTATCTCACACAGCTTCCAGGTATGTGTGAGTATATATGTGTGTGTGTGTGTGTGTGTGTGTCTGTGTGTGTGTTCACCCATACATGCATACACATACATACTAGAGGGCTGTGAAAAATTTAGGTCACAAAAGAGATTTAATGCTAAGAAAAAATATTGAAAACACTAGGGTGTTGTGATAGCCTAGGATCTTGGCTTTGTGAAATAGAACAAACAGTCATTGAAATATTTTTCTTGGCATTTTTATGGCTGATCTGCATGAATAACTTTGAGATTGTTATTGTTTAATAAGAAGAAAGATGTGCCTTCCAACATCTCCAGGGTGTTTCTGTTTGTGCAAAGCCTTCTGACTACATTGTGCATCTGAAGCTCATTGAGTATCTTCTCTATGAACCCAAAAGGCAGGGTGTCTGTGTTTGGCAGATCAAGAAGCCCTTTTCCTGCCTCTATGCTGAGTACTTTTCAAGACCCAATATCTGACTAACCCCTAAAGCCCCAAAGAGATGCTACCTCAAGTTCCTTGATCTCCACAGAGGTAGTTCTTGTGGGCAAGGATTGCTATGGAGAAAGTTTTCAAAAACATTTCTCTAAGAGCTATACATGCTTTTAATAAGCAAAGAATAATCAAGGGTAGGATGATTTTATATTTTAACACTTCCTCAGATCAAAGGATCAGATATAATTGTTTCCCACCCTCTTAGCCCAGGTAGGTCAGTTCTGAAGATCAATGTCTATAATTTAGCAAACCAGAAATAAAAGCTTCCTGAACAAGTCCACATGGGTGTTCATTTCATGGATTTACTAGTCCCAGACAAGCAACTGCTAGTCCCAACTGCATTTCCAAACCTCACAGTCACTCCTCAGTCTGTAGTAGTCTGGGTTCTGCTCACATCATTTTACTCAAACAGCACCAAATCAGTGGATGGTCGAAGGTCCGTAGCTGGCAGTACTTCTCAGCTGTGCTTGATCAGGTGTCTCCAATCTAAATTTTTTACTTTCTTGTCTATTTTGACAAACAACCCTAGAGATGTTGGAAGGCAGATGTTTCCTCTTATTAAACAACACCAACCTCAAAGTTGTTCATGCAGATCAGCCTTAAATATGCCAAGTGAATGCTGGTTTTCTGAGCATTCATTTCATCCCACCCTTAAATTTGGGGGTACTTAAGAGTTTGCACTTAGCTCCATTCTTCCCAGGTCATTCTTTCACACTGACTTCTTTCTCTTTGCTTTAACTACTAACAACTGCTGTGATTCCTAAATCTCTTTTCCAGATCAGAGGGTATTCCACAGTTAGGCTTATATGAGATGTAATCTGTACTCAGCAAATACTACCTAAAATACAGCCACAGAGCATTGAGCTACTGTGGTGGATGGGTCTGGAGGAACTCCTTGCAAAATCCACATGTTGGACTAAACCCTCCATCACCATACCTTACTTTGATTTCTGCTTATCACTGGATATGCTTACTGTCCTCAAGTAATTTTATTCCAGAATCATGGGGGCCTTGGTATTCCCTCTGCTCCTTCCCTTGCACCTGGCCTTGGTCAGAAGTCACTACTGCACCTCAGTGTGTGTTATGGAAGATAGTACAATAAAAAAGAGAAATTTGCAAGAAGATTTACTAGTCTACCTTTTCTGGCCATCGATAAGCTTTGCAGGATATCCTCATCTCTTTCTCAGAACTGACATCCCAATTTTGATCAGTTATTCTTTTGTATGTGAGAAAATGATTTAAAGAGGGCCTGTTTTTGTTTTTCTCTGTTCTTTGGTTTCTGGTGGCCACATACTCTTCATGTTGTCTACAGCAACTTCAGTCTTACTTATTGGAAGAACTTGACCTTTCATCATGAACTTTAATTGACATTTTGGTAGATCTTCCCTGTGCCGTGTTATATTAGGGTGAAAGTAAGGTACAGTACAGGCCTTGGCCGTTTATAGCACAACACTTGGTTTGTCTCCCAAACCATATACAAACCATAGCTGGAAGTTTGATCCCCAGTTTGGCAGTGTTGAGGTGGTGGAACCTTTAAGAAGTGGGCCTTATGGTAAATGGATGGAACTAGAGACTATCATGCTAAGTGAAATAAGCCAATCCCCCAAAGCCAAAGGCCCAGTGTTCTCTCTGATAGGCAGATGCTGAAACACAGTAAGAGGATTGGGGGGGGGGGGAAGAATAGAAGTTAACTGGATTAGACAAAGAGGAGTGAAGGGATGGGAGGGGTGGGGTGAGAATAGGAAAGACAGTAGAGTGAATGGGACACTACTTTCCAATGTTTATTTATGAATACACGACCAGTGTGACTTCACATCATGAACAACCATAAAAATAGGAAGTTATACTCCATGTATACTCCCTATAGGTAAATTCAAAGTACATTCTACTATCATGTAAAACTAAAAAGCACAAATTTTAAAAATTCTTTACACACACACTCACAAAAAGAAGTATGGCTTCAGAGAGGGCAATTAGATCATTGGGGGCTCCACTCTCGTAAATGGATTATGCTATCTTACAAGAGTGTTTTCTTAATCTCAAGCAGAGTGTTATAAGAAAGCCTGGCATCTCCTCGGGTTGCCCCTTGCTTCCTTGCTTGCACACACGCCCCATCTTTATGCTGCCCATTTCTTTTCTTCTTCTCTACTGTACTAAGATGCAGCTGGGGGATCCTCACCAGGATCTGGTACCAAGCTGTTCAGACTCTCCAGCCACCAGAACCATGAGCCAAATAAACCTCTTTAATTTATAATTTACAAGCCTCAGATGTTTTCTCATAGCAATGTAAACTAAAACTGTGCCTTTCACATGGTGATTAATGTCCCCTACAGGATCCCTGTTGTGGAACTATTTTATCTCTTCTTCCACAGTCTTTAATGACTTTCTTCTGAAGCTCAAACTAATATAAAACACAGTCATTTGTTACTGTCCCTACCACGTTAGACACATGGCTAGGGGTTTATCTTTATTGCATGTTAGACACTCCTAGCTTTTGACCATAAAAGATCCTTGGGTGCCAGCTCTGTTGTGGCTGAGACAGTTCTTAGCCTTGATAAGGTTGCTATTATTGAGATTGTCCTTAGCCTCTATTTGTTTTTGTTTTATTTTTTTGCAGTGCTGAGGATTGAATACAGGGCCTCATATACACTAAGCAAATGCTCTCCAACTGAATTACATCCCTAGCTCCTGTCCTTAGCTTTGATAAGATTGCTACTGTAATTTGTATCTATAGGGCAGTATTCAGGTCTGTCTTATTCACAACCTTATCCTCAGTATCTAGCACATGATAGGTGTTCACTAGCCATTTGTTTTTAAAAAAAAAATCCATGAATGACTATATCCTTACACTACTCACTGATAACCTAGGTCCCTTTGCAAATGACTGAGGCAGAGGTGACATTCTTAGGCCACCAGGAATGTAATAATTACAAAGCAAGTGTAGCTGCTCACATCTTGCTCTGATGTGTTAAACAAATAAAAAGATAATCAATTACCAGGTTGAGAAAGTGGCAACAACAGAAACAAGATACAGAGTTGATAGTAAAGGAGAAGAGAAACAGTGTGGCTTAGGATTAGGACCTTGGAGAAGCTTCTGTGAAAATAGGTTTTTTTTTATTTGTTGGTTTTGGGGGGTTCTTTTTGATACCAGGCTTTGAACCCAGGTGTTGCTCTCCCTGTTAAACCCTGCTGTCTATCTACCCTCCCAGAAAGAGGCTTCGCCTGGCTCCACTTTGTCTGAATCTTTCTTTGCAAACTGCTTACTTGTTTCCTGACTTGATAAGCATGGGGTTCCTACCAGGCAAATCAATTACCTGATGGTCTAACAATATCTGAGCACATGCCCCTGCTCCCAGAGCTGCCACTCATTGACTTCCCAATTCAAAGTAGTCTGGCAAAAATTTCAAGCTAAAAAAACATCAAAAGCTTAACTCTAAGTTAGTGACAGGATAAAGGATGAATATTCCTTCCAGGAGGAATTTCATCTGCTGCCCACATTGCTAACGAGATACAGCCAAAATCTAACCAGGCTTAAATTGGCTCTCAACGGGTATCTTGTAGGGAAGCCTCAGATATTCACGGGACCTGAGCCCAGCTGAACCGCACACCAACAGCTTATCCTCATCCTTGTGTCTCAACACCACCACTCCCAGAAACAGTGCAAAACTAAAGGGAGGTTCAGCATGACCTTCCAAAGAAAGAAAATTATGTCCTGTTCAATCACCTTTTGGGGGGTTCTAATTAGTTATACATGCCAGCAGAATGCTCTTTGATTCATTGTACACAAATGCAGCACAAAATTTTTCACTTTTCTGGTTGTACATGAAATAGAGTCATACCATTTGTACAATCATACATGTACATAAGATAATGATGTCCATCTCATTCCACCATATTTCCTACCCTCATACCCCCTCTTTACCCAATCAAAAGTTCCTCCACTCATCTTATGCCCCATCCCCATTATGTATTAGCACACACTTATCAGGGAAAACATTCAACCTTTGGTTTTTGGGGATTGGCTTACTTCAGTTAGCATGAATATTCTCCAGCTCCATCCATGTACCTGCAAATGCCATGATTTTATTCTTTTTTATTGCTGAGTAATATTCCATTGTGTATATATACACCACCACTTCTTAAGATACATAATGTTTCAATGCAATATTATAAAATAAAAATTAATGTAAAAATCTGGTTTAATTCCCACCATCATCAGATGAGGTCAGTATAACCACCTCTGTTGAAGAGACGAGACCAATGCCCTTAGAGAGGCCATGGTGAAAAATCTTCCTCTAGGTTCACAGAGCAGATTCATCCCATGAGGTATCGGCCTGCTCATATACAGACCCTTCAGAACTGCCCACATGTCCACCCTCAGCTACCACCCAAATACAGTTCTCTGATTAAATTAGTTGAGAGCTCCATATTCTCAGGTATCTTGAGAGTGACTGGGATGGATGAGGGAGAAGAGGTTGAACCGGCTGTGGGGTCTGTTAAGGACGAGGCGGTGTCTGGACAGAGACGATGTGAGTACGGTAAACTGGCTTCAGCCTACGTCATCCCTCCGAGTGACAGTCCCCTGTTCTCCCTTCTACTTCCCCCCTCATTTTCCCCACAGCTAACATGTTTTAAGCTCTAACTCTGTGCCAAGCACTGAACATCTTTTGCATAATGTTATTTTAATCTTCCTAATCCTGTGTGGTAGGTATTATTATAGCCGCTTTATGGATGAACCTGAGACTCCTTGATGCCAAGTAATTACTGGCTTCTCACAAGCCAGTAAGTAACAGAGCTAGAATTCAAAATCAGACGTTCTGACTCCAGTACCCAAACTCCAAGGCAGTCTATACTATGTGCCCTAAAACCAGTCAATCAGGAGCAGCTATTTGAAAATGGTGGGCTGAGCGAACTTCATAGCTGGCCAGAGAGTGGTGCAGGAGGCAGCAGCTTCCTGTTGGTAAACAACATAAAATTTCCACCGTCTGGGTATTTTTCCACTTAAGGAGACAGCATATTTTACCTGGGTCGAACAGTAGTTTACTCGTAGCCCAAGGAAATGCTAGAAATTAAGAACTCTCTATAGTTTGTCTGACCTCAGCCCATAATTATGTAAGCTTATTTCTGAACATACTGGTAACTTTCCACTTCAGTCTACATTGAAAAAATATTCCCCTCATTTCCCAAAACCTACCATAATATGTTTGGTAGCATCAGAGGAATACGAAATGACAGCAAATTCAGTATTCAGAGCATTTATCTCCTTCATATTAAACCTAAATAAACCCTTCTTCTGACCCCACTTTTTCTCAAAATTTGGGACCCAGATAAAATTCCTGAGCCTAAGGACTGTATTTGATCCATCTCTGTTTCTTCAGCACCTAACATGTGCCCGACACACTATAAGCACCCAGAAAGTACTTAGTGAGGAAATGAATGGATGAAATATGCAGTTGGAACATAAAGATTATGTGACACCTCTATCACTAATAGGACATAAGCAGAAAATCTTTTTCTAGAAGTGTAGATAGATTGTCAGTAAGTTATCATGTCTGCCTTGCTTTCCTGTAGCTGGATTTACTGACATATCCCATTGTGGTCCAAGGATCACCTTCATCCCCACTAAGTCTTGAGTTAATCATGTGGGAGACAGGAAGTGTATCGGTGACTTAAGTGTCCACCATCCACAGAGGCTTAAGATGGGACAAAATCCCCAAAGCAGAAATCCAGGAGCTCAGCTCTGCCTTCCACGTTCATCTCAACCCTCTGGGTCTCTGGATGTATCTAAAACTCACAATAATCCTAGAATGTAGGTATGTGTGTCCTTTAGGATTAGACTTTGCATAAAACAGAGAGCCAACTGCAATTCATTAACCAAAGAAGTGTATCTTTCTCACAGGACAAGTGGCAGGAGCAGTCAGGGCTGCGACTCTTCACACCAGCGGTGACTTAGTCTTCCTTTATCTTTGGCTCCACCAAGCTTGGTGTGTGGCTTTGGGCTTCAAGCTTACTAGAGGCCATTTCTCTTTCTACTCCCTGCTGAGTTCCACACAGAAAACCAGGGGAGGATGGAGGACAAGAACATATGCCAAATACACTGACTCTGAAGCGATTTTTCTCACACCAGTTCCAGCACCATCTTGTTACAACTTAACTAAACTGGGAATTCTGGTGATAATGAGTGTTTTAAGTCTGTTACACTGTTTTTGAAATACAATTGAGGTTCTCTCCCTAAGGATAAAGGGAAGATGAGACTGTCATTTAATTGTCTTGCCACAGCAAGGCAGCACTAGGTTCCCTGGGGAAGAGACCCTGGGAGCCCATGATTTTAAGATCATGTGCCTTCTTTCCACCTCTGGGTGACCTGTGCATGACACAAGGCTTCTGTTGCTTTCTTCTCTTAATCACCCTCTCTCTAACCTTTCTGCCTTGCCCTGAACTCCAGTCACCGCCCAAAGTCCTTCTCCTGCTCCCCCACCAGCTCATCTAGCCACTGTCATGCTCCCTCTGTACAAGGACCAGATCCGGGCACTGATCAGCGTGACATCTGGCCTCTAATTTTCATCAATAGGTGGCATCCTTGCCCACAGCCCTCTACACCCAAACTGGACCTCTTTGAATGTGAGATGACTCAGAGCCTGCTCCTTCAATCAGTTCAATTTCAGTACACAGGAGTTAGAGAAATGGTCACAATTGCCCATGGTCACAAAGTTTCCGAATATTTTACATTTGGCCCCGCTCCAGGCTGAAGGCACTATCCTCAGAGCCAGAGGGAGGCAGCTTTCATTCTCCCTCTTACATCATATATCTACCCAGGGACATTCAGAATGTGATTCTGTAGCTCAGGGATAACACCCATAGGGCAGCATCACAGGAAATAGGATTTGGGGGAGCTAGAAGGCATGTTTCTGTCATCTAGGCTCACTGACGTGCTTCACTTATGGGAAACCGAGGTCCAAAAGGTGGACATAGCTTTTCTAGACAGGGCAGAGCTTCATCCACACATAAGGGATTCCCATGATGTGTCCCACAGGAGACATGTTGGAGTGAGCTAGGTGCCTCAGACCAGTCTGTGAAAGACCAGCATCTTTCACCTATAAGCAGGCCATCCGACTACTGAAAAGGCAGAGGGAGGGGTTTCAAGGATGGTTATAGGGAGATTTCTATGTTCCAAACCTCAACAGCATTTTGGTAGAGAATTGAAAAGACAGAGCAAGTGTTTAGATGGAAAGAACTTTATATGCTAATGGTTCCAGGGCACAAATAGAGGGCCAGAGCAATTGTGGAAACTTGCTCAAGGTTATGTAACAGAGGGATTAGTAATGGCGGCTACCATCCCCTAGGCATCCACCATGGGCCAGGCATTAGTCTCAGAGCTTTGCCTAAATCAACCTACTTAATCCCCACAGCCGTGCTAAGAGTTTGGTCACAAAGGTTCACAGTCCTATATCCAAAATCTTTAAGCCCAAAAGTGTTTCTAATGCTGAATTTCCATATTTTAGAAAAAAACAGTATATGTACTATATAAAGCACATTGACATTTCTGTAGCAAGTGGTCTAGACAGAAACTATGAAATTTTCACATCAATCTTGCTACCAAATAAGTTTGGGCACCTCACTTAAGAAAAAAAAAATTGGTTTTCTGAAATTTCAGGATTTTAGAGTTTTTATGCCATAGCTTTATTATCCTCATTTGCCAGAGGAGAAATGGCCATCTGGCTTCAGTGTCTGTGTGATTAGCTCTTTTGATTAGCTGCCTGATGACAAGGCCCTTCTGACATATTGAATCCATCTCATGTCACTATGATATATGTAACTTCATCCACTCCCCACAAGAAGGGGAACCAGACCAGAATATATCACTTTCACAAGTGGGGAAACAGGCTTAGAAAAGTCGTGTCCTATTCAAGGGCACACAATGGGTGGATAGAGGCACGATCCAAACCAAAAGCCAGGCCTGCAAGTTTCTGGATTTCCTGACTCTCCTGAACTATTTGGGTACATTTTGAGGAATTATTTGAAGAGAGAGAAATATGAGGAGAATGTTCGTATTCATGGTACTTGGAAGAAAAAGTTTGAAGAGGCAGCAGAATCAGAGTATAAACCTAGAAACCTGTACTAATTTCTAGAACAAACTGTAGAAGAGGGAAACATGGTAGACTCTTTAATCCTACCCAAGTGACACAGAGCAAGGTTCTAACTGATGGAGCAAGGGAAATCCTAGGGAGAGCGTTGACAGGCAGGTGCCCCTCTGCAACTCAAACTTTTGCTTTTGGAGATCACAATGATCTCTCCTAATATCAGTTATCTGAGGTCCCCTGGGGTATCTCCAGGGATCTGTGAAGACAAACACACAAGCAAACATCTTCCTGAATACCGGGGTTGTGGCCAGGAAGCCTACAACCTGGTCCCGTCCCAGGAGCCTCAGACTGATGTCTGAAAGCCACAGCCACAGGGAGTTACAAAAAGGGTTGTCCTCTTCAGAAGGGTATCTGAGGAGAAAGCTGTTGATCTCAGCTCTCTCTGGACTTTAGTGCAGTCAGCCTCAAGAGGAAATAGATACGGGATGCAGAGGATACTGCCTAATTCCCCATGCTCAGAACACATCCAACCCCCAGCATGGATAGGAGAATGGGCAGAGTGGAGCCAGGGGAGGAGTCTGATGGCCCTAGAGGATTCTGGGAAGAATGGAAAAATGAGGGACATGGGAAGAACTTCAAAACTCTTCCACTTTCTCATATCACCACATTGTGTGTGTTACTTCCAGCAGGAAACTTGGGAGATGCTCCCACTGTTGGCTATGAGCTATAGTTCTAAGATTTAATTTAATTTTATAGTTAGCTACATGGTATTATTTAAGGGCATCAAAAAAGCAACCTCCATCCCATAAAGGCCTACAGCATAAGTGTACTGATTAATTCTCCAGAATACACCAAGTGGGAGGATTTTGCCAACAAAATGCTTATGTACACACCACCCACCTGTCTGGAGTGTTCTCCCCTGACTTTTCTATTAAACGCTCTTCTTGCTGGGCATGGTGGTGCATGCCTATAATCTCAGCTGCTTGGGAGGCTGAGGCAGGAGGATCACAAGCTCAAAGCCAGCCTCAGCAACATAGTGAGACCCTAAGCAACTTAGTGAGATCCTGTCTCTACATAAAAATATTAAAAAGGGCTGAGGATGTGGCTCAGTGGTTAAGCACCCCTGAGTTCAATCCCTGGCACGAAAAGAAGGAGGAGGAGGAGGGGGAAGGGGGAGAAGGAAGTCAAGGAGAAACACCTTTCTTCTTTCTTTCAAAACTTTCTTCAACCTGTGCCTCTTTCTGAATATTCTCAATAGCTCTTGTGTATATACTTTTATTAGAACTTTTCCACTCTGTAATGTCATTATAAGCTTTCAGGTTGGACTTTCCCCAACAATGAGTATAAAAATATAACTCTCAAGGACTACATGGGGCAGTACTTAGCACAAAGTCTTTTTGTTCAGAAAGGGAGACCACCAACTTCCTAAGTATCACATCAAGAGTCCCTGCTCCAGGTTCTGTCAAGAATTATCAGACACTCTATTTTCTTTCAGCCACCTCTGTCCCTTATGGGTTACTAGATTTACAAATAAAAGTCCTGGACACCCAGTTAAATGTGAATTTCAGATAAATTATTCATAATTTTTAGTTTAAGTACGCTGTATGAGAATTATACCAAAATGTTATTTGTTGTTTATTTGAAATTCACATTTAACTGGGTGCCTGCGTTTTTTTGACAACCCTTCCTTATGGACCCTACCACAACTACTACCCAGTATCACTATTCCCCACCTTCTAAAGGAATTGCTCCCATGGGTGGCCAGGAGTCCTCAAAATGCTACAAGGCTGGGATGTTAAATGAAAGCACGGCCCAAATGCCTCTTGGCACCTTTTGCTTTATACTCCACTTAGGGAATCTTATAGGAAAGTCACTTGCACCTCATTGTCATAATACATTCTCAACATACCATCTCTTCACTTACAGCCACTCGGTGTGAAGACTCAGCCCTGAGTTCTGGAGGTGGAGCTGGGCCAGGAGAAGTATGAAAGGCAGACTTGGCAACATATTCAACTTTGCCCCTCCCCTCTGGAGCCTAAGGCTTAGCCAAGCTTGTCTGTCTGCCTGGACTCTAACCTGAACATGCCTTTACTGGGAGACTCCTGCTCTCTTCTCTTGAGCAACATGTTTTTGGTTCATGCAAATGAGACCTACCCACCTGTCCATGCAGGTCTGTAGGAATCTTAGATGGAGACACACCTGTGCTTCCTTCGTGATACAAAAATGATGTGTTATTTCTAGGAGACTCAAAAAGGCTTAACTGCTTGAGACAGCGAAATTAGGATTTGGCTTGGTCCTTGAGGGAAGATGCTGAACAGATCAAAAGGCAAGAAGAGGACGTGGGTGGCAGATAGGACTAAGTGTGCTTTTAGGAGGCAGTGAAGAAACCAAGGTTAGATTGGGGTTGCTTGGTATGGAAACATAGGAAACAGGGGTGAGAAAATTTGGGGGTTGCATGATGGCACGTGCTGCCTATAAGGAAGGATGGAACATTTGATTTAATGGAAATAGTTAAATGTGGATAGAAAGAAATATTTCACATTACTCGGCCGAGGCTTGTTTTCCTATTTCCCCTTCTTATTCTCCAGTGTAAAATTAAGTCACTTAAAGAGAAATCCAGTACATTTTGTTGAAGGTACACACTCTCCTGCCAGTTAGAAAAGCCGAGCCTTTAAAAAAAAATCACTATTTCCTGCTAAAATTCTTAAGTCCCTGGATTAAATAACGAGATCATCTAGAATTTGAGAAAAAATTTTTAGATTCTTAGGTATTTAAATTACTGTCAACCTCAACTCTGGCACAAGGATGTTTCAGGACAACTTTGATCATTACTAATTCTCTGCCAGCTGCTTCCTTCCTCCTGGGCCAGGGACCTGTTTGCAGATGTCCTGGGTGTGGGTAGCCTTCTCTACCCCTTCTCCACCTGTCATTAAACACAGAGCTGGCTTCCACCGACGACCTCCCACAACACACAGGATTGACTTGCCCTATTGACCAAAGAATGGGTGCACCCTGTCTTCTAGTTACTCTATTCAGTACAGTTGATCTACCCAAGGTGAGCCATCTCTCTCTTTCAGCTTTCTCTCTCCTGATGGCCCCTTCCTCACCTAGGGACACTGTGATCTTTGCTCCTTCCATCCTGTTTTAAACCTGTCCTTAAAATAATCTGATCAACTCTTTTGCTTGGAGATGGTCACATAGGAGTGGAGAAAAGTTTGGAAAACTGAGATGCAAAAGTTCTGAGACCTCTTCATCTCCCATAAATACACACACGTACAAACTCAGGAGTTGAGGTGGAGTGAGGTGGGGGATGCTCTGTTACTTCTGTTTTTCTTGGAATTTTTCCATTGTGTCATTTATGTGTTTACAGGTAGTAAATGGTCACCAAAGGTTAATATGTGATCCTTCCTAGAAAAACAAGAAGGAAACCATTTCTAAAATAAGTGAAAGTCACATTGGAGATTCAGGCAGTTGCCACAGGAAGGTGGTGCTACACTTCAGGCCAGGGAGGCTCTTCCAGTATGAGGGGGAACAGGCTTTGCTGAGGGCCAGAGTCCTCCTTGCTGGCTTCTGCTCCTGACCCTTCCCTTCAGTCATCAGAAGGTCATTCTAGTTTGGGATCACTACTATTATTCTATTTATTTTATGAACATATAATACATGTACAGGGCACAGAAGTAAAAATACCCAATAGGTGATTGAGTAACAAGAATGCCACCTTCCATTCCCACCGCCCAGAAGGTGAACTCTATGATTCTCTTAAATATCCTCCTTCTAGGGATGTCTATGCATTTTCAAAAATAGTTATTGAAAAGTGGCTATTGGTTGGATTATTTTTTCAAAGAGATA
This sequence comes from Marmota flaviventris, assembly GCF_047511675.1. Classification (NCBI taxonomy): domain Eukaryota; kingdom Metazoa; phylum Chordata; class Mammalia; order Rodentia; family Sciuridae; genus Marmota; species Marmota flaviventris. The sequence continues at coordinate 146,253,889 of NC_092502.1, forward strand.
TCACATTCACATGGGTCAAAAATTGACATATTAAAAAGATAACCAATGAAATGTCACACACTCAATCCTGTACCCTGCCCTCTACTCAGTTCCCACTCCCTACCACTATCCTATCCCTACACCCATCAGGTGACCATGTTGGTTCTATCCTTGTGAATTATTCCAGAATTTTCCCAAGGCACATACAACCAAATGCAATTTCTATTTCAAAGCAATTCTTTCACTTAGGATTTTATGAAGACACCAAAAAGGGTTATTTGAAAAAGTAAAATGTAAAATTAACTATATGCAGTTTAGAAAGCAGTCAACTTGAACTTTGTACTTTTAGTTATATATAATAACCAACATACAAATTTAACTGCAGGGGTTCCTTGGCTTCAGGATATTGTGATCTCTTTAAAAGGGACACTCTTTTAAAAAATATTTAAAAATTAGTATCACCTTGGTCCATAGCAATCAGAATAGAAGCTCAATCAGTTGTCAATCATATACCATAATATTAGTGTACCTGGTGAACTATACAGATGTTTACTGCTTACTTTCAGACCTATTGTCCTTGGGTCTGCCTGTGAAATGCTGGGACCACCTATGTCTGCTCTGAGATTTTGCTCACCACATGCAAGAGTGGTTATCTATAGATATGATTTTGATGGCAAGAGTCCTGAGGCCTACCATTTTTAGTGCATCTTTATCTAAGAAGTTCCCTGGTTCCTCTCAGGCTCCAGTAGCCTGACTTTTATGTAATCCGAGCATTTCTCTTATGCTTTGTAAGTATTGGGGAGAATAGGTGATGGAAATCTATTACTTGATAAATCCCCCATCCCCCACAAAGTGTAGCAGGTTAAGAACTTAGTCTCTGGCCTTAACATGACTTGGATTCAAATCCAAGTTTTGCACTTATATTACTTTAAAAGTAAGTTACTTGGCCTCTCTAAACTCTAGTTTTCTCAAAAGGAAAATAAGGGGGCTGGGGATGTGGCTCAAGCGGTAGCGCGCTCGCCTGGCATGCGTGCTGCCCGGGTTCGATCCTCAGCTCCACATACAAACAAAGATGTTGTGTCTGCCGAAAACTAAAAAATAAATATGAAAATTCTCTCTCTCTCCCCCTCTCTCTCCAAAAAAAAAAAAAAGTAAAATAAGGATGTGAATAATACTACCTACCTTGGACTTAGTACAGTGATTGGCAGATGGTAAAATTCAATTATTATCATTTTTAATAGTTTTGAGGGGGTTAATTATCATTATCAAATTCCAAGAAAAACAGAAGTAACAAAGAATCCCCCCACCTCACTCCACCTCAACTCCTGGTCAGAAAGTTTTGACAACAGCAGCTCAAATTAGGAACTCTTTTAATCAAACTTCAGACCATTTGCACCACCAGGGTACTGTTTGCTTCACAGGGGGACATTTTAAAAAGCCATTAAAGAAATTTTAGTGAACCTTAATTTCCCACCAGGGAAGCAGGCTGAATAATAATTGTGAACGTTTTGTTCAAGTCTGTTTATTGGTTCAAAAATAAACATTTTCTTTTCTAAACTGGCATCAATCCTGAGAGTCATGTTACACAGATTTGGGTTCATAAAATGTAATTTTTAAAAATTTCAGTCCAATGATCTCATTATTGGGCTTCATAACAGACAACTGAGCTTAAATATTAGGAGGGGAAATTTTCCAACATAAAGCAAGTAGAGGAAGCATTCAGATGACAAAGAGGACATGGAAAATTTATAACTCCTAAAGCAAAGTTTATAGGTGGACTGCAAATACCCCAAAGCCTTGCAGGAAGCTGAGAGTTAACTGGAAATTGCTTTTCAGTAGTGCTGGAAATTTCCACTGCTTGTTTTGCTGTGGAAGGGGTGAAACAGTGGGGAAGTGCTGTGTGTGTGTTGCCTCCTCACCAACCTTTTGCAATGGTGTCATGTTCTGTTTGCCTTCCAGTCTTTCTGCATTGTCTGAAGTCACCAGGGGGCCCTCTCCTTGCTTATTTATTACATAATCAATGATCTGTTTAGGTCGCCCTCTTCCCCCTAGTCGACTTATTAAAATCCTTACTGAAAAATATTATTAATGATAAATGTTAAAGAAATTTCTGTTTAGAAAAAAAAACGAATAAAATAAATGTTGACTTGCATAAACAAGGGAAGTATTAATCCAGGTCATTTGGCAAGTTTATGAGGAAAGATAAAAAGTTCAGGACCCAAGATAGTGCTTGAACACCTCTCTCCTCTTTATTATAAATGATGGAATTGAAGCACACAGAAAATAAACAATGTCCCCAAAGTCTCAAAGCTAATTAGAAACACTAGCTTTAGGATTGAGAGTGTGTGGTCAACCACATAAGAAATAGAAATAGAATGGTGCCCACTGTCACTGTGGCCTGCAAAGGAAGAAGCAGAATGACCCTTTCCTTAAGGAGCCATGTTCAGAATATCAAAATACCTACATGGCATGTTTAAATTCTGTTTGTGAAGCAGCACCACTAAAACAAAACTTGTGAGGGCTGGGGATATAGCTCAGTTGGTAGAGTGCTTGCCTTGCATGCACAAGGCCCTGGGTTCAATCCCCAGCACCAAAAACAAACAAACAAACAAACAAAAATTGTGGAGTTAAATATCCTCATACATGGGGACAAAAATTAGCATGTTTCCCACAAGTCCTCCTTTCCCTTAGGAGGATGCAGACTTCAGGAAGGTCAGAGATAAAGCACAGGTGGGTGAGCAGGACTGAAAATGGGAAACTGGTGCTTTCCTGAACTGCAAGAGGCTGGCCTGTCTAGGGCTAAAGCCATGCCCATCTGAGAAAGCACTGTGATGAGGAAGATTGGCTAAAGGGATAAAAATGATACAGGATGAAGCAAGAAGATCCCTGCTTACTCTGCTGGTGCTGCCATCTTGGTCTTTGGGGAATTTATTGAACTGTTAGGAGATTTTTTTATTTTTTACTTTTGTGACTGTGCAGTTATGACATAAAACATCTCTGGACCTTTTCGTGTTGCTCTAGGAATATGGCTCCCTGCAGTTGGAGGGGAGGTGGGAGGTTTTCTGGTGAGGGGCAACCTTGCAGTGCATTCAAGTGCATTCATGGCCCTGGCTGAGTGTTCCAGATTGTCTGCAACCACCAGTTTTTATGCTTCCCTCCAAATAATGGGAGGATTGTCAGCTGTGTAAGAAGAGATGGCCATGGTGTGCTCTTGTTAAGTGGATCCATATATGAGCTTTTTCAAGACCTTCCCTGACTCTCTTCACCACTGAAGGAAAAGAATATTCACCCACCACCACCAGCACCTCCAAGTAGCTGAAATTCTTCCCATTATAGATTCATTTCCTGGCATTAAATTGATCTCAAATGCTCAGAAAAAAATACTGAATCTTTGAGAAGTTAATCATACAGTGAAAAAAAAATCAGTATTTGGATGTGGATTTTCAACCTGGCTGCTGTTTCTGGTTTTGTTTGTTTTGTTGCTTCTGCTCAACAGGGCAGTTCTTACTACTTCTTACTGTGAGAGTCTACCAGGTCAGCTCTTGTGGATAAGGTGAGGGGAAAGGAAAGCAGCTTGCAGATAGGAAGGTCAGGAATACTTTTTGTCATAAGGAGAGGAGCATTAGAAGCATTATTTCAGCCCAAACTACACTCCATCATTTCAAAATAAAACACAAATTTCTGGATGTATCCTGCTCCTGTATTTGTTTTACTGGAGGGGTTAGACTATATTACCCTTAGAGATGTTTCAGAACGAAGCCAGACAGTTTGGGTCATCACAAAATCTCTAAAAAGACTTTCTTCAGCACTGATGGCCTAGTAAAGATTTTACAAAGTCCTCATTTAGCTTAGAAGTGCATCAATACTATATATATCAAAATACTTCATATCAGCCACAGAAACCCAAATCAAATCAGAATAAACAAAAGAAATTTTTTGGCTCACTCAACTGCAAAGAACAAGGGATCTCAAGAATGACTGGGCTAGGGACTCAGATGACATTCTCAGTTCTCTCTGTCCATCTTCTGTTTTCCTTCTGTCTGGACAAATCTCATTCTTTGTTAAACATGGGTAGGAGAGAGACAGCATCCACAGACCCCTTCATGCTTACATTATTCCAGCTAATGATGCTGGAGGAGGAAAGAGAGAGCTACCATCTTCCATTCCTTTCTTCAAATCATCAGGGAAGGACTCTGACCTGCTCTGTTGTAGATTGGACGTGAATCAACTATTATAGTCAGTTCTACAAAATACTCGGGCCAGCCTGGGATGTGTACTCACTTGTGTGGTGTGGGTAGGCTTTTGTATGTTAATCAAGTTCCTGGAAGTAAGTAGATACACACCCAAGACTCAGGTATTTTAAGATGTGCAATAATGAAGCCACTCACAAGGTTCTGGCAGTGTTGAGGAAGACGACCTAGCTGGTGCAGTATCCTAAGGATAATATAGCAATGAGAGTTCTTACCATCCTGATGCCAGGAGTATCAAGGGGAAGGACAGATTTCTGGAAAGAGAAGAGATATCAGGATGGAGAGGCTTCCAGACAGAGACTATGCCTCTCAATAAAAGAACATAGCCGACTGTCCTTAAGCTGGCAGAGAAGTCACGGGGCGGGGAGCGGGATATCCACCCTCACTCTCTTCCCTTTCTTCAATCTCTGGCCTCTAAATGGTCATATCCAACTGGAGTCCAGAAGGAATGGGGCCCATTGGTTAATTCATGCAGGCCAAGCAGTTGGAGATAGGATCTTGAAAGGCAAGATCTAGAATATATCTAATAGAGACTATAATTGGCATCCCCTTGTAGATCATCTAGGATCAGGAAAAGAAGACTTGGAAAGGAAAATCAGGTGCTGCTACCAGAAAAAGGGAGAGAAATGGTGCTGAGCAGTTGAACCTAACAGATGGTCCATTACAAATCCCTAGGTAAGGAGCCTGTGCCTAGGGGTTGTTCAGATATAATTTTACAGCCTAGTTGATGGCTCTGATGTCCAAACCCATGGCAATCAAGCTGAAGTCTCTGTGCTGGAAGAACTGGATCTGTCACCAATACCATTTCCATCACATCCCACCTCTCTCTCTTACTTCTCAACACCCAACCAGTCATCACTCGCTTATGAGAACTGCAGTTTGCTTCACTACATTACTTGCCCTTCCTTTTTGCACATGCCTTAATATAAATTGGCATCTAGCTGAGTGATTTATATCAAATAGATGCTCAATAAAAGTTTGGTGATAAAACACTAAAAAAAGAAGATTTAAATCTCTATGTCTCCTTTTTCATATTCTCATTAAAAAATATGGAAGATAGTCAATAAAGTGGATCTGGTTTGGGCCCTGGTGTAACAGTAGTTTAAAAAGTAATAGCCTGGACATCAGGAGACCTAGCCTTATCTCCAATGACTCATGAGCACCAAGTCCTGGAACTCAATTTCTCTGAGCCTTGGACTCTTCACTACTAATTGAGGTATTTTGGTGGCTTATCAACCTCAATGCTATTGACATTTTGGACTACTATTTCTTTCTTGTGGAGAAGGGGGCTGTCATGGTGCATTGTAAGGAGCTTAGCAGCATCCTGACCTCTGCCCACTAGAGGCCAGCTGTAATTCCTATCTCCTCTTCACCCAAGTGTGACAACCAGAAATATCTCCAGATACTGTTGAAGATTTTAAGGAGGATAAAATCAAACTTCTTTCCCCATTTGTGGACCATTAGGCTAGATGGCCTCTCTACCACTTGAAAAGTAGGTTTGGCTTCATGTTTCACAGACTGAAAATACAGGGACTAATACACAATGGAAATTTATTTTTTCTTATATCAAAGTCAGAGCTGGTAAAGCAACTCTTCTCTGCTGAGTTATCATGGTCCCAGAACTCTTCTGCTTTGTTGTTTTGTCATCCATGGTTCATAGAGCCTTTCTTTTGTTGTTCTGTCATGTGTCTGCATTCCAATGGCAGGATGGGACAAAGGGGTGAGGAGGGCCAGGCCACTTTCTAAAGGATATGACCTGTAGGTGGTATTTGTAACTACTGTCATCCTATTGGCCAGGATTTAGCTGCAAGGGAGACTGGGAAATAGAGTCTTTCTTAATGGGCTGCTGTAGACCCAATCAAATTCACTTAAGATTGCAGGTCTGATTGCTGTCATTCCTACTTTTTGTAAATTTTGGTTCGTGGGGAAAAGAGCTTTGGAAATGTGTACTTGGTTGGCACAGGAAGGTGGGAAGCAGAATCTTGTTCCCTCCATGCACTTTCCTTTCCTCTGACCATTAGACCTCAAAGCCCAGCTATCTATGTCTTAGAATTCTACAGTTCTACACGTCTGGCCCAAAAGTTCAGAGGTGGTTGAGTTCACATTGAGAAAGAACTTGAGGGTCACTCCTCACTTTTTAAATAAGTACAGAGAGAACTAGGGTACCTCTGGGGGCTAAGCCTAAAGCTGTGCTTATGGAGGCTTGTGTAAAAAGAAAACTTTAAGAGATGTGAAGATCAAAGTAAACCCTGAAGGGTTAGAAATTCTGCCCAAAACTGGATGACTTTTGAGAGAAATGGAAGGAGCAGCTAGGGTGGGGGGGGGGGGTTGAAATGCTTTATACACTCTAATAACCACCATTATTGATCTTAATGACTTGTGGAGTCATCGGCTAGGCCTCTGGGATCATTTGTTTATTAATTAACTTAGTAAGTAATTTTAGCAACAAATTAATTAATATTTTTGCTTTTATCTTCAAGATTGGGGTGTTGAACATGGTAGACTATTACCCCTTCATAAGCTGATAACAGTGAGGCAGAGATGAAGAACTCTGTACTTCATGGTACTTCATTAATTATTTACATAATTACCTAATTAAGTAGTATATAATTACATATTGTAATACATAATTACCTATTGTAACATACGATCTATTTATATGATTACCTAGCTAATGTCATTTCCCTTGGTAAACTATTAAAAAAGAACATGAACTGCTTCAAACAAAAATAAAACTCAATATTTAAAAAAAAAAAGAATGTGCTAAATTGATTTGTCCTTGGTTTCTTGCCTTGGAAGGATAAGGTAGTGTTTTGTCCTCTCTGGCATAATAAAATAAGTTTGTTAATTCTCAGGCTCTTAACTTCATATGTGTTTTGAATAAACTAGGGTACCATGATCCTATTTTTAAAACTTTTATTGTGAAGTGTCATGCACATATAGAAAAGTACATGAATATATAAATAAATTATCATAAATAAAAATGTAAATGAATGATCATTTACATGTTTATCCAGAGCAAGAAATAGACACTACCACTACCCACAGCCCCTCCCATGTCCCTAACCAATCACTATACAGTTGTTCCTCAAAAGGTAAATACTGGACTGGCCTAACAGTATAATTTTGTTTTGTTCTTTTTGTACTTTGTATAATAGAATCGAACTTTTTATTAAGGCAACTAGTTTTAGAAGGAAAAATTGGGTACTTGAGAATAACATTAAGTTATTAGGATGGGATTTCTGAAATCAGGGCTGCCTCAAAATGCAATTGGTAGGGCTGGGGCTGGGCCTCAGTGGTAGAGCACTTGCCTGGCACGTGTGAGGCACTGGGTTTGGTCCTCAGTATCACATAAAAATAAATAAATAAATAAAGGTATAGAAAAATGCAATTGGTAAAGAGCAGGACTGATCTGAGACATTCATTCTTGAGGTAGAGAAAAGAGAAAAAAAGAAGAAAAGGTGTCAGAACCACCCAGTGGTTAATAAAACTACTGTTTGGACTTGACATTTGCCATTTTGTGCTTATATTCCATTAGCAAAAGCAAGTGACTTGTTCAAGCTTGACATCAGCACTTTCAAGGAGGGCAAGTCATTAAGAACAATAGGTGGTGACTATTAAAAGGATTATTTCCAAATGAAGATCAGTCATAAATTACAATATGCAAATAAAGGGGAAAGAGGAGCAATCTCCCAAAATTCAGTGCCCGAAGTCAGAATCTATCCACTTGAAATGGATCATTCATAAACTAAAATCTACTGGGGCTGGGGTTGTGGCTCAGAGGTAGAGCGCTCACCTAGCACATGCAAGGCGCTGGGTTCGAGCCTCAGCACCACATACAAATTAATTAATTAATTAAAGGGTTTTTTAAAAAGAAGATCTACTGAAAAATTAAACATGTATACTCTAGATGTTAGAAGCCCATACAGTTTATATAAGTGCAACAGTTTCTATAGGAAACATCTTTTACTCCATGCACTAGATTTCCAATGAATTCTTTGTTTTCCAGGAGGGTTTGAAGTACTCTAAGGGCAGAGTTCACATAAAAAGAAAAACCACAATCTAATCTCTGCTTTGTACTAGAAGCTTCTGCTTAACGCTTGGATTTTCAGTATTTCTTCTGTTCTGTAATCCTATTTATGTGTGGATATAAATTATCCACCATCTACTCTAAGTCACCTGTGATGCATTTTCAGGAATTTTATGATGTCCAATCCTTGCTGACAGCATAAATCCTGTCTTCATACTGAGCAGATAGGAAAACAGTACCATTTCCTCAGGTAGTTCTTGCCCAAAATTTCTTCATTTAAATTGTACTTTCTCATTCCTCATAGAATTTGTTCCATTAAAGCTCTTTGTTTTGCTTTGTAAGAATTTTCAGCTAATTTTCAATGACTAGGCCTGCTTGGATCGCCTATCTTGAGAACCAGGCAGGACACTTGTTCCTTTGGGGAGCAAACCAACAGCAAAGGGATTTGAATCTTCAGAAATGCAAGTCTGACATCTTCTGGAAGACTTGTTACTATTACACCCACTGTAGTTCTTTTGTTCGACATTGAGGAGATGGGGTAGCTGTGGTGTTTTTGACAGTTTTTTCATTGCTGTGGCCAAAAGACCTGACAAGAACATTGTAGAGAAGGAAAAGTTTACTTTGGTTCAGTCTCAGAGGTCTCAGTTCATGAACAGCTGACTCCATAACTCTGGGCCCAAGGTGAGGCAGAATATGATGGCAGAAGGGGACAGCAGAGGTAAGCGGCAGGGGACATGGCAAACAGGAACCAAGAGGGAGCGCCTCTAACTAGGGATATAAACCTAAAGGCACACCCCTAGTGACCCACCTCCTCTAGCCACTCCCCACCTGCCTACAGTTACCACCCAGCTAGTCCATATCAATGGATTAATCCATAGATTAGATTACAACTCTCACAATCCAACCATTCCACCTCCCAACAGTTTTTTCCTTGTCTCACACATGAGCTTTGGGGATCACCTCTTATCTAAATCGTAACTGGTGGCTTCTAGGAATCTCATTCTAGAAGACAGTTCCTGGCCTGGGTAGGATTCAGCAGGAAATAGATGGGAAAATCTTGAACCTTTATTTCCATAAATTGCTATGGGATATTTAGCATTTCCTTCAATTATGGGATATAGAGTCCTAACCATAGTGGTGTTGTTGGAGATGCTGTCAATAGTGGAAATTACAGATTTTTAAAGACCATTGTAGTTATGTGGGTATTACAAAGTATTGCCTATACTCGTCCTTGGTTTGAAACTCTGATAGACCTGCTACCAGATGTGTTTGTAAATAAGCCCACTTCATACTTCTGCTGTTTTAATATTTCATTATAAGTGGCTTTCTTTAAAAGTCCATGTATATTATTTTACACATTTAAAGGTTAGTTTGAGACAGTGTTTATGGTTTTCGATCAGATAGTAAAAGGATCATGGCAAAAAATTAAGACTGCTTCTTGTAGATTCATTTCAGAAAGGACAGGGGAGGACAAAACGATTACATAGAGCCTCTCTCTCTTTCACTAAAATTATGACTTTTAGTTTCTGTGTATAGAATTAATAATAGCAAGAGTGCCTTTTTTATAAAAAATGTTTTGATTCACATTAATCATTAGGTCCAAAGCTTGTCTTTCCTTTTTCTTTTCATAAAACTAAACCCTTGAATGGGGTCAAGGAAGCTATTCCTTCTTCCTTCACTCCCCTGCCTTCAGCCTTACTCCCTCCACACAAAGTATGTTCACATCTTGAAAAATATAAAAATATTTTCCTTTCTATCTTTGAGTGTGTGTGTGTGTGTGTGTGTGTGTGTGTGTGTTTGTGTGCACACCAGGGATGGAACCCAGGGCTGCTTAAACACTGAGCCACATCCCCAACCCTTTTTATTTTTTATTTTGACACAGGGTCTCCCTATGTTTCTTAAGGCCTCCCTAAGTTGCTGAGGCTGGCTTTCAACTTGGGATCCTCTTGCCTCCGCCTCCTGAGCTGCTGCGATTACAGGCAAGCAGCACTATGCCCCAGCTCAAAAACCAATGTCTTAAGTCTGAAATTTGTTTTTAATTTTCATATCAAGTAATAGTTTCTGAATACTCAATTGAAATTGAATGGGAATTAAGAAGATTTTTTTTTTTTTTTTACAAATTTATTCATTAAAATGTTTCTACATTAGAAACACCAGAAAATGAGAACACCCTGCCTGAGCTCCCTGGTGCTTATGAGCAAAGAAATTAGTGCCTCATCCCCCTCATTTGCCACCTGTGTATGCACAGTGTATTCAGTATCACAGACTCTTAATTGAGTGTTTTTTTCCTAAATTAGTCCCTTACATGTAGACAACAAAAGGAATTCCAGTTTTTATGATTGTCATGAATTTGCATGTCCAGACTTTGTGTCTTCACCCATCTCTGACTCCCTGTCTAATGTCATTCTGTTGATAATGAGGGACTCCTCTCACAAAGGGCAGGTCCAGGAGTAACAAAGTCCCTTGCCTTTTGTTTCCCTCGGGCATGGTTTGAAGAGTGTGTCCCTCCAAAATTGCTGTTGAAACTACAATGCCAAAGCAGCAGTATTGAAAGGTGGACCTGCGGGAGGGGAGGCCTTGAGGCTGTGCCTTCCCGGGTGGGATGTATGTCTTGCAGCCAGACCTTGTGCAGCAGGCAATAAGGCCCAGGTTCCACCCCCAGCACCACGCATGTGCGTGCCTGAGCACACGTATAAACACCATACACACACAACACACTTATAAGGCCGGCATGGTGGTAACTGCCTCTACTTTTTGTTGGTTGGGAGGCTAAGGCACGGGGATTGCAAGTTCAAGACCAGCCTGGGCAACTTAGTGAGACCCTCTGTCAAAAGGAAAAAGAAAGGGCTAGGAAAGTATCTCAGGACCAGAGCACTTGCCTAACATGTGTGACAACTGGTTTCCGTAAGTATTACCACAGAAGAAAGAAGAAAAGAGAGAATGGAAAGGGCTTGAAGGAGTCAGTTCAATCCTCTGCCCTTTCAATAGTATGGGAAACGGCAGGTACCATGTCAGAAGGGAAAGCGAGATCTCTCTAGACACCCAGTCTCCTGGTGCCTTGACTGTGGACTCCTCAGATCCCACAGGTGGGAGCAGTCAGTCAGTTCCTGAGGTTCCAAATGACCCAGCCCCAGCTATTTTGATAGAGCAGCACGAAGAGAGTGAGGCATTTGTCTGGGCCATGAGAAGGACACTCGCTTGTACCCTATGGTGCTTGGCTGACAGGTTCACCCTTTATCACTTTGAAAATACCCACCCACTGCCTTGTGGGTTCCAGGCAGGGTTCTGGTGAGCAATGCAATAGGACCTTGTGGGGAAATGATGATAGAGACACCTTTCCTCTCAGCTCCACAGACGTTAGGAACATGGCCATGGGTCTTAGGGGGCAGAGCATTTTGTCCCAGTGTCGTGATGTTCGTGAAGGGCTACCATGCTTTTGAACAGCGGTCAACCCGAGTTGGAAGAGAAAGGAATTGAATAGGACCCAGGATAAGGTCTTTACAAGGCAAAAGTCATGACGATATTTGTACTCATGATGCAAAAGCTGCCGGAGCCTGGCATGGGTTGTAATTTCTAAACAAGGAAATACGGGTGTGCAGAGGAACTGCAGCACCAAGGTTCCAGAGGCCCTACTTCTTCTGGGAGCTTTGCCAAGGTCATACTGGCCTGACACATCCTGACAGGGACAGTGGTAGCAATGAAAGCCCTGCAGAAGGGGAGGGGTACTTGTCCTTATTCATGTCCGAGGTGGACATCATGAAGGCCATGGAGCATACCCATGGAAGTCCAGTTGTTGGAAATCATCCACCCTCCTGGCAATGCCTATGTGGTGATGGAGCACATGGCGGGGGGCCAGCTGCTGCAGCACATCCCTGAGGCCCTGGGCCTGCAGAGGAGGAGGCCTGGAGGGTGTTCAGGCAGCTAACCAGCGCTTGTGTGCTACTGCCCTGTGCAGGGCACTGAGAAACGGGACCTGAAGACCAACAATGTCCTGCTGGATGCCGGAAGCAGTGTCAAGCCTTGTGATTTTGGCCTAGCCTGCCAGTTCACAGCTGTGCAGAAGCTGGACATGCTCTGTGGCACTATCACCTACTGGGCCCTGGAGCTGTACCAGTCTGAAGAATATGAAGGCCTTGCGGTGGACATCTGGAGCCTGGGTGTCCTCCTGTTCCTCACAGTCACAGGTACCTCCTGTTTAACGGGACCACCTTTGCAATGGCCAAGCAGGTCCTGCAGGCCAGGTATGACCTTCCCTACCACCTGTCGACAAGGTGCGAAACCTCACCTTGCAGATGCTGACTGTGGAGCCCACACACAGGCCCATGTTAGAGCAGATCTTGGGGCACCTGTGACTGAGCCAAGGTGAGGAACACTCACCCAGTCCTGTCACTGAGCCGCTCACCAAGCGCCCGGACCTCTCCATCTTGCTGGCCAAGTTGGACCTGGGTTGCAGGCTGCAGGAAACCTCGGTGTCAGTGACAATTCGAGGAAGCCACTGAGAGCTACCTCATGCTGCGCTACCAGAAAACCCAGGGGGTGGGCTGCAAGGTCCAGCTGAAGCTTGGGAGGCCAGAGGTGGGTCCTTGCTGGTCCCCCTCCAGCCCTTCCAACTTCACTCTGGGCCCAACCAAGCAGGAGCACCAGGGAGCCTGCCCTTCGATCTTGTCCCCTCTTGCCCCACCAGCAGCAGTCACCTGAGGAACACAAGCTGTCAAGGCCGGAGGGACAGTAGAAGAGCCAGCCTACCTGCTCCCTGAGCAACCTGCCAGCCAGCCAGCGCCCCTACTTATTTGAGTGTTGTTGGGAGTGAGGAATGAATCATTGCTTTGAAACTGCCCTGCAGATATATATGGATCTGTGGTTGTAGCTCAGTGGTAGATTGCTTACTTAGCACATGTGAGGCACTGGGTTCGATCCTTAGCACCACATATAAATAAATAAATAAACAAACAAACAAATAAATAAAATTTGTTGTGTCTGACTAAAAAAAAGAAAAAACAAAAAACGTGTTTTAAAAAATCCCCTCTCCTATTGTTCTTTCTTTCTTATCTTAGGTACCCAAAGCCTTTCCCCTCACTCAGGTGCCTAGTTGAATCCAGAGAGTATGCTACTGGCTGTGGCTAAAGGTGTATGGGAAAGAAGCACAAGACAAAAGCCTCTGTGGAAATCCTTGGGAATTCTTCTCTGAGAGCTGTTGTCAGACCCATTGGAGTGTTTTCAGCTTTTTAGAGTGGGACCGTACTGTTACTGAAGTAATTCCTGTCATTCTGGCTTTATTCTGTCCATAGCCTATGCATTTTGCACCTGTTTAAAATAGAGGCCACCACACAGGCCACCAAGGGGGCAGAAGTTCCTAACTAGAACAGTTTTGTATTTTACTCAGATGGTAGGCAAATACTTCATTCTTTAAGCTTCAACTGTTCAAGTAAAACTCAGAGATCCTTATCTGGTAAACCACTAGATCCTGCCCAGCAGGTGAGGAGTTCAGGGAAAATAGCAGTTGGTCCAAAGGTGATTGAGAGCCTGGACTCTAAGCTTAAACCAAAATATTTCCATGATATCTTGCTGAAAACACTATTGGCACTTTAGAGAAAGATATTAGGTGTAAAAGACAAGAAAAAAATCATTGAATGACATTAGAAATTACCTGGGATCAGAAAGGATAAGCTAGAATTCTGGGCTAGGGTTTTCCAGCTTTGATTTCTTAAGGTGCCACTTGTGTAAGAGGCTGGGCAAATTCCCAGCAGGGCAGGCCAGTTCCCAGGGTTCCCCTGCCACTGGGAAGAGAGTCTGACTCTGTCTCTCACTATTTCCCAGCAGCATAGTACAAAAATACACATGATGTCTCAGTGCCCTGGAATTTCTTTGCTCTCGTGACCCTCAGTGAATTCTGCATCAAGAATCAGATTTATAAGCCAGGCACAGTGGGGGCATGCCTGTAATCTCAGCGGCTCGGGAGGCTGAAGCAGGAGGATTGAGAGTTCAAAGCCAGCCTCAGCAAAATCAGGCACTAAGCAACTCAGTGAGACCCTATCTCTAAATAAAATACAAAACAGGGCTGGGGACGTGGCTCAGTGGTCAAGTGCCACTGAGTTCGATCCCTGATGTAAAAAAAAAAAAAAAAAATCCACATTTATACCATGGCACAGTATTTATGACAAAATCCTTCCTTCACTTTGCAGGAAGAATTCTAGAGCATTTCTACAGAATTATTCATAAGAACATTTAAAACTTTGATTCTAGGTAGACTCTGATTTACCCACTGCTTTTCCAGAACTTAACTCTTACATTAAAGGGACATTCTGCAAAAAAGAGTCCACCAGGCCCAAGAAGTTCCAGCATCTGAGTGAACCATCTGGAAAACAGCTCCACAACCTCTTCAGACACACTCACCATGGCAGGGTGAGCCTGCAGTGACTGAGACTCTGCCAGCTCATTTGCAGCCAGTATTTTTCACAGATGCTCCCTAGTGGGTAGCAATTTCCGGGTATTTTTCAAATGGTTTTCATCCTGCCAGCTGGGCACAGTGCAGGAACCACAGCCGGATGGACCAATCAAGGACTGCTTGCTGGCCTGATTTGGATTAGACTGGATTGTTTGAGCCTTGTGCTGAGGTTGGCAACCCCTTTCTTTCCTCTTCTGTAGATTTCCATCCTCCCTCCTTCCACTTCTCTAATCCTCTTTGTCCCTGTTATGAGATCACCATCCTGTCTTCTTACCCTCTCCCAACCTCCTCCCCAGGCATACACCATTAATGTGAGGCATACGTGACGGGACTGTGAATCTAAATCCAGATTTGTCACTAACCAGCCCCATGTTCTTGGTCAAGTTGCTTAACCTCTCTGCAGTCTCACTTTCTTCTTTGCTAAAATGGGGGAGCCCATCCCTAGTGTCAGGTAAGTGCTTTCACAAATCATTTCGTTCAGGCATACCTCTGATGAGAGCCAGCCACTCCCCCTTACCTCTAAGTATGTTTTCTGGAATATTTCAGAACACAGGACTTGGAAGTCTTCACGTGTTGTTCACATGGGCCTGATTCAGTTCAGTGGAAAGCAGGGACTGACATTAAACTCAGAAAACGACTTGAATTTCCTTATTACTGCTGAAGAGGGGAACAAGAGGCTGAAGAAAGTGCAAGACCTATAAACTCAGTGGTGGAGTGGATTCACCATCTCCAACTGAGTCTGACCTCCCTGCACTTTTCCTCCAGGGTCCCAGGATTCTAACTAACGAACAATGAATCAATTATGCACCCTAACTTTTAGAATACAAAGGTGGAAGTTTGACAAAAGAAGAGAAAAGTAAGAAAACAATCTGGAATGTTTAACTTCATTTCTATCACTTTAAATTAAAGGTAACTTTTCTCAGATTATGAAAGTAATATAGAAATTTGAAGACTATTGAAAATATAAATCATAAAATGCAATTGCTCATATTAGAGATAACCAATGTAAACATGTGCTCTTTCTAATCTAGACCCTATAAAAAGTTTCCTCCATTATTTTGAGATATCAGTCTTACACTAAAATCTTCCTGGCTCGTGGAAATCTCTGAACCCCAGAGAATGCAAAGTTCCAACCCTACTTTCCATTTTTTCCCCATATTCCACCCTTACCCCAAATGAAAAATAGGGCTAACTGGTGACTATTTGAACATGTAGCATAATTAGGGATCAATTTTGAGGTCTTCTGTTACTTAATACTTCTAAACAAGCCTTAGTATTTCTGTTTCAGTAAGTTTTTCCAAGGGCACTTTTTCCTAATATGCAGTTTTTGCTACTCTGCTTTAAATTCTTCAATGGCTTCCTATTGACCTTTTGATAAAATCCACACTTCTCAAGAAGACATACAGACCATCAAGATCAGACCCCTGTTCCTCTCTCTGATCTGCAGAATGTCCCTATTCCTGAAGCACTCTTTCTCTTCCATTGCCTGGTTAATTTCTAATTTATCCATCAGACTTGGCTAGATCCCTTTGCTATATGCTCTCTCTGTATTCCTATCATCTTGAGCATTCATTGCATTACATCACCATGGCTTAATTTCCGCCTTTCCTAGTAGATTCTAAATGCCCTGAGAATAATGACCATCTGTTTTGCTCATCATTGTATTTCCATCCCCAAGCATGGGCACTTTTGCAAAATGAGTATTTGTTAAATACATCACATATATGTGTATATACTCATTTATCTCATATAGGTATATACATGTGTGTAAAGTGTAAATATATATATAAAACGTGAATAAATGAATGTCAGCCTTAATGTGCATTTATCAAGAAAGTCTTCAAGAGAACATATACGTATACTTTTCTTTTTCAGAATTTTTTTTTAGATTTCATAAGCGGTAAGCTCTGTGGAGAGAGAATAATGTATTTGTGCCCTTTTGTGACACCCACAACACATAGTTTTGGAAAGATAAGATTGAAACCTTTATATAGCTTTTATCATTAATGCTTTTACTCCTGGAGAAGGTAGAAAGTAGCAAGTGATCAAGATCCTGTTCCTACAATTCAAGAAAGAAACATTAACTTTATATCTGCCATCTTACTACTTAGAGGGTAGCAGAGACAATTTATTAACCATCGTTACCACAAATCCCCACAATGCAGGCTTCCTTATTAGCATCTAAACTTGAAAATGATTAGCCATACATGCAATATACTTACAGTTATCAGACAGATGGAGAACTGAGGCTCACCCAAAAGCAGCAGGAAATCCAAAGGTGCTCATATTTAGCATACTTAACATTCTTCTGTGGATACAGTAACTAATTCTGTCATTATAATGATAGCTAAGAGCCCACTTTCTCTGTAAGTAGCCCTTCAAAGAAAGGGTTCTAGGAGAGACAAAAAAAAAAAAATAAAAACTAAAAGCCACTATCAATGGGATCTTGGATATACCTACATCCTACCTACGAAGCAGCAGCCCACTGCTCCAGCTTCATCCAACCAATTTCCTTACTCTATTCCAAAACTGTAGAGGGGACAGGGGGAAAGGATATCCCAACATCCTTGGGGTGGGGCTAATCATTTTGCCATATGTATGAAAGTTATAATTAATTATAATAAACTATATAAAATATGAAACAAAATCTTGCTTTTATTTATTGTATAAAAATGTAAAATACTCCCTTATTCATTATACAAAACTAGGAACAACCACACTTCATGGAGAGACTAACCCTTCCACACCCCTATGCGCCCTTATGACCATGCTTCTCCTGCATTACCTACACTGTATTTACTGATGGCATGTTTATTCCCAATTCAAAGTCATTACTCATTCTGTCTGGATTCCTGGAAGAAATGCCTTTCCTTTTTCTTTCATTCCTGCAAATCCAATCTTCTCAATGAGGACCAACCTGATGACAGCCTTCTCTTTAAGACCTTCCCCAACACCTCCAATCCACACTGGTCTGCCATTTGTCAGATTTCCTTTGCACTTATAACCAGGTTCACTCATTTTGATGAGCAATTACATTTTGCTTTGCACTATCTCTTGGTTGATCCTAATTTTTATCTTGACTTCTTAATGAATCTCTAAGTCACTGAAAGGAAGAAACTGCAACTTACTTCTTAGTATTTTATTAGAGTACTAGTCATACAAAAGATGTTGAAAGATGTGATAAATAATTAGGATCATTATGAAATTAATAGTGAAAAAAATGTAGACCATTGTGGTAGAATTCATAATATTTAACTATAGCCAAATGGGAAAGAATTCATTTGATAACACAGACTAAAGAGAAATCAATCTATTCGTTTTGATTTTTAGAAAGATTTTTTTATAATCCAAAGACACTGGATTAAAAATGAAATGACAAGCCAGGTAGAAAGTATATTTTCTGGATTGGATTGTGTAACTATTAGTGATTATTATTATTATGCTGATTAAAAGCACAATTAATCATTTGAATTATAAAAGGAACACTAATTGTTACAGTTTGTTCCTTGAATGTCCCCAAAAGGCTCTGTGTTGAAGGTTGGCCCCAAGTGCAGCAATGGTCAGAGATGAGGCTTTTGGGAACTGATTTTATAATGAGGACTCTGACATCATCAATGGATCCATCAAGTGATGGGTTTGCAGTTGAATGGACTATTTGGAGATGGTGGAAACTATAGGAAGTAGGGCATAGTTGGAGGAAGTAGGTCCCTGGGAGTGTGCCTTGGAAAGCCACCCCTTATCTTCCCCCACCCCTCAGCTTCCTGGCCTCCTTGAGGTAAGTAGCCTTTTTCTTCAAGCACTTCTGCTGCCATGATGCTCTGCCCCACTTCAGACCTAAAGTAATGGAGCCAGTGGATCATGGACTGAAACTTCTGGAATTGAGACAAAATAAATGTTTTTCTCAAGTATTTTGTTATAGTGATGGAAAGCTGCCTTAAACAATGATAAACCTGTTCTCATGGTTCCGAAGAAGACAAGAATCCCATTATTAATGTCACTGAGGGGCTGGAAGAAGAGAGTGAAGGAAGTACAGCACCTATTATTTTAAAAAATGGTAAAATGGGATTAGTCATCACTGTGACAAATGCTTCACAAAAATCAACTCAAAATGGATAATAGGGCTAAATGTAAAACACAACACTATGAAATTCCTACAAGGTAATATAAAAGAAAATATAAATTTCCCTGAGTGTGGTGATGACTTTCAGACATACCAAAAGGTATGAGCCACAAAAGAAATAATTGATAAAATGGGGATCATTAAAATAAAAAGCTCCTGATCTGCAAAAGACCCTGTCAGGAGAATGAGAAAACAAGCCATAGCCTGGAATAAAATGTTTGCAAAAATGTAAGATAAAGGATTCGTATCCAAACTACATAAAGCAAGCAAGAAAGCAAACGAACAAAAACCCCTTGAAACTCAACAATAAGAAAATAAAATACCCCTATTAAAACGGGCAAAAGATCTGAACAGACATCTCTGAAAAGATGCTTTATGTTACGTCATTAGGGAAATGCAAATTAAAACAATAAGATACACACCTGTTAGAATGGCCCAAATTAAAACAGCAAATCCTGCCAAGGATGTCAAGCACAGAAACTCTTGTACATTGCTAGTAAGAATGCAAAATGGTACAGTCACTTTGAAAGACAGCTTGGCAATTTCTTATGAAATCAAACAGCCTATCAAACAATCACACTGGCATTTACCAAAAGGAGTTCAAGATTTATGTCCCCACAATAATTTGCACACAATGTTCATGATGGCTTTATTCATAATCGTCCAAACTTGGAAGCAAACAAGATGTTCTACAGTACAGTGAATTAACTGTGGTACACCAAGATAATGGCATATTATTCAACACTGGAAAGGAATGATCTATCAAGCTATGAAAAGCCATGGAGGAATCTAAAATGCATAATACGAAGTGATGAAAGCCAATTGGCAAAGACTAAACAATGTATGATTCCCACTATACTATATTTTGGGGAAAAGCAAAACTATAAAGATAGTTAAGGGATCAGTGGTTTTCAGGGAATAGGGAGGAAAAAGGGATGAATAAGCAGAGTGTGGAGGATTCCTTAAGCAGTTACACTATTCTATATGATGGATATATGTCATTATCTGTTTACCAAATCCATATAATGCATATCAAAAGTGAATCTTAATGTCAGTTATAGATTTTGAAAAATAATGATGGAGGTTTATTGGTTTTAGCCAACATGCCCTCTGGTTGACAGTGTTAGCACTATATGTATGTAGGGGCAGGAAGGGTATAGGAAATCTCTGTACCTTCCACTCAATTTTTCTCTAATCCTAAAACTAAAGTAGACTAAAATTCCATTTTTTAAAAAACTCTGGAATACAATTTTAAAAAAACTGTATCTAATCTCAAGATTTCCTTGGAAGTTTTCACACAGGAAAAGAAACTGTTCCCCATAACCTAACGAGAATGTTTCATTTCATTCCTGAAGGTGGCGTTTGTGCACTGTGGTCAAAGAATGCTTCCCTCATTTGTTAAATAAAGAAAACTTTACCAGACACTAAAACAACCCATAAAACTGTCATGAGTAATTCCAGCAGCTGCGCTGAAGAGGGAGGCTGCTCAAAGCACCTCTGTTTCTCCATGACAGAGCTTTGCTTTTATAGATTAAGATTATAGACTTAGCTGTGAACACTGGGACCCATAACTCAGTTTACAGGCACCTTAGACCTGAAAGAATATTTGCAGTGCTGACTCTCTGGGATTTATTAGAGGCACCACGAACTTCCTGGGCTAAGGGAGGCCACAAGATCTGACTGAGATGGCAAACCGGGATGAGGCCCCTTTGCCTACATACAACCTATAACCAATTTACTCTCAGCCACAAGCAGTTGCACCATGGAAAAACTATTTGAATTTAAAAGGAAAAGCCCTTAATTGAAAGGCACCTATACCAGCACCTGCACAGCAATTCCCATGAATGTGTGTAATTCACAGAGTTCTGAACTCCAGAGATCTAATGTCAAGAGCATCACTGGGGCCAGCAGTCTACATTTAAGCAGTTTTCTAGAATGGACAAGCTATATAAATAGAACACACTACTGACAGAACTGACAACATGGACAAATCTCAAAAGTAGGAGTCCAAGCTCAAGAAGCCAGATATAAAAGAGTACTCATGGTATGTCCACACATAAAGTTATAGAATGAACACATCTACAGTGACAGAAATCAGGTCAGTGGTTGTATAAGGGGGGCTAGGTGGACTACTACAAAGGGTCATGAAAGAAATTTCTGATAAGATGATGTTCTATATTTGATGGAGGCAGTGGTTACATGGGTAGGTACATTTGTCAAAACCTCCTAAATGTACATTTCAGATATGTACATTTAATTGCATACAAATAGTATCTAAACAAAGTTGATTTAGTAAAAGATTCCTCCTAGGTGATTCAAAGGTACATATATGTTTGGGAACCACTGACCCTTTGTTATAGGAGAATGACCAGATCTTGAGCATACATCAGCCACACTGGGGCTTTGTGTGTGTGTACGTGTATGTGGCATTGATACTTTCATTGAGAGAACTTCTAAATCTCAGGGCACCATCAAGATCAACTTGTCTGACTTCCAGATTTTCCATCAGAGAAAACTAAAACTCAGAAAGATTGAAGGACTTTTCCAAAGTCACACAGTAAAGTACCAGCAGATATCAGAAAAAAAAAAAATTCTTGCAGCTTTTGCTTTGCTCTGAGCATTACACTGAATTCAAAGAAAAAAGAATAGGAAGTGTCTAGTAGATATTCCTACTACTAATTTGCTCTAATTTATTTCCTTTAGTCTTCAGGAGCATCTACTGGAATACTTGAGCCCAAGAAACAGACTAGAATCAAATCTCATAAGGAATGATTGAAAGACTTTGGTTTCAGGTTCCTCAGTTACTCATCCAATTAATGACTAATATTTGTTGAGTGCTTTCTACTCACAGTTCTAGGCACAAAAGACTCAGTTAAGAAGAATACAGGCAAGATACCTACCCTCAAAGAGCTTGCTGGGCATGGTGGTGCATATGTGTAATCCTAGTGGCTCAGGATGCTGAGACAGGAGGATCGTGTGTTCAAAGCCAGCCTCAGAAACTTAGTGAGGCGCTAAGCAACTCAGTGAGACCCTGCGTCTAAATAAAATATAAAAATGTGTCTCAGTGGTTAAGAGCCCCTGGGCTCAATCCCTGGTACCCAGTGGGGAGTGGGGAGCTTGTACTCTGGTAAACAATAAAGAAATATGCAAATACAAGAGCAAGACAACTTCAGACCATGAAAAGAGCTTGAAGGACACAAACAGGGTGATTGACTTGGTAAATGAAAAGGAGGGTCTGCCTTTCAGCTGGGCTCCTGGGGCAGGCCGTTCCAGACAGTGACATTGAGCAGCAAGAGAGACGCTAGAGATGGTGGCACTGTCTTAAACACTTCCAGGGCTGTCACAGGGAGGAGGAAGCTCACTTGTCTCATGACAGCTTGAAAGATAAGCAGAACCAGTAGGAGGAAAATAGAAGTTTAGGGAAGAACTTTCCACCTAGTAGAAAAGGAATTAATACACAGTTAAAGCGTGCTAGATTTTGTCTTTCTTATTCATAATTTTATTTTTAATTCTTAGAAACACTATGTAGTAGATGTTACAAAGTTCATGGGAAGGAGCAATGTCTCTCTCCCAAGAGATCTGCATATTTCAAGTGGAATAGTCATATACTAGGGACTTGGGAGCAGGGATCCTTCATTGACTGCTAGAGGATTCCTAAGGTCTCTTCTATCTCTAAGCTAGTTTAAGTCTAAGGTAATAATTTGTTTACCAAATGATACATCTGTGAGTGTTTAAAGGTTAGTTGTGCTAGTTGTGTCTATGGAGCTACAGAACTCTGTGATACTCCAAGTATTCACAACCTGGCTCAGGCTGAGCACACAGTAGGTGTCTAATTTATGTTGCTGAAATAAAATTAACTCCTTGGCTGAGATAAAGACAGGTAAGTTAGGAGCCCTTTCATTCTGGGGTCCCCAGCCTGATTATGTCATAGAGACCACTAGAAAAAGCAAATGAGATATATTCCAAATTCCAGCCTGGTAATGAAAAGTTACTGAAACTTCTTGAATAACAACAGGGTGTTTCCACTTTAAGTGGAAACTGAAAATTCTCAGGAAGACCTTTCTTTGAATATTCTCCCTGAGGAATGCAGCTGAATGGCATTCTAACACGTCTTTCAATGAGAATCCAGAACATGGCCAAGACCTGTTCTCCAAGATGGATATCAGTAAAAGTAGGAAAAGCCATGAGCTCCTCATGAGCTGGAAATTCTGCCTGGCTCCCTTTCCTTCAATAGGAGAAAATGTTCTTGACTTACTTCAGGAAAATAAAGTTACATATGAAGAAGTGACAGCCTTGATTAGAAAGTACTTAGATAAGTGACTCTCCAGAGAGATGGATACACCTGAATTCTATGAGGAAAAGGGAAGACAAGGACATCTTGGATTATTGGGCACCAAGCTTCCTGAAGAAGACCCGTGGACGAGATGAAGTAGGTGAGCTGCAGATTCCTTTCTGTCTATGAATCACAGCTTTGTCAAAATTACCCAATTACTGATTCCACTTGGCTCCACGCGGAAGACAAAGTTCAAGCTACAATACAGGTAGCAACAAGATCCATGTGCACACCGCAAAACAAAATTCCCCCAGGCCAGACACACTCCCGTTGCCTCTGGATGGCTGCTCATCTTCAGATACCATGTCCTCTGCCTCTGCTATGCTAAATTATTGTTCGATTAGACCACAGACTACTCGAGGCCCAGTCTCCCCTGTCTTACTAGCATGATGCATGGCAGAGAGAGAAAGCTGGCTGTTAAGTGTATGATGAACGGATGCCACCTCAGCGTCTCACTCTCCAGGGCCTGGGACTGCTAATAAAACTGAACACCTCTGTGTGCCAGGTGCTATGCTAAAACTTTACAGATATTACCTCATTTAATTCTTAAAACAACCCTATATAGTAGGTACTGTCTCCATCACTATTGCTTAAGTCATTATTCACATTAAACAGAACAGACCTTGACTTGAAACCACGATCCTATATTGCAGGTTGGATTTGGCTGTTTATGTGCTCTGGGAACATGGGGCAGGCGGCATGCAAGAATCTCTGGATTGCTTTGTTCCAACTCGTTGTCCAGGTCCCTACCTACACAATAGCCAGTTTCTTAGCATTTGGGGTGCGACTTTGGTTTTTCTCACTTCTGAATAGAGAGAAAAAAGCCAATGGGCAGAAGTAACTTTTCTGCCTCTTGTTTTCCAATACTAACAACAGACATCTAACACCAAAGTCTCCAAATAAATTGAAATTGCCATGACCAGTGTCTGGAGGTGCCTAGGGCTTTGATATCCTATTGCAAGAGATGTTTTAGTTCTAACTTGGTAAGGGGTAGGTAGACTTTTAGGAATTTACATATGAATCCTACATCATAATTCACCTTTTAAAATAAGTGACCATTTCCTGGGAGTTTACTCTGTGCTGGACACTGTGCTTGTGTGTTATTACTCAGAGTAATAACAGTCCAATCACAATGGTTTTCTTTCCTTCTTATCCTATTTGAAAGAATTTAAATGGCTTGTCAACCTTTGAAATTAAGAATATTTCCAAAAAATTCAAATCTCAAGGTCATCTTGAAAATCTTAGAAGATCTAGACACAATGGCTCTGAATTCCTGCATTAAAAAAAATATTGGTTTGAAGCTCAGAAGTGCTGCCTACTGTATGTGTTTATTTATTTTTATATTACGTGATATCTTGGATTTTATTCCATATTAGTGCATCAAAGCTATCCTTTAATTTTATTAAATTATTATCAAGTTTTTGAATAGGTAGTACTTGTGTCTGGTACAGAATTCAAAAGATAAAAAAGGGTATAAACATACTGTCCCCCAGCCACCCAGTACCACTCCCCAAGAGGTGACCACTGTTACCAATTCTTGTGTGTTCTTCCAGAGGTATTACACACACACACACACACACACACACACAGGAAAATACACATCCAGGATTTCTAAGGCCATAATTTGCAAGGTGTATCTTTCTGTGACTAAAAAAAAGAAGAAAAAACATTAAAACTATGACACTGTAGCTTAGTGGTGGTCCCGCCTGATTCACGAATCAGTTGAGTCAGTCCCTTGTTGCTTTGAAATTTGTTTCATTTTTTTTGTCCAGAAGTCTAGATGGTTTTCCCTGTCTTCTCTTGCATCCCTTGGAGTATGGCACATAATCCTTTTACATGTATCTCATTAAGAAAATGTGACAGTACTTTATCTACTTGTGGATAGCTTTATATTTTAGATCTTAGATTTAATTGTGTAGTTATTGTTTTGATATCAAATAGATTGAGGCTGTTCCTTTAATTTGTTTTGGTATAGAAAGTGAAGTTGGACTCTAACTCTATTCTTTCCGTGTGTCTCTGGTTCCCACCACTTCCTATGGTCTTACCTTGGACAGCTTCACTTGTGTTACTTGTCTGACCCCTGCAGAGGTATTTTCCCCCCACATTTTTTATTGATACATTATAGTTGTACATAATGATAAGATTTGTTGTTACATATCCATACATGCACACAAGATAACAATATAATTTATAGGTTTGAGTTAGCAACAGTTACACTATTGAATGCATGGTTGGACAATGCAATTGGTAATCTCACTGGTAGTGCATTTGATATGAGAGGCCAGGAGGTTTCAGAATCCGAAGAAAATCCATCCCAATAAGACAGACATAGCTATGTGCATGCACAACTGCTCAGCCCAGCTAGAAAGAACCCTTTGCAAAACTTGAACACAGCTAGAGTTGTTGGGTTATCTGACTTGGGGCTTCTGATCTCTGGCTTGATTCGCCTCCCTCTCTCTTATAGGTGGTGTGTCTAGGGAACTAGTAGGGGATGTAAGGAAGGAAAGTAAGACTCATATTAGTATAAGACAACTTGATGAAGAGCCAGGTGAACTTTAAAAATGGCTTCCATGCTTACACAGAAATGCATTGGCTTTGGTGAAAACTTATATGATTGTTCTAAGACACATGCACACATGACCCTTACATTAAACCTTGATCTTGGAAGATATTCTTCAGATAAATTTTTGAGGCATGGGTTCCAGATCTTCTTCTACTTGGATGCCCTGTGCACCTTTGAATAAGCTGCTCTCTGACACTCAGTTTATTCATCTAATCTACATGAGGATGGGTTCATACTGGAATCTAGATCTAGCTTTTTAAACTTTCTGCATGATAGATATCTTTGCAATGCCTTTGATTTTGCATTTACCGACTCAGTGATGTCCATCTCTAATTTCTCTATATGAACGTCCAATGCTTGCCTTGAAACATATCCTAAGTTTTGCTAGTTGTGTCATTGTCACAGAGAGAGTATTTGATGGTGCCCAGCAGCTGTATATTAAAGATATTTCTTAGCCGCCTATCCCTTGAGAGAAATAGCAAAACAGCCTGGTAGAGCAGAGCATATCCACTGCCCTGACATCCCATTCACTTCCTCTGACTATGAGACGGGGACCTTTCACTCTCAGAGCAGCAGGCCCGGACCTCACTTCTCAGCACCTTTACAGCTCATGCCAGCCAGACCTCGGTTTTATTTCTGCTCTAGATTTAGAATTGTAAATTGGTGTCATGAAGGAACAGGACCACTTACAACCTGTTCCAGTGAAGGTGGCCACAGGGACAGCAGCTCTTCTCTGTCTGCGGAGGTAGGAGCAGCAGCTATTTTGGTAGCAGCGGTGGAGAGGGTAGCTGTAGAATCTGCAGTGGGTGGTCCAATGCCAGGGCACTGGTCTCTTCACAAGACAGGTTAACTGTGGCTTTGGGGCATGGTGTTTGGCTGATTGTCTGGCCTGACCCAAGATGCTGGGAGTTACAAATATCCTCTTTAAATTCCTTTTCTGCTTAAGTGATCTACAGTTGATTTCTATGGCTTACAAATGAAACGCTGAACTTCTTCTTCTCAACTCTTTTCCAAAGAGAGACTTCTCAGAAAGTCAACTGTCACAGTAGATCGGGGGAGAGGGGAACAGAATGCTGAAACTGCACAACCTAATATAACTGTGGTGCTGTACTTCCGTCCATTTTGCACGCTAAAAAATTTGCAAAGAAACAGCAACAAAGGTAATATGAAGTAATGAGAAACCTCTTGGTTTATTCTTCTATTATTCCATCAATAGCTTCCAAATGATGCATTTTAAAGCAGTTTCATTAGGAATTTGGAATTTTCTAATAAAACTGTGTATAAACCATATATGCATTTTTGCATGCCCACTGTGTGTCAGGATCTGTTAGATGATGGAGTAGAGTCATAGAAGGGATAGGTTTTGTCTTTGAAGTTAACATGAAAGTTCAACATGATGTTACAAGTGCTAGCAGAGTGCTACAGGAAAAGAGAATAAGCTGAACCTGTTTTTAGTGGTCAGTAATTGGGTTGTCCTGCTTTTAATAGACCAAAGTGTGATCAGGTTGTATCTGAGAGTTTGTGAGGCATCCAAGGCAGTGTACTAGGAATAGTTTTACCTTTGTTATTCCCAATAGCCATTATAACATCCATACAAAGCTTTCTTAGTGTTCCCTAAGTTTTCTTGTTCCAAAGGGACTAAATAATTTTTGTAAATTTTGTTTAGGATCCATAAAATCTCAAGTCAGTTGTATTTTGATTTAGGGGGATTTCTGTTTCCCTTTACAAAAAAAAAAAAAAAAATTGACAAGTCCCATTGTCTGAGTCCATTTGCTATTACTGTAACAGAATACCTGAGACTGGAAATTTTATCAAGAAAAGAGGTTATGTCGATCCCTGATCTACCACCTATGACATTATGAGACAGTTCAGGGGACTAGGAAGTCTAAGATTGAGCAGCTGCATCTGGTGAGGGCCTTGTGTTGCTTCAACTCATAGCGGAATGTGAAAGGACCAGTAGACACATGATAAAGGGAAAGCAAGATGGGAAGAATTTGTTTTACAACAACGTACCCTTCTAGTTCCATGAGAATGAGAACTCACTGGAGAGAAAGGCATGAATTCATTCATAAGGTCTCTGCCCAGTAATACAAACACCTCCCACTAGGTCCCACCTTCCACCACCCCCACATTGAGGAACTAAGGTTCTAGCATGCTCCTCTCTACTTTTGAGGTTCTGATATGTCCCTCTCTACTTTTGAGGGACATATTCAAACTACGGTACCTACCATCTCAGGTGTTTTCAGCTTGTGGTTCATTTTGCGCACCTGCCTTGCTCCCATGGTGAGGACTCAGCTGCTAAACACCTTCAAGTCTGATAAGATAGACTGTAAGATAGACTTGGCACAGGCAGCTCAGGGAGAGACAGTTCTTCTGTGACAGGGACCTTGCGTTTGAGCGGTTGAGGGAGGCTGTGTGGGGAGAGGTGGCAACTCATTTACCGAGTTTCTCTGTCACCAGGGCCACCTAAACTAGGACGCAAGCATCAAGCATCTGCTTAACAAGGTGCAACATCTGCGGTCTTGTTTCTGAGCATCTTCACTTCAAAAGCTTTTCTTTATGAACCAAGCAGAAAACTTCTCTGGACTCAATCTTCGACACTCCTACATTCCCCACACCAAATATTGTTTTAGTTTTTAGGGCACTTTTTTTTTCTACTGTGAAAAGTACAAATACTCATAAAGAAATAAGAAGAACTCTTGTGAACCAAAAATCCTGCTGCTAAGAGGGTTGGAAAGAAAATACAACTGTTCTCAAAATTCAATTTCAGATCAGTGTTTGGAATGGAAAGCACATTTTTTCACAGCAGCTAGTTGTAAATGGTGATTGGGTTCCCAGATGAGCCCACAAAGGACCACTTAACTCACAATGTTCCTGTAAAATCAATCAGGCTGCCTTAGCCTTGTATAATATTTTCATACCATTTGCTGTTTTTTTCACAAGACATATTCACTCTCTATATACAGGTTCACTGGAGGAAATTTTTAAAAATAGAAAGAAAAAAGAATATATTTAAAAATATTTACTGAAGTAGGATGAATATAAAATGAACCACAATATTTAAAATGTGTAACTTGATAAGTTTGATATAAGTTCATAATTGTGAAGCTATATCATCACAATAAATATTATGAGAAACACACCCCCCCCAAAAAAAATCTCCTGATGCCCCTTTGTTCAAAATCACTTCCTCCATCCTTAAGCAAACACTGATCTGCCTTCTGCCACTTAGATTAAAATTAAAAGTATTTAAAAAATAATTCTATAGAATTGATTTACACAGCACGGATTCCATTTGACTACTTTCAATCAGTTTAATTACTTTGAGATTCACCAACCTATAGCCTGTAATCAACAGTTCATATTTATTGCTAAATAGTATTCTGTTGAATTGTTATATAACTATTTATTTATTTATCCATCTATTGATAGATATCTGTGTTGGGCCTCAGAAGACCTCAAGAGTGTCTCAGAAGTTTCCTGATCTCCTGCCCTCCTGGCTCACATCCCCCACTCTCCCCAGAGGCAAGTCTTAGAAACTAGAATTCCCCTTCTGTAAAGTGGGTTTCCCCCAAACCAACCATAAAACCTAAAATTATGATTCTCACTTTTCTCTACTCTTCTGTGTAAGGGTTGGCCATAAGGACATTAAGACCCTCATTCCAGGAAATTCCTGATTCCCACCCCAGAAGAAGAAAGGCCACAACTGAGGGGCCAAGCAGAAACTGAGCAGATGGATTTTGCCTTGTTTCTCCCTCAGTTCATTACGATTACATCATACCTCTCTGTCCAATCATATTCATGGATGGTTGCCCATGCTCCATCAAACTGGAGCATAGTCAAACCTAAGCATAAAAATGAATAGTTGACAGACCAAAGTTTCCATGTCTTAGGCATGTAATAAATTTTATTTGTTCTTTTTCCTGTTTTAAAAAAAAAAAGTTCACCCTGGGTTGGCGTGTCTTCAGTCTGAAGTTTCCCACATCATGTTTTATGATCAAAATATTTGTTATGTTTTTCTCTTGTTGACCTGTCCTTTGTGAGAAGGGTACCATCCATGATCCTTTGTGATGGGCAGGAAAGGAATTATCCTCTTTTTCTCTCCCTACATTTGCTTTTGGTGTCTTTTTCCAACACTAACAATTAGAGACACCTGTGACTCCCACTGATATCCAAAAATTCCATGCAATCTCATTTCAGGCACCAGCTACAAATGGGATCCTCAGGGAACCCACAGTTCTCCAAGGCTGACTAAAATTTCAGCAATTCCCAGAACTCCCTTCTCATGTTCCATAATTCATTTTAAAAACTCATAGAACTCAAAAGAAGAAATGCAAACGTCCAGAAAACAGATGGGAAAATGTTCAGTATCTTTAGCAATCAGAGAAATGCCAATCAAAACTACACCTAGATTTCATCTCATTCCAGTTAGAATGACAATCATCAAGAATACAAATAATAATAAATGCTGGAGAGGATGTAGAGAAAAAGGAATACATGTACTGTTGCTGGGATTGTAAATTGGTACAACCACTATGGAAATCAGTATGGAGGTTCCTCAAAACAGTGGTAATGAGCCACCATGTGACCCAGCTATACCACTCTTTGGTATTTAGCCTGAAGAATTAAAGTCAGCTCAGCATACTCTAATGATACATGCATACCTATGTTTTTATCAGCACAATTCACAATAGCCAAATTATGAAAACAGCCTAGGTGTCTGACAAAAAAATGTAGTGTATATGCTCAATGAAGTTTTAGACAGCCATAAAAGGCAATGAAATAATGTCATTTGTAAGAAAATGATTGGAACTTGAGAGCATTATATTAAGCAAAAGAAGCTAAATGCAGAAATTCAAGGGTCATTAATTTTCTCTCCTATGTGGAACTACAGAGAAAAAAAGAGAGTTAGAATTTCCTGAAATAGAAGGGAGACAAGTAGAGGAGGAAGAATAGGGGAGAAAGGATGAGAGAAAGGTGAGGTACTGGGGAATGGAAACCAGCTAACTTACACTGTTCTATGTGGGACATAGAATAAGTCACAATGGATCCCAATTTTATGTTTGATTATAATGCACTAATTAAAAATAGAAGTCAGCAAAGAAAATTCACAGAACTCAGGAAAAGCACTTTTCTTATGACTATTGGTTTGACATAAAGATGCAACTCAGTAGCAACTAAACAGGAGAGCTGTGTAGGGTGAGGTGTGAGGTGGGACAGAGCCACCCTCTCAGTACCTCAATGTGTTCACCAACTTGGAAGTCCCCAAATCCTGCCTCTGTTCGTCAACTTAATGTCCCACGATGGAACACCTGAGATAAGTAACTCATAAAGATAGAAGGTGTTCTTTGGCCCACAGTTTTGGAGGTTCTCCTCTAAGATCAGGAAGGACCAGTGCTTTGGGCCTCTGGTGGTCTTGCCAGATAGCAATGGAAGGGAGAGAACCGTGAAACAGGAAACAGAAGAGGAAGGGTCAGAGTCCTTCCATCCCCTTTAAGAGCACACCCCCAAGATCTAAGGAACTTCCACTAGGCCCCACCTCCTAAGGGCTCTACCACCTCTCAATAGCTTCACCCTGGGGACCAAGCCTTTAACATACGGGTCTTTGGGGGAGCATTCAATACCCACAACTATAGCACCACCACTCAGGAGTTTTCATATATAGGCATGATTGATAGAATCCTCCACCAGTGGCCATTGAATTCAATTTCCAGTTCCTCTCCTCTCCAGCGGTTGGGAGGCCTGACAGTTCTAAGTCTTTAATCATGCGCTTGTTCTTTCTGGTAGCCAGCTCCATCCTGAAGATATCTAGTATCCCCACCATGAGTTACATCATTAGCATAAACTCAGGAAAGGTCCAAGGGGACTTGACATAAACAACAAAAATACTGCTGTCACTCAGGAATTCCAAGGGTTTGAGGAGCTGCGGGCCAGGAAACAGGGAGAAAGACCAAGTGTGTGTGTGTGTGTGTGTGTGTGTGTTTTGTGTTTGACTATACTACAATTTCCTTTTTAGGGCTGTTCTAAGTAAAACTGCTATAAACAGCCATGTACAAGTCCAAGTTCATTTCTCTTGGGTTAGAGAAATTCCCACCTCTAGGAGTGGAAGGGCTGGATCACATGATAAATGTTTAATTTCTTAAGAAATTGCTAAGTTTATTTTCAAATGGTTACACCAGTTTATGTTCGCATCAGGAGAGTTCCAATTGCTCCAAATCCTTTCCCAGTCTTGCTGTGGTCAATGTTTTGAGTTTTAGTTGTATTAATAGATATAGAATGTTATCTCAGTGTGATTTTGATTTGCATCCTCCTAATGATTTATAATGGAAAGTATCATTTCCTGGGTTTATTTGGAACTTGTATATAGTCTTTTTGCTGAAATATCTGCTGAAATCTTAGGCCCATTTTTACATTGCATTGTTGATTTTCTTATGATTGAGTTTTTAAAGTTTTCTATGTATCCTCAATACAAGTCCTTTATTAAATATGTAATTTGGAAATATTTCCCCCAAGGTTTCAGCTTTTTTCTTGTCTAAATAGTATATGTAAAAAAGAAGAAGCTCTTAATTTTGAGAAAGTTCAATTTTTAATGCTTTCTTTTATAAATTATGTTTCCTCTCATACCTTTGAAATCATTGCCTAATCCAACATCACAGAGAATTTTTTCCTATGCTTTCTTCTACAAGTTCCATAGTTTTTGTTTTACTTATAGGTATATAATACATTTTGAGTGAATTATTGTATATGGTGTGAAGTACAGAGTATAGTCCAAGGGGGGTTGATTGCTTGTTTGGGGTTTATTTCATATTGCAGTTTGATTTTGCTTATATGTACCTAAATGTCCCTGGACCATTGCTAAAAAGACATTTTTTTTGCTCCAAAATTGACCTGCTCTTCTGTCAAAAGTTAGTTCTGTGTATGTATGTGTGTGTGTGTGTGTGTGTGTGTGTATATATATATATATATATATATATATATATATATATATATATATATATATATAAAACATATAAGTTCAAACTTAGTTCGATATATATGGCTCAAAAGCTCTAGTTTGTTCCATTGAAATATATAAACTCTTACCACATTATATATTCATATATACATACATCACAATGATATACATCACATTGATACATACATCACAGTGTTTCATTATGTTATATGTTTGTTTGTGTGTGTGTGTGTGTGTGTATGTCACATTTCTTGACAACTATAGTCATCATGATCAGATAGTGATAGTTCATTTTGTTCTTCTCTCTCAAAATTGTTTTAGCTGTTCTGGGTTCTTTGCATTTCCGTATGAATTTTAGGATCTGTCAATATCTGTTCAACTGGGATTTTGATAGGCATTGTGTTGAATCTGTAGATAAATTTGGGGACTATTGCAATTTTAACTATATTAAGTCTTCTGATCCATGAACATGGAAATTGTTTTCATTTATTTAGAACTTTTTTGAATTTCTTTCAATAAATAAATCTTGAATTTCTGTTGCTAAACATATTCCTGAGTATTTTATTCTTTTTAACCCTTTGTAACAAAAAAAGAATATAGAAATACAATTAGTCTTTTTAAATTTTGAAATTGATCTTGCATTCTCTGATTTTGCTAAAATTGTTCATTAGTATCAATAATTTTTTTTTTTTTTGCATTTGTGTGTGTTTGCCTTAGGATTTTCTATACATGCTATAGTTTTTGTAAATATAAAGCTGCACTTCTTTTTCAATCTGGATGACTCAGGGCTATGGTACTTACTGTTCCCTCTGCCTAGAATTTCCTTCCTCAAGATCCACATGTTCAATTTCCTTACTTCAAGTCTCACCTCAAATGTTACTCTATCAGAGAGAGCTTTCCTGACAACTGGATAAAATAGCAATCTTCTCCCTAGTCATCATTCTCTGCTCTTTTTTTTACCCTGAAGTATTTGTTTTAATAGCTCTTGTTCCTTTGCTCCTGTTGGAGCTCCAAGAATGATACTCCAAAGAATGGTGCTTAGAAAATCTTAGCACCCACCTCCGAATTGCAGACCTTCTGCAGAGTCCCCATGCCTACCTGACGGGATTGGCTGAAAGAGGGGGCACAATAGCCCTTAGTCTTCTTTCATTAACCAGAAAAGACTAAGCTCTGCAGAAATAAAGATCAAAGTCTGTCAGCACATCTACACGGTCTGTTGTCACACACCATTGTCCTCTGCTTTGGACCCAAAGGGAAATATTTACAACCGTTGCCTGCTCTGCAAGTCACATAGACTTTGTCCCAGGACATTAATTGCATGTTCTCTAAGTTCCATCAAAATCGTAGACTATTCCCTTAAAAATTGTCTACATTTCCTATTCTCTTGCTCCCCTACAGTAAAAAGGAGTAGGTACGTTTCTGAAATTGACTTTGTGCACATAATAAACCTTTGGTCCAACTAGTCTTTGTCGGTTTACTCCAGTGAATGCTTAGTATCCTCTGAAATTTCCCTCCACTTCTAAACTCCAACAGATGATGTATTTGTGTAATTATTTGTTTATTTTCTACCTCTTCTATCTATATATTAGTTTTAAAGGAGCAGACACATTATAAGTTAGATTCCCAGAATCTAAAACAGTGCTAGGTATTAAAATAGTGTTCAGTAAATATTTGCTGATATGAGAATGCTTCTCCTTTAAAGAGAATTTTAGGTTTCTGATGGGCTCCAACTTGCTAACCTTTCCCCTTATGATTTTGGCTCTTGTGTGTCTTACTTAAGAAGGAGTTTTCTTCAGAAAAGTCATGGAAGTATCCCCTAGGCAGTCAACCCTCCATATCCCCAGGTTCCTCATCTTTGGTCTCAACCAATCACAAATCAAAAATATTGGGAAAAATATTCCAGAAAATTCCAAAAAAGCAAAACTTAAACTTGCTGTGCCCCAGCACCAGCTTAATCCCCATGAATGAAATGATGGGTAGGCATAGCCTGCTGTAGCTTCCCACCATACCACAGGTCTCTCTTCCTCTCATTCCCTCGGTCTCTTTTCTGCACTCGCTGGAGCACTGTTTACCACATTCCTCAGTGGTGATCCATGCAATTAGGCCTACAATGGTTGCATCTGTACTGAACACGTGTGGACTTCTTGTTCTCGCCATTAATCCCGCAACAATGCAGTATAACTATTTCCATTGTACTGAGTATTATAAATAATCTATGAATGGTTTAAATATTATGTGACGATGTGCCTAGCTTATATGCTAATAGTACACCATTTCGTATAAGGGATTGAAGCATCTATAGATTTGCATTTAGGAGGAGGGTAGATCCTGTAACCAAGCCCTCTTGGATTGTGAGGAATGACTGCCTTCTAATGCTTTTAAGCAGTTTTTTGTTGTTGTTGTTTTTACTATTTGAACTTTCGTTCATTTTAAAAACCTAGTTTTATAAGTGATGTAGTATAAGGATTAAACTTTTTATGTGCAAAATAAAAGTTAACCTAGTAAAGTTGATTGAATTTTCTACCTTTCCTTGCTGATTTGAAAAGACAACCTAAAGTCTTCCTTTTCCTCTTGCTTTTTTTCATTGAATATTATCTGTATTTCTCCCAAATCATTAAAATGTTCCATAAATTTCATTTTTTGTTGCCTAATATTCCAACATGTGACTATACCAAAATTTATGTAATAATTTTCCAGTAGTTGGACTTTGAGGATTTAAAATTTTTTTTTGTTCTTTTGACACTAAAACAAACATCTATGGAAGCAAAAAAAATCACCTGTATTCAATTGTTTACTTAAATTCTTATAAATAAAGTTACTGGGTCAAAGAATATGAACATCTAAATTTCTTACATGAAGTACAAAATTATTTTCCCACTGATCCTCCTGCAAGTGTTTACCAGTGAATGAAAATATGGGTCTACAATGGCTTGGATATAGTTTAATGTGTCCCTCAAGGGTTCTTAGATAGAAATTTAATACCCATTGTGAGGCATTATGAAGGTGGAGGCTTATTCCAAGTATAATTTTTAAAGCTGGGGCTTTGGGGAAATGATTAGGATTAGATATAGTCATCAGGAGAGCTCCCATATTGAATACTAATGGCATTATAAGAAGAGGGAGAGAGGCTAGGAAATGTATGCACATGTGCGTACACACACACACACACACACACACACACTCCCTTTCTCTTGCCATATGATTCCCTGAGTCACCTTAGACTGCCAGCAAGAAGGTCTTGACCAGATGTGTCCTTTCACTCTCCACCAGAACTGTGAGCCCAAATAAACCTCTTTTCTTTAAGAAGTTAGAATGCCTCTGGCATTTCATTATAGTAATGAATAACGTACTAATACAATCAAGTTTTCACAATGGCTGAACAGGCTCAACATCACAGCCTTCAGACAAAGAACAGGTGCACTTCTCCCCAGCTCACCAGAGATATAGAGACCAGAACAGGTTTATTCCCGCAGAACCCACCACACACACACACACACAAGCACTACAGGGCAAGTTGATCAGTTGTAAGGAGTATAAGAAATGGAAGAGTAAGGAGAGGAAGGGGGAGGGTAGAACAGAATGAATTGGCGAGTGGACAAAGGGTGCAGAATGGAACATTAGCAACAAAAAGGATGGGAGCTGGAGAGTCCCCAAGCACAGAAGCTGAGGAAATGAAGGGACAAATTCAGGAAGGAATGTGATTTAAAATGTGTGCACATCTGAGAAGCAGAAAGACCAAAGGAGCAGCACAAAAGGCCAAACAAGAGAGGGGAGCCTGGGAGCGGGAGTTGAGAGGAGGGCTCTTTCAGAGCAAGAGGGAAACGGTAGGAGAGCTTCAAAAGCAATGGCCCAAGTACCAATTGTATTTTTCCTTAACACAAAACCTCTGCAGCTCCAAAAGTACAAGACTAAAAACCTACGATTTCCAGGAGACACAGAAAGGAATGGCGCAAGCAGACACTGGAAGCTGGGACCCAGGGGCAGCCCTGGCCAGAGATGCACAGACGCCCACGTGGACAGTTTCTGAGGGGGGTTGAGGGTCTGGGCCGCCAAGCTCTGTGTCTGGCAGACCTGTTTACATTTTCATGCCCAGACTTTGAGGGGCCTCCTGGCAATGTTTGCTGGGGACTCAGACCTCACTCTTGGTCTCCCACGGTGCTAAGGCGGGGGCAGAAGGCTCAGTCTGACAGTGTTCTGACTGGGGGGTTGTGAAGTACCTGGAATTTCTTTAACCCCAGGTTCCCTGAATGGCTGCATTCTCTGACAAACCTTATAATAACTTGATCCAGTAAAGACAATCTCAACTCTTCTGGGCTGTGATGCTGTGAAATAGGAGAACAATGAGAATTTACTAGATTTATTCTTGGAGAAAGGATGATATTTGTTCAGAAGAAGCACCTTACCATTAAAGTCACTTAAGGTGGCTACTAGCAGGTAGCCTCATGCACAATGACCCTGGGATCATTCTGTAGAAGGAATTGGTGAGATGCTACTCCCTGTAAAACACCCCTACCCTCACCCCCAGTGTCTGGTTAAAGTCTACTAAAATTCACTAAATGTTTAATGGGAATGGATTTTTTTTTCTCCCTAGAAATGAAGCAGAGGCTCTATCTTGCTTGTGAGATGAAGTAGGAGATTAAACAATCTACTTTGGGGTACAAGAGTCAGGGACACTTCTGATGACACCTAAAGTCCCACAGAAAAGTACTGTCTCCGACAACTGAGCAGGGGCCTGGGTATCAATTAATCAATCAACCAACCAATAAATAAATAAATAAGAACAGTAGTAATTTATGAAATTCTTGCTTTATGCTGGGTTTATATGAAAGCAGACACAAACCATGGTGTGGATTTTCAGGAGTTATGATTCTATCCTGAGCACCAAACTCAAGCCAAAAAAGGGGTTTTAAATGTGCAGAATGTGATGGTCATCATTATACAAAGTACATGTATGAAGACTTGAATTGGGTGTCAATATAACTTATATACAAACAGAGATATGAAAAATTGTGGTATATATGTGTATTGGGAATTGTAATGCAAAAAAAAGTACATGTATAATGGCATAAATTGACGTGAACATACTTTATATACAGAGATAGGAAAAATTGTGCTCTATATGTGTAATAAGGATTGTAATGCATTCCACTGTTGTTGTATATTTAAAAAAAATAATAAAATCAATTAAAAAAATGTGCATTCATGGCAATGATTAAAATAGAGATCACAGACTAGAGAGACCAGTAGAGCCAGAAGGAGGCAAAATTCTATGAAGGGGGTTAGCTTGAAAGTGGGGAGATGTGATCTAGTCAGACAGGAAGATGGGAAGGTGGGGACTCCAGGAGAGCACCCGGCCCAGGATATGTGTGGCCAACATGATGGACACCTGGTCCTGCTGGAACAGCAACTCCTTGACCTGGATGTCAAGAAAAGAGAGAAGGGAACTTCAGGACCAAAACAATCTCCATAACTCAGAGTAGAAGGACCCTCCGCTTCAGCAAAGACAGTCACAAACAAGATGGGGTAAGTTTTCAGAGACGGAAGGCAGAGGGAAGATCCTTTATGTGATTTGAGACTGTGCATGACCCCAAACTGAAGCCACCCCAGCCCCCAATTGCCCTTTCAGAGATGTGTTTTTGCATAAAAATATTATTTTACCTTAATGAAAAAAATCAGGAAAATTAATCAGGACCCAAAGGAGAATTTCTCAGAGTGACCTCTGGTTTCCCCATAAATACTCCTCCAGTGCTCCCAGGCCTTGGAGCTCCTGGGGGGGGGGGGGTGCTACCAGTCCCTGTTGGCAGTCTCAGCCTGTTGGTATTCAGCCTCTGTGTTGGAGGAGGAAATTGCCGATTCCAGTCTCACACAAGGAATTAAGGTCAGAACAATACAGTATTTTACAATCCAGTACAAGCTGCATTTATCCAGAGCTTTTCATGCGTGGCATCTTAAAGCTCTTTATGACCCTTTTTTTAAAAAGGGGGGGAAAGGGGAAAAAAAAAGAATTTAAAAGAGAAAACCTTCTAAAAACCCAAACCCCCGCTGAACTAAATGAGCCATTGAGAGTGAATAAGACTTAACAGTGGCCTTCAGAATGGGAACAGAAGTCCCACTTGGATAGAACAAGAACAACAGAATCAAAGGAAATCACAGCTCAGAGAGGGCCGCACGGGGCCTGAAATGTACCCTTGGCCCTTGGGACACTAATGGTCTCTGCAATCTGCAACTGGCACAGCAAGCTTAGCGTGAGGGTCAGGAGGCAGGGTGCTGACCCCCATGATTCCGTAAGTGCAGGGAGGACCAAAAGGCGACCTAAAGGTGCTCAACCCCAGCCTCAGTGTTTCCTCAACCACCCCCCACCTCATTAGGAAAGGAAGTGACACTGCTATGGCCTTTGGATCCTAATCCAATCCTGGTTCCCCTTCCCAGTCTCCCAGAGCCCTCATGCTAGGTCCTGGTCCCACCACGTTATACCTGTCTTTCTTAGAAGTCCTTGGCATTCTGAACAGACTCCTCTTTTCCCCCTGTCCCAAGAGCCCCATCCAACCCCCACTTCCCAGCTCTTTGATGGGTCCTGTTTCTTACAGAGAGCCAGCTCTCTGTTTGGCCCAACCTGACAATTAATTCCTTTTAGAGGTGCTACGAGATAACAATCATTTAATGTTATCCTTACCTCAAAAAATACCTTATGTCGCCAGTGTTATAACTATGGTTATGAGACATGAGAGTTCTCCCATGTTATAACCAGAGAAGGGAGCTGGTATGTCCTGGGAAGCAAAGGATGTTCAAATTAAGTGCTGCCAACTCTCAATGTCTAGGGTTGCCTTGGTGCACTGCGGCCAGCAAGGGAGTTTCTTTGTGCACATGGGAAATGTAAGTCACTTGCTTTGGGTCGTTGACAAAGGAAAACTGTCAGTCTCATAAGTCAGACCCTAGGCAACGCAAATATTTTAAATTGACAAGTTTGATATTGTGTTTCTTTTGGTTCTTTCCGGCTACTAGTGGGAATAAAGTTCCAGAACAGGATTAGATCAGTTATGAAAATAATCAAAGAAATTACTTTTTTAAAAAGGTATGGTGTATAGAATTTGATGGGACTATAAAACCTTCCTCCCAGTGGTTTTGTGAAGAGAACAAGAAGATACCTGTAAGACTCAGAGCATGATTGGCACATAGTAGGTTCTCAATACCTGTGGATTCTCACACTTTTTCTTTCTTTCTTTTTTTTTTTTTTGGTACCAAGGATTGAACCCAGGGGTATATAACCAGTGGGCCACATTCCCAGTCTCTCTCTCTCTCTCTCTCTCTCTCTCTCTCTATAGAGAGAGAGAGAGAGAGAGAGAGAGAGAGAGAGGGTTGCTTAGGGCCTCACTAAGTTGCTGAGGCTGGCTTTGAACTCCTAATTCTCCTGCCTCAGCCTCCTGACCAATGGGATTTCAGGCAAGAGCCACCATGCCACCATGCCAGGTGGAATCCCACACTTTGATTTCTTATCCCGTTTCCATCTTTACCACTAGACTCTTTACTCCCATCCTGAGCTTGATCCATTTTCTTTAACACAGGTTGTACTAATTCCCTCACAAGGTCATTCTCCAAATCCCCTGGGAATAAGTAGTGTGGGCAAAAGTGTGGGAGGGGCTGGGTGCAGAGGCTGGGAGGACTCATCACACCCTGACTAGCCAGCTGTATGACAGAGCATTTCGCATCTCTGCTCTTCAGTCTAACTCGTAAAATGAGCTCACTGAATGAAATGGTCCTTCCTGGATCTAAAGTACTTGGTTTTGTAAGGCGACATGATAATAACCACTCAACTTCTCTGGATTATGACACTATTGACCTTGAAACTTCCCAGCCCCCTTAATTTTAAATACAAGCATTGTTTCCTAAATCTTATGATGATGCAGATGCTAAGATTTGTCAATGAAGGCCAAGAGAATCATAGGCAACCAAAATGCACTGCAAGAATGTTAATATTAATATATTAATATATATGACTTGCTAAAACATATATCCTCAATATCCTCAACAAGACTGTGGAGACTACTTGTTCTACCAGCTAAAATCCCTGGTATTTATCTTTATCCTTAGGGATGAAGGAGTCAGGAACCCCACCCAGTATCTTCCTGCCAGCTAATTGTCCAGAGGAAACAAGAGAATAGAAGCTGGAGTAGGTGGAATGGTGTTGCAGATCCTGCAAATATCCTTTACAACTTGTGCACATAACAGTCTGACGTCCAAATGCCAATGCACCCCTTTACCTGGACACACAACAGGCTGGATTGATAATGGCCCTAGGAGAAGTCCTTCACCGATGCCTAATGCAAACTGATGAATAAGCACCTACATACACCAGCAGTTTCACCCTTCAGATGGGGGTAACTCTGAGGTGGGTGTGTTCCAGTGGCTCCCAGATCTTCCCAGCAGGTTTATGCCCCACTTGCCCATGGTGGACATTGGCTGAACAGGCCCTTGCTATTGGCTGCCCCTCCTGTTCTGTCTCACTCCTCATTCTCTTACTGGTGGTTCCTGTGATAACTTCCCAAATATAGTATTTTCACTCAAATCTGTGTTTCAGTTTCTGTGGGAATCCAAACTAAGATAAATGGTTCAACTTCTAAAGACAAAGTTTTATTTATTCCAGAGTTGATCTAGGGATTCAACAGTAGCTCAGTTATTCATTAAACAAATATTTGTTGTGCTCCTACAGGAGCAGATGTTAAGCCAAGCGCTACATGTACATACATGTGCTGGGAAAGATTCATAAATGGGTACTTGGCTGAGAATGTCCCATGACAAGCAGAGCTAGCTATGACAAGAGAAGGGGATTATGGGTCACTGTGGTGCCAACCTCTGCTGGATACAGCAAGGTCCAGATGGACTGGCTGGCTATGCCTCCAAAGATGAAATATCGAGCTCTGAGAAGCTTCTCATCTGACACCCACCATCCTCCCCCATCCCTGACAACACAAAAGCCTCTTTATGATATGTGGCAAAAGAAGGTGATCCTGGCAAATTGTGCTAGGGAAACGAGAAGCCTGAATAAAAAACCACGCTGCATCCTTTGTGTTTGTCCAGATGTCTGCTCACATCAGAGGCACTTCCAGGGTCTGACCTGCTTCTAAAGGGGCTCATCCGGACCTTTGAAGTCTGTAGCCCTCCTGGCCATTAATCCTGTCCAGCAGCCTGGGAAATGAATGTTACTCCAAGGATGGGTCTCTGCATGTCAGAGAGAGCAGTGATCCCCGAGGGGCAAAGGGAAGCATGCAGAACTCACGGTGTCATCTGGATCCCAATGAGAACCCAAGAATCCATAAAAGCAACAACATATAAAAACATAAAAGGCTTTAGAGTTGAGAAACTGAAGACTAAGGCAGCTGACTAAATGGTGTCCTGGCCTGTCACTTCCCAGGAGACGTCTAGGGTTGTCATGGATAAAGTTGGGCCTAGGGATCCTGCCTGTGTCCATGTCAGGGTGTAAGAGAAGAAGGCCTTTCCTTTATTCAACGCTGCAGATGCAGAGAGAGGGCCATTTGGGCTATTTGAGCTATATGAGCTTGTCTCAACCAGTTTTGGAATTTCT
Organism: Marmota flaviventris; assembly: GCF_047511675.1. Taxonomy (NCBI): domain Eukaryota; kingdom Metazoa; phylum Chordata; class Mammalia; order Rodentia; family Sciuridae; genus Marmota; species Marmota flaviventris. The sequence continues at coordinate 146,296,144 of NC_092502.1, forward strand.
CCTTTAGGTTTACACAAACCAAAATGACATTCTCAAACCTCAGTTTAATTAGTTATTAGTTACCAGGATCATGAATTGGGCTAAAGCTGAAGAAGTTTAGAATTCATATCAAATAAATGAGTGCTTATCCATTTGAAGACATTTAAGAAAATCCGCTAATAGAGAAAATAGTTTGTATTTTTGTCTGATTTTTTTATTCGGTATTTTTCTTAAGCCACTCTTTTCCGTTGCTTTTGAGTTTGCCTTTAAAGCCAGATTGTTTTGCCATCAGCAGCACCGAGGAGGCCCTAGAGACAGGGGCCATTGATGAACCTCTGCTGCCACCACATCCACAGCCCCATGACCAGAAAATGTGTTGCTCTGCTACTAATGACCACATTGAAGACAGTCCGAGTATGAACATTGGTTTCTTCTAAAAAATTTAAGTAATGTACATTTTTAAAATATAAGTATTATGTTCAACAACTAATTTGACTGCTTACTAATAGATTTTGTTAAGTGGTACGTATTAAATTCATTTGACTTGGAAAATTAAAGGTCAAATCCTTCACAAATTAATTTAGGGTAATAGTGCTTAATATTAATGAGGGGACTGTAGGAGAGGAGGAGGGTGAAGACAGGCAGTATAACCTGGAATTCAGTTGTTTTTCTCTCAGTAAGAGCTCTAAGGCAGTGTGGGCATCAGGCCTTTAGAGTAAATGGAATAAGACTGTTCCAAGGCAGGGTGCAGGAACTGAGGCAAGTATCAAAATAGTATAGTATAATTTAGACTGTATGTAGGTATCACAAGGATAGTCATCAAAGTGACATAGGAACTCAAAGAGGTAGAGACCATTCTGGTTGTAGAAAATTCATTCATTCATTCATTCATTCATTCAGCAAATGATTCTACAAGGCCCAGGCACGATTCCAGGGCATTTACCTATACAGTGAATAAAACAGACTCTCCCCTGTGGAGCTTACAGTCTAGAAGGGAGAAACAGATAATAAAAAAATAAGCAGGGAAAAATAAATAAATTAAATATCCTCAAAGGAGTTTTAAGAGCTAAGGAAAAAAGGAAATAGAGTATGGAGCTTGACTTTTACATAAAATGGAAGGGGTTATTTGGAAGGTTTTGAGCAACAGAATGACATGATCTGATGGGCATTTTAATAAGAGCACTCTGGATTAAGAACAGCTTTAGATGTTTGAAGGAAATTTTAAAACCACCATGGTTCATAGGTTTTGAGCCAATCCTACATGCTGGGTTCTCTCCTGCATTCCCCTACCAACACTATGGCATAGATATTATTATTATCCATGCTATACTGACAAGTAGGCACACGCTGCAAAGCTAAATGGGTTAGTCTAAAAACTCACCGTCAGCACCTCTGTTGAGGGTTCTGATCACCAGCCTGTTTTCAGGTGGTTCTTTTTACACCTTTCACCATTCATACAACTCGCTTTTTGTTGTTGTTGTTCTTTTTAATCTACAACCCACTTTTATGATAGGAATTTCCTGGTCTAAAACTTAACACAGTTCCCAACACTTGAAGCCTCCTTTGGGAAGTTTCTGTGCCATGAATTTAATAGGAACTCTGTTTGCTGAAGGCAAGAAATACCTGACTCTGATAGTCAAGGTAAGACATGTAAGTGATAAAGCATATCATGTTAAGGATTTTTCATGTAATATAGCAGGAGTTACAAGGTGTATATCTACAAGAACAAACAATCAAACTGAAGTAACACAGATCAAGCCAAAAGACCCAGGCAGACAAAATTCTATAGAGCTTAAGATATGCAGCTCCTGTTCCTCAAATGTGTCCCGCTCATTGATGACTTCATGACTGGCTCTTGTACACTGGCCCTCAGATATCACCTTAGTCTCCTAAAAAACTTTAGCACTGATTTTTATCACTCCCAATTATGAATAAAAAACCAAGCTTGGAGACAAGTAATAGCCAAGGTTACAAGGCAAGGTGGCATCTTGCAATCCAACACCATTTTGTTAACTCCTAATCTGTAGGCTTTATACTATATTGCCCTGTCATTTGGATGGAGGGAGAGGAAAAGAGAAAAGAGGAGGGGAGAGAAGGGTGGTGCAAAGAAGAGAGGGTAGTAGTAATTTCTTTCTTGTTAAATACAAGAAAGAAATTACTACTAGCAAAGTCAATGGCTACATAAAACAGACCCAAACTAGGTGGTGATGCAGGCTGAAGTGCCTTTTACCCAAAGCTGCAGCAACTGAAGTCAAATTGTACACCAGGGTAAGCTGAGCCTGCAAGGTGCTCTGATGGGTGGTAGGTCCAAACCCAGGGAAGGATTTGGCCAAAGCTTAGGTATAAAACACAAACTGTGGTGCTACTGGGATATAGGGTATTGGAAGAAATGGAGAGAAGCTTGGGCAAAGATTTAGGAAGTTAGGGTGGTGGATAAAAGAAAAGGGTATGGAACTGACTGAGGGGATTTGGTAGTAATTCTTGAACAAAAGTATGGGAAAGGAAAAGAACCTTTGTGAAGGTCTTAGACCAAAAGCTGATTCCAATTAATGGGACAGGATGACAAGAGGTCTTTGGTTAGTTGAAGACTTATGTGGAGGTGAGTCCTCTCCAGAGCTAATCTGGGGTTCAGGATTGCCTCTTCGTCCTGTCCATGGCAAGTCCTCGACATATGTAGGGTTCAAGATTTGAAAAACAGTGTTTATCCTCTAGCATGTCTGACCACATCTGGCCAATTTAAGTCACTATTTAACTCCTCTACTCTCTGCATGAAGAGACCCTTAAACAAAAACTGTTTTTTTGCTTGATGGTTTTACTGACTGACCTATTTATTTGTTTAATAAGCTGAAATGTCTTTTCTGTGTATGTGAATCTTGTCTCTTCTATTATATATGTTTTAAATTAGACCTTCTAATATTTTTAAACAAAAGTTATTTTTCTCCAAGCATTGAGTTTTGTGAGATTAGAAAATTAAAAGAACTTTCTTCCATTTTGACCACTTTGACATGAGGATATGAGGAGAAGGGCTCACGATTCCTGTAAAGTCATATTTCTTATTTTTTAAAGTTGGCATTATTTAGTTTCTATCAATTATTTAGTTTCTTCTAAATCTCATATGCTAAAAACTTGAGGCAGTTATTTACTTTGTTTTATCATAATCAAACCAGGCAGGATTCAGAGACCTAAAGAATGTTAATTTTTAAAAAAAATTGTCATCAAAGCAGATTATTATATTTGTCACCAGTGTATCTTCTGTCTCAGGTGCTTTCTTCCCTTGCCAGTGCCCCATGCTCCTGATCTCCCACAGGATCACAGAGCCCCCTTGTGCAATAGGCAGGCAGATGAGCAAATCGAAGCAAAGCTTCCCAGGGTTGAAATTACTTAATTTTTTTTTTCTTGGTCAAAGTTGGGTGAATACTCAATCTTCTATTCAAATGCTAATATGACATGAGCTGAGATTTAGATTATTACCCCCTCTTCTAAGCCAGATAGATGAACTTCTCAAAGGAGAAAATGAGAAGGGAAACTTAGGCACATTTAAATTTCAGACTCTGGAAACACCCAGACAAGGCATGGCTTGATGAATTGGTATCAACTTTATCTTTAATGACTCTTATCCTACATTCTTATCTTATTACAGGCAGCTGTGGAAGAAACCACAATCCTGAATGGACCTTAGAGGAGGATTAAATAATACATGAAGGATTTCCTGACAAGTCTGTCAGACTTAAATTTTGGCACACTCAGAACACAGCTCAGAGCCTCAGGAGTATCATGCCTAGTGAACAATATCCCTAAAGTTCTGGATTTAATTTCTTTTGAAGGAAACTATTGCAGGCTTAAGAATTTTTGACTTTCATTTTATCATATTTTACAGGCTAGATCTGCACTGTTCAAAATGGAAGCCACCCATGGCTATTGAGCACTTGAAATGTGGCCAGTCTGAATATGCTGTATGTGTAAAAATTGCCCCAGATTTTAAGATGTCATACTAAAAGCAAATGTGAAATAACTCATTAATTTTTATATTACTTACATATTAAGATGATACTATTTTGGATATATTGGGTTAAAGAAAAAATAGTAGTAAGCTTAATTTGATGTTTCTTTTGACTTTTTAATGGGGCTACCATGATATTTAAAATTCTGAATGTGGTTAACACAAGTAGCTTGCATTATATTTCTATTGAGGTAAAGAACATTCTAACCATGGTAAAGGGACCATTACTGTCGTCAGCACTGGAAGGAATTTGAGAATTTACTCCACTTGCCAACTAAGATGTCACCCTGAAATAGTTTCATGGATACTGGTAGGAGACATGAGAATCCTGGGTCAAAAACAAATAAGAGTTTGTTGCTCACAGCAGTAGCAGTAGCCAAAGTATCAGTATATGCACCAGTTCACCTAAACCCCTATTACAGGAAGGCCTAATGACACCCGTACATTCCATGCATTGCACTACAACGGAGGAGCTTTGAACCTAGAGAACTTGTATCTTTCATAAAATGTGGTTGAGCAAACCTGCCATACACTGTGGAGGAAGACACTATCTCTACCTTCCGAGGCTGTGAATTATGCAAACATCCTTGAAAATATAATCCAGGAAAGGGGATAATCGGAGCACTACTTGCAATGTGTGCAGGAATGGCAGAGACGGATGGAGAATTGTCTACCAGCACTCTCATTTCCATAAACCTTCTTAAACTACACATTTCTTTCTGAGAATGTCATATTTCTGCAGACTAATTCAATACATATTTTTCAAAAGCCAACATTAGTCCTTAACTCACTAATTCTCAAAGGGTTTATAATTTCCTTCTTGAATTATACACCATAATATATCTTAAGTCTCACTTCCTTTCTCTGAAAATAACTCATTTTCTGGAAATCATTACATTCAAAATTTACTTAACTGTGTCTTTGGCACTGTTGAAGAAAAGAAAGGAATCAGAAAACGCAACTAAAATAGGGATTGTCTGGGCATGCTTACTTAAGAAACATTTGTAAGCACTGTCACTTTAAAAACATTTGTTGAACTAAATTGTGACTAGAAATTTCCTCCAAGCCTTGGCTCCAGAGCCTCAATCCCCATGACAGCACACAGGTCTAAACATGCTCTGCATCTCACCCTGCATCTTCACACCTTCAAAGCGTTTTACCAACATCACGCAGGTAATGGACTTTCACAATGTGGTGGCAAGCTTGATCGTTAAGCACTATTATCCAGGTTTGACTGGCTTACTTCTCTTGCCTCAGGCCCTAGCAGTCAAAATCAAAAGCAAGAGATGGACTCAGGGGATCTGGTTTCCATCCTCTCTTAATATCCCTGGTCTATGCTGTCTAATTTTGGCATATAAAATCCACCTCTCTGTCCTTTTAAAAACATTCATGCTGGAAGAACTTATTCTGTCACTACATTTTTCTATCTGCTGCTTATAGATTAATGTATTTTAATTCTTTAAATATTATCACTGAAGTCACCCCTCTATCTGAAAAGAGATTGCTTCCAGGACCCCTACAGTTATCAAAATCGTCAAATGCTCAAGTCTCTTACAAAAAATAGCATAGTTTCTGCATGTAATGCATGCACAGCCTCCTATATACGGTAGATTACTTAGGTAATATCTAATAGCAAATGCTGAATAAATAGTTGACATGTATTGTTTAGGGAATCATGATAAGAAAATAAAATCTGTATGTGCCCAATATTGACGCAATTCATTTCCCTTGGAATATTTTGCTTCTGAAGTTCATTGAATCTGTAGATGCAGAGACCCCTGGTAGAGAGGGCTGCCTGTATTTTACTTTCAATTATTTTTATTCACTTGAATAGGTAACAGATACATGCACGCAAGAAAAAAGTGGGAATAGGTATTCATGAAAACTATTCCATATTCCTCTTTTGTCACTCAGCCACTTAATTCTTCTTCCTGGAGGCTACCATTTTTATTAATTTTTTTGTATGTGAATATTTTCAGAGATAAAGCATGCATATGCAAGTATGCCCCTTATATTTGGCAAATGATATGCACGCTATACATGCTTTTCTGCGTCTTGCTTCTCTTAGATATTAATCTTAGAGATCATACTGTATCAGTATCCTCATTGCCTCATTTTTTAACTGTACCATATTTTATTTAACTAGCCTCCTATTGAAGACAGTTAGATTAGTTCAGGTCTATTGTAAGCGGCACCTGTTCTGCCAACACTTACCAGGGCTTGCTTTGTACCTGGTTCTGCAGGGAATATCCTTGTACTTAATGTCATTTCTTTCATGAGGGAGCATAAGAGAGGCACAGTAGTTCTACTTTTCAACTGTCCTTGGGTAAGTAATGTTTAACACAAAGGAAATGAATTTATTGTAGCTGTAGTTTGCATTTTGTTGTGAGTGAATTTGAGCATCATCTCAATTGTCTGTTTACATCCTTTGCTCATTTTGTTATCAAGTCAATAGACTTTTACCTCCTGATATGTTAGACCTTTTTAAATTATGTATATTTCCTTTACCTATCCATTGCAAATCTTGTCCTAGTTTGTAATTTCATTTTATTTATTATTTTTCTCACCTTGTAGTTTTATTATGCAATCAAATTTCTCAATCTTTTTCATGTCTTCTGAAATTTTTTTCCTACTTGGAAAGGTCATTCCTATTTAATTCTTTCTTTATACTATTTTATTCTGACTTTTCTTTACAATTAAATCATCAGTAATTCTGCAAATTATTTAGGCAGTAGTTGAGGCAGGAATTCCACTTTCTTTCCTCCATATATGGTAGTTGGTCTGATATGATAAAGATGATATGAGAAAAAAAGAGTTTAACTTCAGAGAGTTTTGTAATTTACTAACAATATAGTATTTATGTTGCCCACAGTGTATGTTCACCAGGAAGAAGAGAGTGGGTGGCCTTTTCATCCAGCCTGTTAATTAGTAGTATTTGTTCTTGAGGGCCAGGATGTAACTTGCCTATTTATTAATCAATGCAGACTAGTAATCAGCTATAACACGAAGACACTGAAAGACCAAGAGGGGAGGATCCAACTAAGCTGTGCCAAAGAAACTGAATAGCAATTTGTGTTGTTATAAGCTACTAACCTTTGAAATAATTTATTATACAGCAGTGAAAAAAAATAGGCATAAATGAAGACAAGAAAGTCAGAGCAGAAGTAGGAGCCAATGGTAGTTCTTTCCTGATTGTTTGTCTTTGGTCAATGAGGAAGGCATCAAGGTCATCAGCCAAGAAGGAGAGGAACAGGCAGCAGGAGGTAATAGAGGTTTGAGATGAAATGTAAAGGTTTGAAATAGCAAGAAGCATGTGAGAATTAGTGGCCAAGGAAGTCTGACTGACAGGTATCTTAGGAGGCCAATTGAAGTGGTCACATGCAATTAAGAATGATCAGCATGACTGTGTATTACCATCAGCCATGTCCTTTGGGTGTGTGCAGGCACAGTTTCAGAGGTTTGGTTGTTGCCAGAGCTAGGATTTTTCCAAATGAACACAATAAAGGAAGAAGAGACAAGAAAATTGAAGGTATGTTGCAAGGAATAAATATCATGACATACCATGAAATTTAGGCTAAGTAAGTAGGAAGTTGGAGACAGTGTAAAGATGGTAAAATGAATGATTATAAATCCTAGCAATGGCAAATAGCTTCTAAACTCAGAATTTAGTGGAAGTGACTTGGGGAATAATGGGACGTGATATACAATTACTTTGAAAGACAACATAACATTGTCATGTAAAAATGAACGTGCTTCAATAGCCAAACTATGGGACCAACCTAGATGCCCTTCAACAATGGATGGATACAGAAAAGGGGGTAGATATACACAATGCAATATTACTCAACCTTAACAAAGAATGAAATTATGGCATTTGCAGGTAAATGGATGGAGTTGTAGAATATCATGCTAAGTAAAATAAGCCAATTCCCAAAAACCAAAGTACAAATATTTTCTCTGGTATGTGGATGCTGATTCATAATTGGCACAGGGGGTGGGGGAGGAGAAACTTCGAATTGGGCAGAAAAGAGTGAGGGGATAGAAGGAGGTGAGGGGATTGGAAGGATGGTAGAATGAGCCAGACATTGTTACCTTATATACGTGTATGGTTGCACAAATGGTGTGACTCTGCATCATGTACAGCCAGAGAAATGATTTGTGTAAAATGAGTTGAAATGCATTCTGCTGTCATGTATAACTAATTTTTTTAGTTATTTGGGAGCAATAATAATAGAACAAATAAAAATAAAATGAGTGTGCTTATGCCTTTTGACACATCAATTCTTCTCACAGAAAAACTCTTAGAAATATATACCAGGAGAAAATGCAGGTTATTTGTAGCAGTCAAGTGAATGATAACTAAAATTTGGAAAGATACCCTAGAGAGAATGAGTGGGTAAATTTTGCTAAATTCACACCACAGAATGTTAAACAGCAGTAAAAACAAACTACAGCCACACATACACAACGTAGAGATGTTTTATTTATAGAATGGAATGAAGAAAGTACACATTATGACAGACTACATACAGTGTAAGTGTAATATCTTTTTTTCACAGTGCTGGAACTGAATCCAGGACCTTTTATGTGCCAGGCAAGTACTATATCATAGAGCTACATCCCCAGCACAATTATTATTATTATTATTATTATTATTATTATTATTATTATTATTATGGCACTGAGAAACACTTTATCACTGAGTCAGATCCCCAGTCCTTTTTATTTTTTTTAATTTTGTGACAGAGTCTCACTAAGTTACTTAGGGCCCAAGTTGCTGAGGCTGACCTTGAACGTGTAATCCTTTTGCCTCAGCCTCCCGAATTGCTGGAATAATAGGCATGTACCACCATGCCCAGCCCTAGTATCATTTTTATATGATTTAAAAAATGATTAAGCATCATATTTTTCAGGATACATATATATTTAATAAATTCATTTTTAAATCAAATAATTCAAAAGCACAAAATTAGGGGTAGTGGTTATTCTGGAAGAGAATAAAAGAAATGGCATTGTAAAGGAAGACACAAATAAAAAGGTAGATGCAAATAAAATCAAATAAGATGAACAGGATGAGAAGAAGTAGTCAAATATTGGAATACTTGAAGTTGAAACAGTTGGTTAAGTTTGGTTAAGTAGGTGGGTGAGCATTCTGGTTTGGATCTGGGATGTCTCCCCAAAGGCTCATGAGTTGAAAGTTTGGTCCCCAATGCAGCAATGTTCAGAGGTAGAGCTTTTGGGAAACGATTGGATCATAAGGACTCTGACATCCTCAAAAGATTCATGCATCAATGGGTTCATAGCTGATAGAATCTTTGGGAGGTGGTGGAAATTAGGAAGTGAGGTCTAGTTGGAGGGAGGAGAGCACTGGGGGAGAGTTCCACACTCCTTAGCCCTAATGAACTTGCTCACCACAAGCTCAGAAACAATGACTTGTGGACTGAGACTTCTGTAACTGTGAGACAAAATAGATCTTGTCTCCTCCTAAGTTGTTTTTCTTAGGTATTTTGTTGCAGTGACAAAAAGCTGACTAAAACAATGAGATAAAATAAGATAATGTTTTGGGAGGGGAGACTGAGATGCTAAAAGCCCAGTGTAATGGAAGTTTTATCTATGTGAATCTTGAAGTCACCAAGAATACAGGCATAGTACTGTAGAAAGTAACAGTGATCACAAAGTGAAGGGAAATGGCCCTGGAGTCAATAATGACTACCAAAATAAAGATGGAAGATAATATTATCCCATGTTCCAACACTGGATGTTTTTATGGAGGGGGCTGAGACAATGGTTTGGGAGCAATAATAAGAAGCAAGGATGCTTATTCCCTGGTGCCAGGGATGTGGGCAAGAAGCCAACCCCCCTTACAGAGAGCTGTTGAGGGATCAGTCCTTAGGGAAGAGCCAGATTGAATAAAGAGGTAAAAGATGCCGCCATCTGGCTGCAGCAAATAACCGGGGGGTGACGAACGACTTGTGTAGATTGATACAGCAGGAGTAGGAGCCGTTTATTGTAGGACAGGAGCAGTATTTATACATTCCACACAGCTTATCTAATTAGCATAAACTAGATACATCAGTCAACCAATAAGAAATCTCCACACATAATGGCTCGCTGGAGTTACTTCACAAACCACTCCCTCTGGCATTTTGCCAGGCGCCATCCAGACTTGTTTACAGACTCTAACATTTGCCAGGCGCCATCCTGACTTGTTTACAGACTCTAACAAAAGAGATATTAGGAAAGAGGCACAAGGGAAGAGTTTTGAGAGCTGATGGGGGGATGGAGTCAAAGAGGCAGATACCCAAATGTTTTCAGAAATGAGAATCAGGGTGTGTGGAATGAGTAAGGACTCCTAAGCTTCCCAGTGGTGACTTCTAGTGGTGACACAGAGCTAACAGCCATCATGAGATTATTCCTGATGATCTCCAGGGACATGAGACCACTGAGCCTATGGGTATTGATGGACAGGGAAGAATAGATCTCCTGCCAGGAACATGCAAGGGAATTGGGAGTTTCTTCAGTGCTTTGACAAGAGGCAGGAAGCTTGGGGTAGGGCTGCTCTTGTGTCCATCTGTCATCCTGCTCTGACCTGCCATGTAATATTGATATCCAACGGTATACTAGGATGGCTCCATTCCAACTTCCTGTGTGTTGACCACATCCTTCCTTCATTCTTTTTGAGAACCACAGCCAAACCATTCAGAGCCTCTCAGCTCTTACATGATATTTACCATGTGTTCCATTTGTTATTACCCATCAGGTCCACTGAAATTATAACCACTGATCAAAGACCCTGGCCTATATTCAAAACCAAAACTCAAAAATGAAACAAATGAAAGACCATCTATCTGAGAGTTGTCCTAAGCGTAAGAAACATCCTGTAAGCCAATGAAAGGGAATGGGAAAAGGAATTATTCCATTCAGGCATGGACTTAGCCTGGGGTCCAGGGTTAGGAAGACCACTATTGGGAGAGTCAGATCCCTTTGACTGTACCCAGCATTCCTCATTAAATGTTTTATACAAGGGCTTTGACCTTGGCAGTTCATTCAACCCTGAAGAGCTCAGAGTAATTGGATAATCCGGTAGCATGTGTTCACAATGGGCCACAGTCATCCTGGAGAGTCGACATTTTTTAAAAGTAATAATAATATATGAAGGAAAGTTAGAAATTCAACAACATAGCTTCAGTTTCTTTCATCAAAAATAATCACTGCTGGATCTGGAAATCGGGTCGTGCAGAGGGAAGTGAGAGAAGACAAGGGGAGCAGGTGTGAGGATGGGAAGGATGTTGGAATGAGATGGACCTTATCCTATATACATGTATAATTACACTACTGATGAGACTCTCCACCATGTATGCAGCCAGAGGAAGGAGAAGTTGTGTTCCATTTATTTAACTTCTTAATGCATTCTACTGCCTTGCACAACTAATTAGAAAAAAAAATTTAAAAGAAGGGAAGGGAGGAGGATGGGAGGGGAAAGTGGGGATCATGAACTGAAATCAATTTCTATGCACTTGTGAGTTTGTTGGGATGAACCCTACTACTATGTATAACCATAAAGCTTAATTTTTTTTAAAAAAAAGCAAGAAATTTAAAAATGTAGCTTAACACTAGAGTATGTGCTTCAGATGTGCAAGGCCCTAGGCTCAAACCCCCGCTTCCCTGCCACACACACATGCACACACACACACAAATCCACTGATAATCACATCTCGTCATTCCTTCCCAAAAGAGTAAAACTGTATGGCTCTAATGGCCATGTGGATGTGTGAACCTAAATTTTGACCATCATCCCTATTTTAATTCAATTTAATGAGTATCTCCTTAGTGTCTCTTATGTACAAGGCCCTGTGCTGGTTTTCGTGGGAGATAGAAGAAGAATAGCAATGCTTTCTCTGTTTTCAAGCATCTTCCAAGAGAAATGGGTATGTAATTGTCTATAATACAGGGAAGAGTGTTGCCTTATTTGGGGTTCTGCCAAAGCAGCCTGTGGAACAAAGTTTTAAGTGCAAACAGTTGGAATGTGAAGTCTACTTCTGATAGAGGAATGAGATGGGGAGACCGCCAATGAAGGAGTTCTCTAGCCAGTTGCCACTTGTGGGCACTGAGCCTATTGCCACTGGGAACCTGTTGGGGCTACTATCAAACACATGCCTCAAGGTTATCCCAACTGAAGGGCAAAAAACCTACCATAATTATACACTTTCTGTAATCATTGGCTGAGGGCTGCTCCTGGCCCATGTTAATTCTCCTGCACTATCAATCTACTGCACTGTACCAGTATATGAAATGAAGCCAAATAACCAGGAAAAAAAAGCCCTCAGGAGAAAAAAACTACTGTCACGCCACTGGAAGTTATGAACTGCAATAAGAGTGAGGAGTCTGGGCTGTATCTGTTATAATAGCTCAAAAGAAAATAAATATATTTTTTAAAAACTAAAGTATACTAGAGGGACAGAACAAAAAGTTCTTAATTCTTGCTGTTATTTCACAGAAGACTTTTCCAGTCAGGGCTTTTAAGCTGGATTACAATGTAATGAATATTTATCATTTTATCTGGTATCTCTGCTGTCTGAATGCCCTTCCTATTTGAACTCCACTTTATATGTCTGTGCCTACTTAAAATAGAAACCCCCAAACTCTTTTACCCAGCTTTTTTTTTTTTTTTTTTTTTTTGCAACTGTGAAGTCAATATGGAACCTTAGCTCTTGCCAGTCACACATACCCATGCAAGCCTTGACTTGGAGGTTATGAGGTAAATGAGGCACCAATTTGGCTAGTCCTGATCAGGATGGTGGAGTAGATGCCCAGATTCCACCACAGTAACAAGAAAGAGCTAGCACCCCCTGGTGTCAGATGTGGAAACTGCTATTTAGCTCTTCAGCCACAACAAGTCCCCGCTGGGAACTTGTACTGTCCTCCCTGACCAGTACAGTGGAGTAGCCTTCAAGTCAAAACAACAACAACAGTTTCTGTGAAACACCTAATATCCTTTATAAATTACTTTTCTTCACAAACAGAGTAGCATAGTTTTTTTTATTATTTTCAACAAGGAATCTCGATGTGAACGGAGGGAGGAAGGGAAGATGTGTATAGGCAGAGAACTGTGGGCAAAGAATTCCCAGGTCAGGAAACAGCACAAGCACAGACATGAGGAAAGGGAAGATCTAGGGTGTGTTGCTAGAAATATTTACAGACTGGTGTGGCCCAGGAAGAAAGGAACGTGGATCAAAGCGTTGGATGGTTTGTGCAGGCTCCTGGCAGAGAGGAACATTATGAAACCCAAACTACACTTTGAGGAATGGGGACATGCGCCTTGAGCTGGAATTGGCTCCTAGCTGTGAGAAGGACAAGCAAAGTGACAGGAGTGGTTTTGAGGCTTCACGGTGGGTAGGACTGTTAAACCAAGGGAATGCAATCATGAGCTCCAGGAGGCAGAAGGCAGGTCACAACAGCATGTGGGAAGGATTGGCCTTCCACTTAGATCTCCACTTGAATTCTGTAACTATGTATTACTAGTGACCCTGGTAGACCTTATTTAACTTCGTGGGGCTCACTTTCTTTTTCTTTAAAAGCAGAAATAATAAAACTTCCCGTCCTGGCCTAATTGGCTTAAGACATCTGGGTATAAACCATGTAGCCCATCGGAGCCAATTTATTGATTCTCCACAAAGACCACCCAACAAAGAACCACGGGATTTCTCACCAAAGGGAAAGATGGATCTTTCAATTGAATTTGGAGGAAGGGTAGAGTTTAGTAAAATTTAACAGAAAGTATTTTGACAGGTTCCAAGAAGGTGACATCAAGTCCAGACTGCCAAGTGTCCTGTTTCCTCAGGAACAACACAATTGAGAAGGATGTGAAATGCTGAGTTCAGACACTTCTTATCTGAAGCTCTGCCCCAGGACTGGAAATAATTCTTCCTCCTTGTGTCAAAGGGACTTAGATCCTCCAGGCAAGAGTGGGAGGTTTTATTCCAAAACCCAATCTCATTCCAGCAGCAAAGTTTCTTAGTGAGTAAGAAAACAGCCGTCACTCACAGAGGGAGTGGTTGTGACACTTTGGAACTGAAGCATGCACTTAGGAAAAAGACGGTTTCCTGTTGGCTCTGCAGCCAGCTTTAGCTCTCTCTGTCTTTTATTTTAGCCAGATGAAAGGCAGGAGGGATTTTTAACATCTAAGCTTATTTTTATTTGCTCATCTCTCCTTTTGGCCAAGGAATGACAAGAATGGCCTGCAGGACATTATTTGGTGAAGTGCAGATCATCACCATTATCCAGGGTCCATTGACTAAGTGGCTAATTAGAGAGGAAGACTAAAGGCAATCTTTTATGTTTTCATAATAAGATGAGCTGTTGAGTCACCTGATGTGAGATGAGCTTCAGAGTAGTAAGACTCTGTAGAACATATCTTTGAACACACAAATACAAAGAGAAATGTCAGATCAGAGTTTGTAGAATCCTTGACTAACATCATAACCTGTATGTGGGTTAACATCATAAACAATAAATGGAACAATGTGAGTCACATAAACACATTTTGCTCAGATGACTTCTGTTCATGTCTGAATATTCACTTTCATTTCCAGTTAAGTACTCTAGATGTAACTTAGAGTGAAACACTCCTCATGCACTTCACATTTTGAAATTCTACCAGCCAGTTGAAGTTTAAATGTATATTTTTCCAAGAATAAAATGCAACAATAATTAGTATAATTGCATGGGTGTACATTTACATTTCTTAGGCCTCAACTTAAAAGTTTGTTTTTAAAAAAGAAAGAGAATTAGTATGGATAGATTTCTCACTTCAGATTACATAACATTATTACAGTAAAATGTAGCAAAATTACTATATGACTTATTTGAAAACATTAAAGCTCTTTCCTGTTTGTACACATAAAAGCAATTATACCAATAATCAAGAACTTTCAAAAATAAGCAAGGAAAGAATAGGTTGGCAGTACCTTCAAACTTTAAGCAAGAATATGACAGCTTCTGAAGACACTGGGTTATTCTTTGAAGTCAGATGGTCCAGCTCCACTGCTTACATGTTCAATCCCTAAATCATGTTCAACGAATACAAAATATGTAATTAGCAGCTTCATTGAATGTGAATATTTTACACACAGTCTTTCAGAAAAGTTGACTTGCCAGTATAGTGGGCTTAAAATGATTCCAAATACGTTGGAAAAGCCAAAAAAAAAAAATAAGATATTACATTCATTAAAGAAAATCTGAACAGGAAGCTTGACATTTCTCAAGGTTTTTATGATCCTCAAAGGAAAGAGGTAACTGAAAGAAGAGATGAGTACCCTCAAGCATTTGAAGTTTCCCAAATGCCAAATCAGGAAATACTATGCACCATCCTGCCACTGGTAGATCGCAAAACACCACAACTCCTCTGGGGAACATTTTTGTGGTCAGGAAGAGGCAAGACTTTGATCTACTGAGTGCCTGTTTTGCTGAATCTGAAATTGAGAAAGTAATTTTTCCCTAGTGATATTCTTTCTAATCTACCGAAAATTCTGCGTTAGTCCAGGTGTATCAGATATCTTAAGCCTCTCATCCTCTTCCCTACTCAGAGCCCAGACTTCTCCAATCCTCGCCACCCAGGATTTAAGATCCTGAAATCGAACACATCATGGACTGGAAACTCTACCTAGGTCTGGCCATGATGGGAAAAGGAGAGTGCCACTGCTGCTAATTGCTGAATCCCTGAGGCTCCTGGTGCCGACAGTTGGTGGAAGGAAGCATCAGCTACTCACAGCCCTTCCTCAGCATCACTCAATCTCCATCAAGTGGCCCAGGGAGCCGCGCTTGGTCTTTACCATGACCTGAAACATAGAGCCTATTTTTCACTTTAAGCGCTGGCAGTTTCTGAGGGCAGCATACTATTCTTCTTTCACCCCTTGTGTGTACAAAGCAGGGTAAGAAGAGAGGTTGGATCCAGAAGCTTCCCTTATAGGGGGGAGCTGCAGAATGAGTGGCAGCTGTCCATCACAAGGCAGGATCTCAGGTAGACCCCAAAGAATTAACACATCTTTTCTTTTCTTTTTTTATTGAAATCTTTTTAATTCTTTATTTTATTTTTTTTTAAATACACAAAAGCAGAATGCATTACAATTCTTATTACACATATAGAGCATAATTTTTCATATCTTTGTATATAAAGTATGTTCATGTCATTCATGTCTTTATACATATACTTTGTTTTTTGTCTTTTTTGTATTACAATTCTTGTTACACATATATAACATAATTTTTCATATCTATGTTTGTATATAAAGTAGGTTGACACCCAATTCGTGTCTTCATACATGTACTTTGGATAATGATGTCCATCACATTCCACCATCCTTGCTAATCCCCTGCCCCCACCCTTTCCCTCCCTTTCCCTCCCACCCTTCTTCCCTACCTAGAATTCATCTAATCCTCCCATGCTCCCCCTCCCTACCCCACTATGAGTGAGCCTCCTTATATCAGAGAAAACATTCGGCATTTGGTTTTTTGGGATTGGCTAACTTAACTTAGCATTATCTTCTCCAACTCCATCCATTTACCTGCAAATGCCATTATTTTATTCTCTTTTATTGCTGAGTAAAATTCCATTGTGTATATATACCACATTTTTGTTTATCCATTCATCCACGGAAGGGCATCTAGGTTGGCTCCACAGTTTAGCTATTGTGAATTGTGCTGCTATAAACATTGATGTGGCTGTGTCCCTCTAGTATGCTGTTTTTAAATTCTTTGGGTATAGTCCGAAGAGAGGGATAGCTGGGTCAAATGGTGGTTCCATTCCCAAATTTCCAAGGAATCTCCATACTGCTTTCCATATTGGCTGTACCAATTTGCAGTCCCATCAGCAATATATGAGTGTACCTTTCCCCCCATATCCTCGCCAACACTTGTTGTTGTTTGTCTTCATAATAGCTGCCATTCTGACCAAAGTGAGATGATGTCCTAGAGTAGGATTTGCATTTCTCTGATTGCTAGAGATGATGATCATTTTTTCATATATTTGTTGATTGATTCTATATCCTCCTCTGAGAAGTGTCTGTTCAGGTCCTTGGCCCATTTGTTGATTGGGTTTTGTTTTGTTTTCAGTGCTTAGCTTTTTGAGTTCTTTATATACCCTAGAGATTAGTGCTCTATCTGATGTGTGAGGGGTAAAGATTTGCTCCTAGGATGTAGGCTCTCTGTTCACCTCACAGATTGTTTCTTTTGCTAAGAAAAAACTTTTTAGTTTGATTCCATCCCATTTATTGATTCTTGATTTTAATTCTTGTGCTATAGGAGTCTTATTAAGGAAGTTGGGGCCTAATCCCACATGATGAAGATTAGGGCCTACTTTTTCTTCTATTAGATGCACAGTCTCTGGTTTAATTCCTAGGTCCTTGATCCATTTTGAGTTGAGTTTTGTGCATGGTGAGAGATAGAGGTTTAATTTCATTTTGTTGCATATGGATTTCCAGTTTTCCCAGCACAATTTGTTGAAGCTGCTATCTTTTCTCCAGGGCATATTTTTGGCACCTTTGTCCAATATAAGATAACTGTAATTTTGTTAACACATCTTTTCTAAGAATAAACTTCAGCGCAAAGGGAAAGGGCATGGTGGATTCGGCTTCATTATCATTATCATTTGTGGGCCTTGGGCAAAAGCATAAATGAAGGATCACACATCTTCTTATCATTTTAATTGGTAATAAGAAGTTTCAGGATTTCATCCAAACTATTTGAGTTCTGTTGTTGAGAATAACTTCTTGTTCAATTTAATTATTCTAATCAATAATTACAGAGTTTGCTATCTATTAAAATGGCTACATAGAAAAAAATTTTAAAAACCTAGAATGTCAAGTACTAGCAAAAAATGCAAACATGGGAACCCTCACATGCTGCTGCTGAATGTATAAAATAGTACAGTCACTTTGGAAAATTTTTTGGCAATTACTTACAAAGTTAAACATAGTTACCAATAATACAATAATGACTCCCAAGTCTTTATCCAAAAGAAATAAAAATACATGTCCACACAGAGACCTGAGCAAGAGGGTTTGTAGCAGCTTTTTGTTTTCATAACCACCCCAAATTGGAAGTAATCCAAATGTCCGCCAACCTTTGTATAGTAGAATAATACTCAGCAATAGAAAGGAATACACAACTGAGACTTGCAACCACATGGATGACAACAAGGATTACACTCAGTGCAAGATGTCAAACATTAAAGACTACATCCTGCACGAATTCCATTTACATGACATTTTGACAACAACAAAACCAGAGGGCTAGAAATCAGATCAAAGTTTGCCAAGACTTGGCTTCTGGGAAGTAGGGATGTTGACAGATTATAAAAGGTCACAGGGGAGCTTTCTGGGTTGATGAAAACACCCTATATCTTGATTGCAATCATGGTTACAAAGTAGTATCATTTGTCAAATTGTGTAACACTGAACACCTAAAAGGGATGAATTTTTACTGTACACGAAACCTTCTCTTTAAAAAAAAAGAATTTGTAATATCTTATTTGTAATTTCTATGAGTTTTTATGAGTGATAAGCAATAGATACCTGCTCACTTTTCTTTTCAATAGCTTGTTTCTTTGAAGATTTACTTTTCTTCTTTTATGTTTTTTTTTCTCCTTTCTTAACTCTATTTTTGTATTCTCAGTTTCTATCACAAGTGCAAATTGTCCTCACTATCAGTGGTCCAAAGGATTAAAAAATAAAACAAAGAAAAAAGTTTACAAATTTAAACAGATCTCCATCAAAATTTGTAAATTAAAATAAATATAGAAATTTGAAGAGCTAAAACATTTTTCATAAGATTTTTCTTCTTAAGCATTCAAATGATACAGTAAACGTAAAAGATAAAATACAAATTATAGCCAGGAGCAGTGGCACCTGCCTATAATCCCAGCAGCTCGGGAGGCTGAGATTCAAAGTCAGCCTCAGCAACAGCAAGGCCCTAAGCAACTCAGTGAGTATACTGAATAGGGCAGGAGATGGGGCTCAATGGTTGAGTGCCCCTGAATTCAATTCCCGGTACTCCCTAGGCTGCCACCCAAAATACAAATTATAACTAAATAGCAACATTTAAAATTTAAATTATTTAAATAAAATTGAAATTCTTAATCTAATTTTTGAGGCTTTAAATAAATATTGTAAAACAAAGCTTTTCCTCTTCTGGAGTTCAGTCTCCATCCAATAGACAATAGAAAGAAATATATCATAGCCCAAGTATGTTATGTCCATACTGACAGACATACAACCTCAAGAGCTATATGACCTGTTTGATGTGACAAATATTTTCAATTGTTATTTACAAATTAATTCATGAGTATCTCCAGAACAACTAACTAAAACATGAAGAGCAAGAAAATGGACACTCGGTATTACTAAGAAACAATCTCTGGATTATTTCCAAGGGGAGAGATTTGGAACATTGATGAATTTGTTTCACCTTAAGGTCTTTCACTGTTCAGATCTTCCCCACATTTCAAATAAATGTCCATCTCTGACTCCAAAGGTAGAACAATCCACAGACTTTTAAGTCTAGATATCTTTCTTTGAGAAAAGCTGGGCAAGAGAAAACCCCTAACAGTGTTAGACATCGGAGTTTAGGGTGCTGGATTGCTCAGTGCCAGCACTGAGCACACAATTCCAAGTGACCAGGTCACCTCAGTTTGACCTATTCTGTAGAACCCTCTGCTACAGCTTGGATCTGAAGTGTCTTCCACAGGATCTTAAAGACTTGGACACCAGCCTGTGGTCCTACTTGGAGGTGGTGAAACCTCTAGAAAGTGGGCCTAATGGAAGGAAGTTAGTTCATTGGGGGTGGCCCTTGAAGGGAACATTGGGATCCTGGGAGCTCCTCTCGTTCTCTTTCCTTCCCAACCGCTATTAGGTGAGCAGCTTTACTCCCCAGCATGTTCCTTGTCACAGGCCTCATGCCAACTAACCATGAACTAAACCTCTGAAACCTTGGGACAAGACAAACCTTTCCTTCTTTAAGTTGACTTTCCCAGGATTGTTTTCATAGAGATGGAAAGTAGCGCATCACCTCATGCAGGAAACACACCTTCACATATATCTTATTCTCGTCCTCAGCTCCTCTCTTCCCCCAAGTCCCTTGTCTCCAGGTTTGATAATTTGAAAGGTTCACCTGTCATTTCTGCCTAGCTATATCAGAATGCAAGCTCCACAATCCTGGTTGGTCTGGGTCTCCCATCATATCTAATGGAATCCTTGCAATTGTGGTAAGGTGGACAGCAATGCTTAAAAAAAGACTATTAATAAAAAGTCAACAAGAACTACAGCGCCTTACAGGACATATTCTGGACATAATAGATAACTCTGTATTTTAGTTCATTTGGGGTCCCGTGACCTGAAAAGAAACAATACAGGGCAGGAAAAGTTTATTTTGGTTCCCAGTTTCAGAGGTTCAGTCCATGGTTGGCTGGCTCCACAGCAGTGGGCCCACGGTGAGGCAGAACTTGATGGCAGAAGAGCAGGGCAGAGGGAAGAAGCTCAGGACTTGACAAGTCCGGAAGCATAGAGAGAGAACTCTGTTCACAAGGGACAAAATAAAAACACCAAAGGCATGCCCCCAGGGACTGACTTCCTCCATCCACACACTACCCCAGTTCATCTACTCAAGTGGATCAACCCTGCAATCGGTTACATCTTCCATCATCTAATCATTGCACTCTGCACAGCCTTGCATTGTTTCTCACATGAGTTTTGGGGGGACACCACATTTCCAAACCCTAACACTCTGTGAATACTGTTTCTTCCTCAGATAAACTTTCACTGGGCTCCATGGCACAATAAAATGTGTGCACCACGAGCTCCCAGGAGATCCAAGGAAAACGAAAGCATTATGGTAGGGATTGTGACTTCAAAATAGAATGCTAAAGGTAATGTCTTTTAATGTCAGTGACATTGCAAATAAATGAGTGTACTGGAGCAGAATTCAATATTGCCTGAAGTTTTAAAAATAATCTGGCCTGATGTCATGGACCTAGTAGGCACATTTCATTTCAGTACTGGGCCTTTTAACAGGAGTTAAGACTATAAATGATAGAAATCATTCATATTTTATTCTGTGAAAGCAGCATAGAATGTTAATAGATACATGGTGCAAGTCTTCTCTTAGTCCAATAAGTAGGGCCAAAAAATAAAGTGCACCCATCTGTTTTTTTTTTTTTTTTTTTTTTTTTGGTACTTCAGATTGAAAACAGAGGCACTTTACCACTGAGCTACATCCCCAGTCATTTTTAATTTTTTTTTTAAGAGAGGTTCTCACTAAATTTCTTAGAGCCTCACAAAGTTGCTGTGGCTGACCTTGAAACTGTCATCCTCCTGCCTCAGCCTACTGAGCCACAGGGATTATAGGCATGCACCACCACACCCTGCTCCTTTTTTTATTTTTTTAAAATATTTTTTCAGTTGTTGATGGACTTTTATTTTATTTGTTTATTTATATGCAGTGCTGAGAATCAAACCCAGTGCCTCTCACAGGCTAGACAAGTGCTCTGCACTGAGCTACAACTCCAGTCCCTCCTTTATTCATTTTTAAGCTATGTCACTTCATGGAGTTTTTGTTGGTGGTGTTCTAATTAGTTATACATGGCAGTAGAATGCATTTTGACACATAATACTTAAATGGAGTATAACTTCTCATCCTTCTGGTAGTACATAATATGGAATCACACCAGTCATGTAATCATATATGCACATAGGGTAATAATGTCTGATTCATTCCACTATCCTTCCTATCCCAACACCCCCTCCCCTTCCTTCACCCCTCTCTACCTAATCCAAAGTACCTTTATTCTTCCCCAATCCTCCACACCTTATTGTGAATTAGCATCCACATATCAGAGAAAAAACATTCAGCCTTTGGTTTTTTTGGGATTGGCTTATTTTGCTTAGCATGATATTCTCCAGCTCCATTCATTTACCTGAAAATGCCATAATTTTATTCTTTTTTAGTGCTCAGTAATATTTCACTGTGTATATATACCACATTTTCTTTATCCATTCATTTGTTGAAGGGCATTTAGGTTGGTTCCATAGTTTGGCTATTGTGAATTGAGCTGCTATAAATGTTGATGTGGCTGTTAAATCCTTTGGGTATAAACCAAGGAGTGGGATAACTGGGTCAAATGGTGGTTCCGTTCAAAGTTTTCTGAGGAATCTCTATACTGCTTTCCATAATGGGCTTCACAATTTACAGTCCCACCAGCAATGTAAGAGTGTACCCTTTACCCACATCCTTGCCAACATTTATTGTTGCTTGTATTCTTGATAATTGCCATTCTGACTGGAGTGAGGTGAAATCTTAGAGTAGTTTTGATTTGTATTTCTCTAATTGCTAGAGATGTTGAACATTTCTTCACATATTTTTTGACCGATTGTATTTCTTTTTCTGTGAGGTGTCTGTTCAGTTCCTTTGCCCATTTATTAAATGGGTTATTTATTTTTTGGTGTTGAGTTTTTCGAGTTCTTTGTATATTCTGGAGATTAATGCTCTATCTGAGGTGCATGTGGTAAATATTTTCTCCAAATCTGTAGGTTCTCTCTTTATATTATTGATTGTTTCCTTTGCTGAGAAGAAGCTTTTTAGTTTGAATCTATCCAATTTATTGATTCTTGATTTTACTTCTTGCATTTTAGGAGCTTTCTTAAGGAAGTCAGTTCCCAAGCCAGTATGGTAAAGATTTACTTTTTCTTCTATTAGGTGCAGGGTCTCTGTTCTAGAGCTTAGATCTTTGATCCACTTTCAGTTGAGTTTTATGCAGGGTGAGATAGAAGGGTTTAATTTCATTTGCTTCATATGGACTCCCAGCTTTCCCAGCACCATTTGTTGAAGAGGCTATCTTTTCTCCAACGTGTGTTTTTGGCACTTTTGTCTAGTATGAGTTAACTGTACTTATATGGGTTTGTCTCTGTGTCTTGTATTCTATACCGTTGGTCTATATATCTGTTTTGGTGCCAAAACCATGCTGTTTTTGTTATTATGGCTCTGTAGTATAATTTAATGTCTGGTATTGTGATGCCTCCTGCCTCACTTTTCTTGCTAGGGATTGCTTTTGCTGTTCTGAGTCTCTTATTTTTCCAAAAGAATTTCATGATAGCTTTTTTTTTTTAACATGCTAATATGTACTATGAATCAGAATTGCAGAACCTTATTCTTTTTTGAGCATAGATTAGTATTTCCTGTCACTCATGTTTCCCTGGCACACAGTTTGGAATATGCCTTTTAAGAAATTTGCAAGACCAAATTACATGATGATGAAGAAAATACTACAAACCAGAATGGATAATCAAAAACATTGAGTAGGTGAAAGCATTGTCCCAAATTTGCCTAGTTTACCCAGCTTATCCCTGTTTTTCTGAAAAGCATCTCTCCTTCACATTACTACTTCTCCTTACAAATCTGGAATAGAAGTGGCATTCCTGAATTATTAAAACAAGCAAATGTACTGATATCTTCTAGGTGGTAAAGGTCCTAGAAGAGAGTAGGGAATCTACATTAGACTTTCCAACAAGACTCGGTGTCATGAATTAGATATTGGAAAATGTTTAGATATTTAAGTTTCACCCTTTCTTTGTCTGATTTTGACTTTGAATCTGTCATTCATTCATTCCAAAAATATTTACTGAGGTCCTGAGGTCTATCCAAGTTTGTCCCAGGTACTGGGGAAAGATCAGTTACAAAACAAACAGAATCTCTGCTCAATGGAGCTTATAATCTAGTGAGAAAAGATAGATAATAACTGAAATAAGCAAATCATTCGTATGTATTGGGAGGTACTAAGTGCTATGTGAAAACTTAAAGCAAGAAGGAGGGCTGGAGAGTTGCAGGGACACAACTTTAACAGAGAGGTCAGAGAAGACATCATTGAAAAGCAAGGACCCAAAGAAAGGGAAAAGGGAGCCACAGGATGTCTGAGGGGAAGCATGTCCAGCAGCATAAACTGCAAAAGCTGAGGAGATTGGAAGACAGCAGGAAACCAGTGTCTGAGGGGAATGAGGAGCAGCAGAGCAGCAGGAATTGGACAGAGAGGCTACGCAGGATGAGAGACGGAAGTAGAAATTGATGCCCTGGAGCCACAGACCAACATGATCTGATATGATGTTCTGACAGCTACGAGTACCTGGAAAGCCAAACAATAACAGAACAGCAAAGCATAGAAATAAGTAAAAATCATAATTGTGACACTTTCATACTTTCCGTAGTACATGAAGCACGTTTAAGGCTCATCGTCGTACTTGATCCTTGTAACATGTTTTGTGACAGCACATAGCATTCTTGTCTCATAGCTGGGAACACTGAGCCATAAAAAAGTCAAGGTTCACTCCCAACACACACCAATCTCATGTTAAGGGGGGATAAAAAAAACAGTTCTGGATCCAAGGACTGTGCCTCCAAATCGAGAGCTCTTTTCACAATACCACAGCTTGCCAATTCCAGAGACAGAAGTAAATCTTAAATGCTAAGTGTTTGGGGACACAAGGGTGGTGGGTGTGTTCAGTTTACCCCAGCAAAAGTGGAACTTCTCCTTGGGTTTCTTCCCTGTCCTTTTCCCTTTCCTTCCTTTCCTTCCTTCCTTCTTTCTAACTTTTTATTGAAGTATAACACATATCCAGAAAAGTACTCAAGCCCTAAACACAGTTTTTAAAGTAAATTTTAAAGTTTCCAAACTGACCACCAATTTGAAGGGCTTTGAGAGCACATGCCAGAATGAGGGCAATCAATTCTTGGAAAGACATTCTTCTGGGTACACATGAAACCCCTCATTAATTCGGTGCCTGGGCTTCCAGACCTAGAGATCACACGGTTTTGCACACCACAAAAATAACAGTGAAGAGACATTTTTTTTGCAGTTCAACAACAAGTTTAACCCAATCCTTGCTGTCCCTGCTAGGACTTGGTAACCAACTGGTGATAGCATTTGGGTTGCATTTCAAGGCACTCTCAAGAATTAAGTTTTCTGGCAAGTGACTTTGTAACAATATACAGCTGTGGTTTTTTGAATAGGGACTTTGCTTTTCATGGCCACTGTGTACAGAGAGGTAGAGCAAACATTTGTGGAAACAAAGAATATGAAAATGCTTTACATGTTTGAAAAACTGCAATCAATAAATCCTAAAATTTTTTAAAAACTGAAATAAATTCACATAATGAATTTAGACAACTCTATATCAAACTTGAAGTGCAATAACCTGGAGCAGAGAATTGTCCCAAGTGATTTCTGAAGGCAGTGTTCTGAGCATACACATCAAAGGGGATACATTTCAAGATAAGGAGAAAGGCAAATAAATCTTCCTCACTCACTAGGTTCATTGTCAGTAGTAACATTGCTCTTGTCATTTTGAAATTATCTTGTGTAGAATAAAGAAAATAAAAAATAAAATATTATTAAAAATCAATAGTTTTATAGTAAGGGAAAGGATGCACATAAAATCGAAACTGAACATAACCAAGTAATATTAAATCTAAATGAGAAATAATATGAACTAATTTTTTTTTTCTGGCTCTATCCACCAAAAGAAGATAGAAATAATGATAGACAAGTAGCACTGGGCACATCTGGTGCTCTAGTTAAAAGCATTCTCCACTCAAAGGAACCAAGGCTCCTCTATTAGAGAAATGGATAATTTTCAGGTCTAGGACAAATTGAATGTCATTCATCTTATTGGACCAGAAAACATGAATGTGATCAAGTATCAATGGGAATGTGTCAAAATACATAGGAGCAGGACTTCTAGTAGCCAAATCTGGGGAAAACAGAGCAACAACAACAAAAAAAAAATGCTGACTATACCTGATTATAATTACTTGAATAAATAATATTCATAGGTTCATGCTGACATTTAAAAGATGAAATAAAAAGATAAAGAAAAGTCATCTGCAGTCTTTGAAGGTGACTATGATATTGACTCACTCCAAGAACTTATCCTTAAAAGAAAATAATTATGCATCTTGCCTTACCTTTTGGTAAAGAAGTAGTTTGTGATCCTATTCATGGTCAATGAATGAAACCTCTTCTTTATAGGACAATTTCAACTAATAAATGTAGATGGGAAGTATTAGATTTTTGTAAGTTCACAAATATTAATAAGATCATTGACTCTGATAAGAATCATTGATGGATGCTAAAGTTATTAAGCAAAGGTTATCCAAGAACAAGATTCTCCCAGTCTACCAAAACACATTCTTACAGAGTTCTTGCTAATTTACAATGGAAAAATATGTTTTTATAATGCAAAGATCTGATGCTCATCATTTTAACCATGTGATAAAATTTAACATCACAAATAGACAACTTTTTAAAGATTGTTAGCCTCCTGATAGGATGCGATTTTAAGCACACAAAAATCACCTATGAACCTATGAAATATTTTTGCCAAAACTTTAACCTACATTTAACCAAGTTTTTAGATTTAACTTCAAACTTATGGACATATGAAACATAAAGAAACAAGTTAAACAACATCTTGAGAAAGCAATCATACTAATCCAGAATGGAAGACATTCTACAATGAAACAAGTCTCTTCCAAACAACCAATAGGTATGAAAAAATGCTCAACATCACTAATCATCAGGGACATACAAATCAAAACCACATGAGATATTTTCTTAGCCTAGTAAGAATGGCTATTATCAAAAAAACAAAAGATGATAAGTGCTGGTGAAGATGTAGAGAAAAGGGCACACTTTCATGCAGGAATGTAAATTAGTACAGCATAATGGAAATCAGTAAGGAGTTCCCCAAAAAATTAAAAATAGATCTACTTTGTGATCCATCAGTCCCACTACTGGGTATGCATCCAAAGGAAATTAAATAAGTGTATAGAAGAAATACCTTCATTTCCATGTTTATCACAGCACTATTCACAATAGCCAAGAGATGGAAGCAATCTAAGTGTCCATTGACAGATGAAGGGTTTAAAAAATGTGACATACATACACAATAGAAAACTACTCAACCATAAAAAAGAATGAAATTTTGTTATTTGCAACAACATGAATGGAACTAAAGAACATTATGTTAAGTGAAATTAGACACAGAAAGACAAGTTCCACCTGATCACTCATATGGGGAAAAAAAAAAAACTGATCTCATAGAAGTTGAGAGTAGAATGATGGTTACCAGATGTGAGGAAGAGTGGAGGAAAGGGAGGAATGGAAGGTTCATCAATGGGTAGTCAATTATAGTGATCTAGCACAAAGATATTTTCCTGTTTTATTGCATGGTAGGACGACTATAGATTATGATAATGCACTATATATTTCAAATCAGGAAGAGAAGATTTTTAACACTTTTACTAATAAGTAATGAGAAATGTTTGAGGAGATATGCTTAACCTTATTTAACATTGTACAATGTATACATGTATTGAAAGATCAATCACATAGCACCTCATTAGTGTGTACAATTTTTATGGTTGATGAATCAGTCAAAAATAAATTTAATTTAAAATTTTTAAAATAAATAAAGTGTTTCAAAAAGCTGATTTGTTTCAATGGTGCTTTTAAATGTCACTTAAGATGTGCCCACGTTGTGTCGGTACTACCAAATATAAGAAAAGCTAAGAGGTTACAGAGAAAAGGATATTATGCATGAGTGTCTGATAATAATTATCAAAAGAGACCCTGCTAAAATTATAAGTTTGTCCTAAGTTAAAGTCTGATCTAACAGACCTACCTTGAAGGAAAATCCAGATCTTGAGATGTGTACAGGTAAATTAAAATTATAAATGCTTCCTTGGCTAGCCTCATCCAGCTATTAACACAATTGGGAACTTCAGCTACTGTTCTTCATCTCCTAGTAAAATTTCTACCTTCCAGATTAGAGCAGTTCCATGGTTAAGAAATGACAACAATGCAAGAATGCTAACCTCTTGCCACAACAAAGACCCGTCTCTTCTCTGTCCCCATTAGATCAGACAGGCAGAGACTTTTAAGTCCCATCTAGGTAGAAAGTTACTGCCCCTTGCCAGCTCAGAGCTGCCATCTAAGACAGATCTTCCCCCTTGTTGACCCTTAAGAATAAGGGCACAAATCTGGGGGGGGGGGGGCGAGGAGAATAAGATAGGAATTTGGGAATACAGAAAGAGACTGAGTCCATGAGCCACTGGTACACAGGAAATGCCTGGGAACCTGTGAAATGCAAAACAAGCATTAAAGAGCAACTCAGCTCATGTCCTCAGCTTGCACCCTTGTTCCCCGCCCTTGACCTATGCCTTCTTTGGCAAAAAGTAACATGAAGGCAATGTACAAGATCTAGAAAAACTGATGTTAAATTGTCTGACTCTGTTCTGGCTCTGTCTGTAATCCAACCCCTAGCTGCTGTCCCTTTATAACATTAGCACCCACACCAAGGGTTGTCTCTCACTGCAAAGGTGGTCCCATTCTCCCTTGACTGTGAATTCCTTAGTTTACTCCAAAAGCTCCTCATTGTCAAGATGGTCCCAGCATTGTCCCTTGAATATGTATTTCTTACTGTACCCCCCCAAAATTTCTCTTCCCTAAGATAGCCCACATTTTCCCCTGAATGTATATTTGCTTCCCTAAATAAATCTGTGTCTCTTAAAAGGGGTTGGGGGAAAGGACTATTATAGAGTTAAATAGGATAAACATATTTAACCAAATATGTGTAAAACTTTATTGAATTTTGATTTTTTTTTAAATGAGCTACAGAAATGTTTTTAGTAATTAGAGAAATTTAAATTGGGTGAAATCATTTAATGATTTACATTCCAAGGTATGATAATGATATCTTTATGTAAGAGGGTATCTTTATTTTTAGAGGAATGCTGAAGTATTTGTGGGTGATATATGATGATGTAGATGACTTACTTTCAAAATGCAACATAAAATAAGCAAGTGTGGCAAAATGTCCTATCTGAATCTAAGTGGTAGATATAGAAGTACATAATATATTATTCATTCAACTTTTCCACTATGTTTGAACATGGTTATAATTAAAAGATGGAAAAAAGTATGTAGACCAAACTATACATTTTTAAGAATAAATGCCTATGGAAGAAGAGATATGGGAGTTGGGAATGAGACTATTTGGGGAAAACACAGAGCCAAGCAGCGGGGGTACTGTGCCCAGACACGATGGTGTGCAATGAGCCAAAGATTATAACTGAATCAATCCTCCACTCCTGAAAAGAGAGATGGGTTGGGGGGGGGAGATTCTTCCAGTCAGCCTAAGGAGCCCCCTTCTTGATTGCTGGGAGGTCAGGGCTTGGGAGGGTAAGCAATTGAACCCAACAGATCCAGGAGCCTGCAGCAGCAGGCTGATTACCTAGAGCTCTCATTATGCAAGGCAAGTCTGGATGCTTTCAAATTCATTTAGTAGGGGGAGTTATCTCCCTTATGTAATGAAGGCCTTATGTTATTTGATTTACAGCTTCTCTCAGGACAAGGGATTTGCTCAATAATCCCCTGGATTGTAACTAAACCCCCAAGGACACATTCATCCACTTAGGTACAGTCAAGGTCTCAACTCAAACATCTCCATGTCCCGCTGGGAATGTAACTATAATTCTGCTCATTTGCTTAAGGTATCTTATCAACTTCCAAACATTGTGGAAAAATTCTTCTGTGTGGCCTCCCTGTGAGTGAGGGAAAGAGGTGGTGAAGATCTTGCAGGCCTTGTCCATGATAGAGAAAGCACACGGCTGCAGTGTCCTTAGAGAAAGAGCCAGAGTGCCCCCATCAGCCTTGAAGACACACAGTCCAAGGGAATGTCATCTCCCCGTCGACCTGCACAGCGACCCCCAGAGGGACATGTGAAGAACTGCAATCCAGTAAGCTTTGTGAAGGCTGGAAACATCTCCCTGCCCCGCAATGCCTAACCCAGTTCTGAGAACAACCTAAGCAACCAGTGCATCTTTGTCAATTGAGTAAACAGATAAATGAATGATTATCCAAAGAATTCAGACTGTAAACGAAAAGCAATTGGGTAACAAAACAATGATTTTTTTCCCCTTAAACCAAATGACCAAATTATTTGATTCCAAACAAGAAAAATAAAATGCTTTGGCAGATAGCTGTATCTACCCATTTGTTTAAGTGGATTAAAACAATTTTTAAGTAAACATAATAAGTGGAAGGAATGTTGCCTATATTAGTGAGATACCAAAAAATGTCTAGAGACAAATTGTTCCTTTGTGCTGAGAACCAAAGTGTCACATTACAAACATCCAAGGCTGAGGACTTTTAAAATGCTCTTAGACCACTCTCTGGTATTTCCAGGCTGAAAGTAGCAAACCTCAGTCCTGGTTTTGACAACCACAAGGGTTTTCATTTCATCCCCAGAAGTATCCCCAAATTCTTCCCTAACTTCTCCAAACAAATTACTTTAATTCACTACATTATGGTAAAACAAGGTGGTAATTGAGTGCTGTGAAATCAAAGAAGCAATGATACTTCTCATAAGAGGTCAAAATTCTTCTTTTGCCTAGACAGACAGTTGTTTCTGAAGATCTCATATTTCCTAAATCTAGAAATACACAAAGAAAGTTAAGAAAAAACTCTGCAAGGTTTATTATCCCCTTCCTGGATTCTTTCTCCAAGGCTTCCCTTTTTCAAAGCCCAAGAGGTAAGTCTTGCTAGATGAGGAAAGCCAGACTTTTGGGGGCTGGCACAGAGTAAACATTTTTGCTTTGCTTAAATTATTTTGAATAATCAAAAACATCCTCTGATGGACAGCACTGCAAGGCACCAGGCAATAAACTCAGAAAAATTCAAGTGTTGACCTGAACTTCGAACTGGACCCAGGTAGTTGATCAAGAGAGAACAGAGGAGCTGGGGTTGTGGCTCAGTGGTAGAGCACTTGCCTAGCACATGTGAGGCACTGGGTTTGATCCTCAGCCCCACAATAAATGAATAGATAAATAAAGTTACAAAAACAATTGATGAAAATATTTTTTAAGAGAGAAGGGAGTTGTTAGTTTGTAAATGTGGGAAATGAAATAAAGATCCTAAGTCCGTTCCTTCCCACCTTTACCTACTTCCACCTCTCTATGCTATCAAGACCCATCTGCTGAGCTTGTGTCTTCCTGGGGACTTTCCTTCAGGATTCTTTACAGAATCAAATGGGCTTGAGTCTGACTGTGGTAAATAGAAGCCCCAGTTCCTCTCTAAGCTCACTGTGAACAGAACGCCCATTTGCGGCCTCCCATTATGATTGTGTTCATCTAGTTCAAACTGATCCAACCCCCAGGGCTGGGATGATATCCAACTCTGAGTTAGGAACAATACTGGAAAGCATCTGCTCTTTCTTTTGTCAGTGTTGAACTTTCATGGACGTTTGTCCAATGTCATGGTCTTAAGCATGAGCCTAGAAGAGAGCTCGCTTTGTGATTTTCCCCTTTTTTTGGAAATGCATTTTTTTCTTGCTCTAAACATTATGCCTTTCTTTATACTCCTCCAGATGAAAGCCAACAAAGCTCCAATAAGTATCTGCAATTCATCTGAGGGTAAAAGAAGCCAAAATCCATTTTGATTCACATCTCAGTTTCTCAGTATTTTAAATCCTAAGTCCCAAGCTCAAGATTTTTCATAAGCAAAGAAACTCATTGTTATTGCTTGGGCAAAAGCTGCTCGGGCATAAGGAAGTAGTCCTTATGTTGAAGAGTTAATCATACAGAATCCTCAGTCTTACCCCTACAGATGCCAATACAACAGGTATGTAATGAGACTAAAAATTGTCACTTAAAAGGCACTTCAGGTCATTCTAGACAGATGGACAGGAGTCGTGGCTTTAAAAAACAAGAAAGCCAGAATATTAAGAGCTGAAGACAGCCAGAGTGAGGAAACATCCTGAGGATCTTGATGATATGTATCCACCTGGGGGAAGCCCTTGGTGGAGGAGAGAACTTCAGAAAATGGAGGTGTCCTCCTTTGGGTTGCCATTTACCTCCTAATATCCCTCTGTAAGGAAGAGAAAAGAAGCAGCAATCATGTCGAGCCAGCTGTGACCCCGTTTCCCAGACTCCGCCTTATTTCATTCGCCACATTTAGGGCTAAGTGAAACCTATAGCCTGTCTCATCCCCACTTGCCAGAACTAGCAATCAAAATGGAATGGAGACAACTTCATTGGGTTGGGTGACATCCTCGCCAGAGCCATCTGTCAGTTTCTGATCTTATGTGTTAGGATAACCTTTTTCTACTTGGCATCCCTCAAAATAATTTTTAAGACAACTCACTCATTTCCAAGTTGATATCTAACATCTTACATTGTAAGGTCTAAAGAGTTGCAAAGGATATATTTTCTGCCATGTTAAATATTTTGGTATTCTTAAACTGTTCCATGACTCTTTTAATTGTAAAAAAAAAAAATGGGATAGAAAAAGTTATTATTTGATGCTTATGTATAATATAGACATTCATATATATGCTATAGAGATACACATAGAATATGCATATATAATACATATACATATAGATGAATATATGTATATAATCTGAGATTTAATGGGCTTTTAAATTTAATGTTTTTTTTTAAATTTTTCCTATGACTAAAAGGGTCCAAAAGTTTAGATACATCTCCAGAATTTAATTAATATAATTTTGGTAAAATCAACATAATTTATTATGTTATTAAACATTAAAAGTGAATTTTATTAGAAATGCATCTCTGAATAGGTAGGACTTAGTCTAGCTATTTATATGGATAAATAATTCTTAATGTCAAGATGAGTCAGAGTTCAGAATCTATTATACTAATATTTTCTATTTTATATACAAAATTTAAAGAAACCTATCCACATGAATAATTATATGAAAATGAAAGGGATTTTATTATAGCAATGTTATTCAGTTCTTTGAACACTTTCTGAGTTAATTTTGTTGGTTTCTCAGTAGACAATGTGATTATATTCTTGAATTTTTTTAAAAAACAAAATATCAGAAATCCTGAGTAGCACAAGTTTGTTGGACAATGACAGAGTCATTTAACTTCTTTCTCTAACACCTTTCCCCTCTTTGAAAGTCTCCAATTTGTTTGGGTTGAGCCCAACCTGAATACATGTCCTTGTCAAAGTAAAGCCTCCAAAGGGCTTTGACTAGAGTTAGTCATACAAGAGTTTATTTTACTTTTGTTTGATGTGGAATAACCCATCACCTCCTTTTATACCCTCCTATATTAAATGATCAATAATTAACTGTGCAAGTAAATTTGAGGGTACCAATTGATTGCCCTCTTAAATGTTTTATGGCTGGGGGTGGAACCATGGAACAGAATTCACAAGAAGACTAAGTGTTATGGTTTAGATCTGAAGTTTCCCTAAAAGTGCATATATGAAAAAATGCAAGAATTTTCAGAAGTGAAATGATTACATTATGAGAGGTATAGCTTAATCTGTGGATTAATCCACTGATATGGGTTAACTAGGGGGCAACTATAGGCAGATAGTATGTGGCCGGAGGAAATAGGCCTCTGGGGGTGTGCCTTTGGGGTTTACATCTCGTCCTGGTGAATGTTGTCCTCGGTGAGTGTTGTTCTTGGTGAGTATTCTCCTTGGTGAGTGGAGCTCTCTGTTTTCTGGTTGCCATGTCCTGCACTGCTTTCCCCCATCATGTCCTTCTGCCAAGATGCTCTGCATCCCCTTGGGCCCAGAGCTGTGGAGTCAGCCAGCCATGAACTGAACTTCTGAAACCCTGGGCCAAAATGAACCTTTCCTCCTCTCAGTTGTTCTTGTCAGATATTGGGTCACAGTGACAAAAAGCTTATAAAACAGATCGCAAACCAGACACATAAAGCTATAACTGCCTTTGAGATTTGAAGTCTACAGGTAAATTCTAAAATGAGTTGAATGTGTGAGACAATATTTGAAGAGAAATCAAGATAGAGTTTGTTATTGGTCTTTCCTGGTAAAAGAAAAGTGTATTAGTCAGTGTTCTCTAGAGGAATAGAACCAACAGAAGGTGTACAGAACTGGAAGAGGGAATTTATTGGATCAACTTATGCAATCAGGGGCTGAATAATCCCACAATGGTTGTCTGCAGGCTGGAGAGTGGGGAAACCAGTAGCTGTTGAATCCAAGAAGCTGGAAATCTCAGAGCGAGAGGAATCAATGGTGCAGCCCCACACTGAGGTTAAAACCTGGAGAGTTTCTAGTGGGAGTTGACATTCAAAGGTTGCAAAAATCTAGAGTCTGATGTCCTCAAGTGATGGAAGCATCAAAGGAAAAATAAAAGATCTGCCAAAAGAGAAGCAAACATTCACAGGCAAGAGAGCACTGCTCTTTTCCACCCAGGCCCGCAATCTACTGGACTCTGGATGGGTTCCTAAGTCCCTTCATATCTCAAATATAAAGCATATTCACACCAACTTGTGTCTTCATACACGTACTTTGGATAATGATGTCCATCACCTCCCACCATCGTTTCTAACCCCCTTCCACCTCCCTTAGAAATGATGGTGAGATGTGATAGACAGCATTATCCAAATTACATGTATGAAGATACAAATTGGTGTGAATATACTTTATATTTGAGTTGAGATATGAAGGGAGTTAGGAACCCATCCAGGGTCCAATAGGTTAGGGGCCTCCAGAGATGATTTCCCTGGACATGCTATCTAAAATTGCTGAGAGCCACGGCTGAGTCTGTATGGCCCCTGGCATTTTGCCAACAGTATTGATTGACAGGCGCCTCTGCCTGTCCGCCTCTGCCGCAACTTTTGAGTTCTCGCACTATTTTGGAGTTCTCGTGGGGATTTCCGGGGATTCCCCGAGAGTTCCCATTGGTTGGGGAAGTGCAGGAGGAGGGATTTCCGGGAGATATAGTTCCGGCTGGGGGTTCCTGGACAAGCCTCGTGGCGCGTTTGGGAGGATTTCCCCGGGAGCTGTGTGAAGTGTTTTTCTGCGTTTTAAAAATAAAGTTTGTTCCTGCTTCAGTGGCTCGTGATTTGTGCCCAGCCAGACTGCGGCATAAAATAGCACCACTCAGCATCAACAGGTTTATCCTGCTTTATTTTAGAAGGTCTTCTCTCTACCCGACATTTTACTATCTGTTTGCTCATTGATTGTCTGTCATCCCCATCAGGAAGTCAACTCCAGAAGGGCAGAGACACTTGTGGTTTTGCTTTGTTATATTTTTACCGTTGAACCCCAGCAGCTGCATCAATGTCTGACACAAAAATATTTCTGAACAGGTGGATGAACGAATAGTATCGTTTTTACCATTGGTTCCCCAGTTTCCTCTGCAGAACAGTGAAGGACTTGAACTTCCTCAACTCCAACATCATTTTCAACTTTAAAATGTTGTCATCATCATAAGCCTCAAGATGACTTACACAGTGTAGCCTACTTACACAGTTTAGCTTCTCTGTCCTCTTAGCGAGTGCCAAAAAAAAAAAAAAATCCCACTGTACAGACAGAAGTAGAGTTGAAGATAAATAATCTGATGCTCAGTGGCCAAAAGAAAAACTGGAAACTCTACATGAAAAGAAAGAGAAAGAGAATTGAAGCTGAAACATGCCCAGAGGAAAGGTGAAATATCCAAGTGGTAGTAGATCGACATTCTAATCAGTAAAGAAAAAGGAAACACAGTTGTCCCTTGGCATCCTCAGGGGATCAGTACCAGATCCCCACAAAATCCATGCCCATATATGAAATGGCATAGTATTTTGATATAACTTGCACACAAATTACTATATATTTTGAGTCATCTCTCATTACTTATAACACCCAGTACAATATGAACGCTAGGTAAATAGTTATCTTACTTTGAGGGGATAATGACAAGAAAAAAATGTTAGCACATGTTCAACACAGGCACCATTATTTTTCCAAATATTTTTTGATCCATGGTTGGTTGGTGGCCCAGATGCAAAACCCACAGGTACAGAGGGCCAACTGTACTTCTCTTGCAGTCAGCCTGTAGGGAGTGCATCAAGTGAGACAGAGATGAGTTACCGAGCTCCATTCTAGATGTTCCAAGCACAGAGACTACAGAGATGGTCAGACTGCTAGATGCTCTGCAGGCCCAGGCAGAGAACCGCCCACCAAATGAACAAAGGTGGGCATTTACCAGCAGAGGCTCAGTACTGTGGGTCAATGCCGACATGTTCTAGCTTAGTCTCTGATCAGCACTGTCTAATAAGGTAGTCACTAGACATGGGTAGCTATGCAATTAAATTAGTTAAAATTATAGGGCAGAGGGGTGGGAGGGAAAAGGAGAGGGCAGGGGGTTAGAAATGATGGTGGGATGTGATGGACATTATTATCCAAAGTACATGTATAAAGACACAAATCGGTGTGAATATACTTTATATACAACCAGAGATATGAAAAATCATGCTGTATATGTGTAATATGAATTGTTATGCATTCTAGCTGTCATTTATTTTAAAAATCAATAAAAAAATAAATGAAATTAAAACACCCATTGGGCAATACAGATTATATAACACTGTGCATAAATTCTTTGGGGCAGGTGTGACTAGATACAGCCAACCTCCCAGCTTCCCAGTGTCCAGCCTATATCCCAGATGCTTTTAGCTGGTATTCTTCCACTTTTTTTTCTTGATGTAATGGTTCCTAGTTTGTAAGCACAAGATATTTAAAAAAAAAAAAAAAAACAGAGTCCTCAATTGCAGCCCAGGACTCACTATATCTTTCAACTGTTCTTGAAATGGCTGCTCAACACTCACATTCCATCTCAGAGTCACTTCTTTGGATTTGCCAGGGAGTCCAGGGGACACTTGTGCCCTGGTGGCGCTGGCCTGCTCTGTGGCAGCTCTTCCCACTGCTCATGGGCGCCCATACACATTTCTTAACCACGTCCTGCTGAGCATTACAAATCACCTTCTGTCTTTGGGGGGCGGGGGGGATCTGGCTTTCTCGAGTTGTTCCACTTCACTTTCTTGCTTGGAATTCACTACTTCTTTTGATGTTTATCAATACATCACTACTCCACTACTCGGTGCTTGTGCCAAGATCACGTCTGAGTTGGGGTGATATATCCTCTCCCCGTCACTTCTTCCAGGGAGCTTCCCACCCCTTTTAGGGGTCTGAAGGACGCGTGAGCAGCATAAGGTGGCAAGAAGCCAGGAAACAGGGACTCTGCTCCCCTCTGGACATCTTACTCACAGCACAGGGCCGCCTTTGAGAAGCCGTGTGTGTTGGGGAACGATTCCAAGAAGGTGTGTGACTTTGGCATTATGACAGAGGCCAGCAAAGTAAGTTAGGAAAGCCTGGAATTAATGGTTATGGCCAACTCTAGACAAGGCGATGAAGCTGAGAAGTTTGTCTTTGGCTACCCTCCAAACTCCCCTGAGAATCTTTCTTCCCCATTTGTCCCCTTGGTGGCTTCTCACCCCTCAGAGAAGTTCCTTTTGGTTTCTTTTTCTCCCATGGAAACTCAGTTTCATTCCCATTAAGCTCTGCTAGTGGAGACCGGCCAGTTAATGAGAAAAGCTAATTTACTGAAAAAGGCAGGAGTCCTTCAACACGGTCCAAGATGGACTTCAGAGGCATGAGACCTCAAAGTGTTATCACTGTGCACACCCATCTTCTTTTAAAAGAAAGGTTCTTTTAAAAATATTTTATTTTTAATTGTCGATGGACACAATACTTTTGTTTTATTTATTTATTTTTAGGAGGTGCCAAGGATCAAACCCAGTGCCTCACACAGACTAGGCAAGGGCTCCACCACTCAGCTGCAATCCCAGCCCAGGAGACAGATCCTTGATTCCATCAGATTCTAAAACATGTCCATGACCCCACAAAAGGTTAAAGCCACTGCTGGTAAATATTAATACCAGCAGGGGGGTTCCTTGTTAGAGAAGGTTTTCATTTTAACTGTAGTGTGATGGAGAATCTGCCACTTTTGCCTCAGGAAATAATAATGAGTTTTTCCATCCATAGGCAAGAGAAGCAGGAAAGGCTGTGGAGCAAAAAACAGGACCTAGCATTGCCTTTGAGGTCACATCCCACCCTCTCCACTCAGGAGCAAGTGTGTTTCTTTGAACACAAAATCTTTCATTCACATATAATGGAGACTTTCATTAGAAATTTCTAAAAAACTAATAATAATAATAATAACACTTAGGATACCACTCATTTTCTTTATTACCAATAACTTCTTTGATGAAGCAGCAATAGGTTATGGGTGAGGAATCAGGGTTTTAGCCTCAGCTCTATCACTAACTTGCTGAGCAAACTTTTGAGAATGGCTTGGCTTCTCTGGGCCTCAGTTTCTTCATCTGAAAAAAAAAATTATTAGGCAGTCTTCTCTGGTCCTGTGATTGTAAGTAAGCTGCCAGAAGTCTACTTTAAATAAAATTTCCATACTGCCTTTATTGGGATTGAGAGCTTGTTTTCATATTTGGGAAGGAAAAATATTCAACCAAACACTAAGTTGTTTTCTTCCTTTTTAATATGTTAGCATCTTGTCTGAAGTAGCAAAACCTGCTCTTGAAAGCTTCAAAACAGTTTGTGGTGGATTGCAATTCTTGTCTCAGAAAGATTAATTGGAAGCGAAATCTAAGGAAGAAAATTCAAAGCCCATTTCTACGCTTCCTGCCTTTTAGATCTTCTAACATGTAAATCGACCGTTACAAAGAGGATTAGTTATTAGAATGGTCTGCGTGGAGACCAACATTCAGCTCCCAGTTTATTCCTTGCCAGAGAGTCCCTGCTGCCCAGCATGTTAATGTCCTTCTTTTCAACTTGCAGGAAGACAACCGCATACCAACTCCAAGGCCTGTGTTTCCCAACTTTAATTTAACCACAGCCTTGACATCCACACTAGGGAACTACAATGACTTGTCAAGATTTAAGAAAGTTGCTTCTCACCTCTGGACTGTTTGTCCTTTCCCATATTCATTTCACCCTATTCCTCGTCTGCTTTGTTTTTTTTTTTTTTTTTTTTATTCTTATGTACTAGATGGTGTTTTGTTTTGTTTCCTTGCAAAATTTCCTTCCAGATGGCATTTGTCTGATGGCTTCATTCTCCCCCACCATATCACTGATCTCCTCCAGTTCCTTTTTACTTCTTCTGGTACAAAGACACCTCCTTATCCAGCAATCACAGACATCTACTGCTGAGAACCAACAGACATGAAAGACCTAGGACTGACTAGCCAACATGGCTTTATCACAAAACTTGTGATATGATTCGCCTTCATTCAAACTAATTTGCTTTTATATTACATATAATTCCATCTAGGAAAAAATGCAACTGTCCAATGTTTAAGTGGGTAGAGAAGGGGAAGGGGCAGGCAAATTCAGAAGAAGGGAAGAATCTAAGGTCTAGACTCCCATGCAAGAAAAATGCCAGCAGTCAGATAGTAAGATAGGAAATAGAAGGCAGAGGGGGAAAAAAGATAACCAAGGAATCAAAGACGACTAGGGTATTAATGGTGAGAACCATGTTCCCTAGTAATATCCAGCATATCTAGATGGAAGTAGAATAGATCCTCGAATTAGCCTAAGACAAAGGTAATAATGTTGATTGGGAGGAGCTATTTCACCTAAGCTTTCTCAAATCACTCTTCTTTTTTAAATTTAGTGATAGCTGAGACATGCCTGCTTAGAAGAAGGGCCATGATTGCCAGCCTCCCTTGCAGTTGGGCATGGCCAATGATGTGAATGGAGTCAGCATGGACAGCACCTAGGCCGTGCCCTTCTTTAAGGGAAGGATCATGTTCTCCACTTGCCTCATCTGCTGGCAGGATTACAGAAGTGGTGGCTCGAACAAGGACAACCAGTCACATCAAGAATGACAGAGATGTCCATGACTGAGTGTCTCTGGTACTGACACAGTGGAGCCCCCATGTCACCTTAGACTGCTTATGATTGGTCTGTTTCCATAGAAGAATATTAACTTGTTTTGTTTGAGTTACTGATATTTGGGGTTTTAGCAACAAAACCTACACCCTATTTAATCAACTAATGAAATTTTATTGCTTTAGAGTAAGGATATGATTTGGGGATCCCAAAGATTATGCAACAAATTCCACGTTCCCTCTGTCTTT
Organism: Marmota flaviventris; assembly: GCF_047511675.1. NCBI lineage: Eukaryota > Metazoa > Chordata > Mammalia > Rodentia > Sciuridae > Marmota > Marmota flaviventris. Next base: position 146,336,141 of record NC_092502.1, read on the forward strand.
TGGCAGTGGCTCCTTGGTGGAATTAAAAAAAAAAAAAGTGGGATTGGAATCAAATCTTGGCTCTACTAGTCACTATTTTTTCTTCACCCATAAAATATATGAGAGTTGATAATCAGTAATGCTTCTGCACCATAGTTGCTTATATGAGTTGTTCTATCTAATACCCACAACAATGCTATGCAGTAGGTATTATTATTATTACTCCATCGTATAGATAGAGATAAGAATTTTTTTCCCAGTGAGAGGTAAAGCTTGGATTTAGACCAAGAGAGTTTGACCTGAGAGTCCACATTTCTTAGCCATTTTCCTTTGTACCTAACACCCCTCAATACAGTCATCCCATTACAAGCTGGGGGGATGACTGAGTGATGCTGGCTATGTTCTGATCATCTGTCTCTCCGAGCTAAGGCATTGCACTGCCTGTTGATCATCTTTTTTCCATTGAAATATTCTTACTTAGGCAGAGGAAGAAGAGAGTCAAAAGACTGCTTAGTTAATCAGGGAAGTTTTCTTCCTGTTATAAGTTGATTTTCTTAGTCAAACCCCCACAATACTAGGTCCCTCCAAGGCCACAATTCATACTGATAATTCTGAGCCTCTAAGAAAAGTTCACATTCTCTATAGAATGCTTCAAAAAGCAGGAAAGATGTCTCAATGGTAATCACACATACTGAGAGGGGCTCCCCTACAGAAGAGTGAGAATGACTAACTCCAGTGCTCTGTCCTTCCCCATCTCTTGTGGGAGGGAGGAAGAAGAAATAATTACTGCTTGGTGCCAAAAAGCAGGCTCTGAAACGTGAGGCCTGTCACTTCTCACAAACAGGAAAAATATAAGAAATATATATGTGTGGAGGAGATAAAGGAAAAGGAAGAAGGAATGTAAGTAATCTGTAACAATTTTCTCCTAAAATAGATAAAGGGGGAAATTGGGATGCTCATATGTGAGGCCTTGAGTTCAATCCTTGGTACTGAAAAATAAAAATAAAAACAAAAAGTAGTCTCTGTTTTTCTAGGAAGTTGCTCCATAAATGATTGTCACACTCCCAACCCTCACTGTTTCATGGAGTGAATGGGCTAAAGGCAAGTGAGGTAGTGGAGAAGCCCCCTGAACAGTCCTCACGGCACCAGGACTGTGACCCTTCTCTCTCTGGCCTACACAGGTACAATCTCTCATAGTGCTAGAAAACGCACCATCCCCATTTCACAGATGAGGAACTTAAATCTTGAAATAATGACTTGTCCAAGAGCATATCACTAATGAGTGGGGGACCTGGGCTTTTAAACTCAATATTGTCAGTTACCAAACTAAGATTCATTTGATATGTAATGACAATATTCTCCTCAGATTATATCTTCTATTAGTAAGTTATTATTTGAGTATTTTTCTTTCTTTTATTTTTTTATTCAACATTTGTTCAGCACCAATTGTGTCCAATGGCTAAGATATAAAGACATGGTTTCTCCTGTCATTAGATTTATAGACTGATGGAGAAGGCAAAGATGAGCTACCTATGGGTAATAAAGGGTTGAAGTGTTACAAGTACTGTGACAAAAGTGCTTGCTGAGTACAGGAGTAACCAAAGAAATGGACAATTATTGATAATCACTTGCTGTGTGTTAGAGAGATTTGCCAATGGTAGTAGAGAATGGAGACAAAAGAAATGGTAATTGTTATGATTTGGATCTGGAATATTCCCCCAAAGACTCGTGTGCTGGACATTGGGTCCCCAATGCAGCCAAGTTCAGACATGGGGCTTTAAAGAAATGATTGGATCATGAGGGCTCTCACATTATTAGTGGATTGATCTATTTGATGGACTTATTGGGAGCTGGTGGAAAGTGTCAGAGGTGGGGCCTATTTGAGGGAATTAAGTCCTTGGAGCCAAATAGCTTTCCTTGGCCATGCCCTTCCACCATGATGTTCCTGCCTTACAGCCAACTCACCATGGACTGAGATCTCTGAAACCTTGAGAAACCAAAATAAATCTTTCCTCCTTTAAGTTGTTTTATGTCAGGTATTTCAGTCACAGCAACAAGACTCTAATATAACAATCCAGATTCCCAAGGGTAGGAGTGGCTTGGCAGATTTTAAAAACAAAAATACAGGATGTCCAGTTAAATTTCAGATACGCAAAAGATGCTTTCTAATTTAAGAGTGTCTCATGAAATGTTTGAGATACACTAAAATGTTATTCATAGTTTACCTGAAATTCAAATTTAACTGGGAGTGCTGTGTTTTATCTGGCAATTCTAGGTGAGGGAGGACAACAAAGGAGTACTAGAATATGTTTCATAGAGAAGGGAAGTCAGGGAGATGGGTAGTTTTTCTCCACATTTGGGGCATTAGGTGCAGGGGAAGCAAAAGTGGGAAGTATTGAATCTTTAACTGTCCTTGAATCATGACCATGAAAAACTATAAACTTTCCAAAGACCAATAGGATTGGTTTTATAGGGATATGTTAAGTCACCTCAAAATCACTTCTTTTTTCTTTTTTAATAAATAAGTGGGAAATACATTAGTACATGTATTTTGTCACTTTGCAAATACAAGTTCTCCCATTGAGTTGGGTTAAGATAGAAGTGTGTTGGTACAAAGCTCATGGTTGCCAACCACTCAAGATATAGCCTACTTCTCTACACCTCTAAGGGGAGTGCTGTGCTTTTAAGAAGCATTTCCTGCCCCTTCAAAGCAGAGATCAGAATATAAAGAAAAGGTAGTGTCCTGTCCTGGAGATGCCAACTGGTGTACACTCCATGGCTGGCCAAGTGACACGTTGAAGTATCTCCCCTCCGTCAGTGTCAGCTTCTCATTCATGGCATCACCAGGCCTTCCTGACCAATCTCTAAGGCTCCCTCCAGCCCTCAAATTATCCACTGTTAAACAGATAATTAAATAAGGAGACAAGTCATGTCAGCCATCTGATCAACCAGAGAGGAGATAGCTTGGTTCTCCAGCCTTCCTGACAATTCTCCAAGTTCCCGATATTCGTTCAGAAAATTTGCTTTATCTCTTTTAGCTAGGTTTGACTTCTGCTACTCTCCACCAAGCATCAAACATCAAACACCAAACACCAAGCATCAAACAATTCCAGATCACTGGGGAGTGATGGTTGGAGGGGAGGTTCTAAGGTCTGCTCCATTTGTGGAACTTGGGGTTAGACAAGCTAAACCAGACTATAGGACTTTTCAGACCCTTTTACATGGTCATGTTTTTGTGACTTTCTAAGTGAGAATAGAGTATTTGGAGTTTTCCAAACCATTCTTTTTGTTGTTGTTTTGCTAGAATAATTTGAGGGACCTGTAGCCTAGACTTCCTGACTTTAAGATTTTTCACTTTCCTCTTTAAGTGTAATATGTGTGTAAACTCTGACCTAATAGCCAATTTTAGGTGAAGAAACCAAATTTTCCACTCTCCTTCACCCCCACAAAGTGCTAAGCATAAACTGATTATTATAGTAAGTCAACATTGTACTTTGAACTCCTTGTAAGCCAGCCATCCCATAACCACAGAGTGGTTTAATGTGATTAAAGCCACAATAGATCACAGAACACTCTTCATGAGGCCAAGAGAGTTGACCCATGTCACCTTGCCAGAAAGCAATTTTCATGATTACTTTCTGCCTGCCCAAGATTCCTGTGGTTCCCCCTGGTAAAGTGATCCTCCGTTTCCTGACATCGACATCGTTGTTCTTACTGCTATTCCCTGTGTTGTATCACGGGACTCCTGGAAGAGCTGGCTGCCTCAGGTTGCACTCTTCAGGCTCAGCCAAAAGTTGATTATCCACAGGAGGCTCAGCTGCAGATCCATCAGCAGCCTATGGTATCAATGACGTGATTGCTGCCACTGAGCAAAACATTGCTGCTCAGCCCAATGTTTTCCTTAACTCACATTGTTTGTCAAATATGTACTGAACCCAGACGACGTGCCAGACTTTGTCAGATCATCTCATACTTTCTGTTCAATCCATGCCCTATATGATTGTATTTTAACTGTTTATAAACCTCTGGGACATACAAGTTCCTCCACTATATTGTCTAAAAATTTGGGACAAAGACCTCAAGGAACCACAGATTTCTACTCATCTTAGTGTCCTCTGGGTATGGATCACAGGCACTTTTTGGAATTGCGTGTTGAACTACAAAAATAGATGCAACCAAAAAATTCTAGGCTTAATTTTTTAAATTCTTTTTTCCCATATTTTCATTGAAGCATTATAGTTGTATACAACAGTGGAATTTGTTGTTACATAGTCATACAATTTCTTAAATTCTTGTAAGAAAATTTGGGGAAAAAATCTTTATAACAAAAGAAAGTCAATCTCAAGTTAGGGATAGAAGTCTTTCATTCTCGGGGACATTCCTTAATAAAAACAATTCATTTAATGTAAAAACTTGACTAAAAAGAGAGGGAGGTTGCACTTTATTTTTGGTACATTCATGACCAAGAACCTTTCTAAGGAAGTTTTCATGTATACTGTATGTGTATATTATATGCACATTTATGTAGGTGAAAGGGGCATCATAAGATAGGTAATTTTATTAAAATCTTTATTCTATAGAGAAGGAAATTGAGACTCAGGAGTTTTAAAAAATATTATCCAAGGATATATTATTTGTAAGAAGTAAAACTGATTTTTAAATATGGGATTGTTTTATTCCAGTGTTTATTATGCACCTAACTACTGTGTTACATTCCTAATAGGATGGCTGAGACACTGATACCATCAGTGGGCATATGGAGTCCCTAAACCCAGTTGCCACTGGCCATGAGCAGTTACATCTAGTCAACCCTCTGTGGTTCACCTCCCTTCACAGCCCTGAGCTGTGCAGACTGCTATCATCTTCCAAGTGGGCCATCCCAGTGGAAAATGCCCAGAAGCTTTAAATTAGCTACTTTAGAAATCACTTCTGGATTAAAAGGTAAAAGTCACTGTGTGGGTAAAAACACCATGAGTGGTCATATTTGAAAGGTCTTTCTCTGTTTTTCAGACAAAGAAGACTAGGCTAAAAGATCAGAATCTTGGGGTGTGAGAGAGGGTGGGGGGAGCTGTCACCCTTGCACTTAGTAGGGTCAGGAGGCTAAGTGTCCTTAAGCATTGAGTGAAAGTTATTGAAGTCAAAAAAAAAAATTCTCATGGGTGTGATCAGAAGACGCAGTCTATCTAGAACAAAGTTCGGTAACAGACCAGTAGGACAAATCCAGCCACAGTCTTTGGTTTTGTTTTTTGGTACAATCCATAAATGTTCCTTATATTTTAAAATTCTGTATTATATCATTTGGATTTGGAATGTCCCCCAAAGGCTCATGTGTCGAAGGCTTGGTTCACTATGCAGCACTGTGGTTCAGAAGAGAGACCTTCTGGAAGTCACTGAATCTTGAGGACACTAACCTCCTCCTGAAGTTATTTTTCTTAGGTATTTGTCACAATGAAAACTGACTAACGCATATTGGAGGGGAAAAAAAGACCATTTGTGGTCCTCAAAGCCTAAAATATTTGCATTTGATCCTTTACAGAATAAGTTTTCTAGTACCCCTGTTCTAGAACCACATGTGATTCCCACAGGACTGCTATGGGACAATGAATACGAAGCTGGAACATAAATCATTGCAAGTTTGCAATGGCTTAGTTTGCCATTTTATGGCCTTGGGTAACTCTTTAACCTACCTTAGCCTTTGGGAACAGTTTTAGTAGTTAGTTTAAATACAAAGAATGGAAAATTGTCTCCTGTTTCCCAGTTATTTACTTATAAATTTTTAATTCTTTTGGTGTCTTGGTTTATGTGAGATTTTTCTAGGCAAATTCTGTAAGAATGAATTAAAAAATGTTTCTTTTAGAAACATAAGGAATCTTAATCATAAGAAATAAGACAACTAGGGCTATAGTTATAGCTCAGTGGTAGAGTGCTTGCCTAGCATGCGTGAGGGAGGCACTGGGTTCGACCCCTGGCACCACATAAAAAAATAAACAAAATAAAGGTATCATGTCCATCTACAACTAAAAAAAAATTAAAAAAATAATCAAAAAAAAAAAAAAAGAAAGAAAGAAGACAACTATTTAAGACTTATTGTGTACCAGAAATTCTCACACTTGCTTAGTCTAAAGTACCAAGCAAGTTGGAAGTGCTATTGCACACCTATAAATCAAGCCACTCAGGAGGCTGAGGCAGGAGGATCATAACTTCAAGGCCAGCCTGGGTAACTTAGTGAGACACTATCTCAAAATAAAAATTCTGGGAGTAGGGATATAGCTCAGTGGTAGAGCACTTGCCTAGAATTCATGAAGCCCTGGGTTGAACTCTGAAGGCTGAAATAAATAAGTGAATATATAAATGACTCCCACGCAGTCTACTCCAGTCTTACAGACAACATGTTGGGTCTCTAAAGGGCTGTTTTCCACCCAAAATCAAACAGCAGCAGCAAATCTGGGATGCAAATTTCTGTTTTCTGACTCTAAATCCAGTGCTTTTTTTCCTATACTTGGCTCAAGATAGTGAATTTGAAAGTGTTCCAGGTGGGGAATCCAAGCCAAGCACTGATTCCTCGTTTGATCAATGATAGTATCAGTCTAGAAGATTGCGGATTCCTCCCAGCTCCTGTCATCTACGATTGGTTTTAAGAAGTGATGCACATGAACTGGGAAGGGAAACTCAGGTATGCAACTTCATGCTCCTGGCTTGTCCAGCTTCCTTGGAGTATGAGGTCAGTGTGTGTAGGCAGAACTTGGCCAGATTCACTTAAATGAGAAATGCAAGATGACCAAAATAGAATGCAAAAAGGCTTTCAGTCCTAGAGGCACGAAGGCTTACAAACATAAGTAACCCTTGGTTAAATATTTTACAACTTTAAAATATATAGCCTGAAAGAAAGCCAAAACAATTTCCAGGTGCCAGAAACAAGAAAGAAATTCAAAAACAGACATGTAAGCTCCAGGTCTGGACATGGACTTCACAGTCAATTTGGCCTGTTGTCTATTCAGATAGGAACTGGGACCTCTGTTTAAAACCATGACTTTCAGAAATTCTTCCAGGACCAGGAAGGGGAATTAGAAGAACTTTGTCTAGAGCCCAGAGAAACAGTAGGAAGCAGGTTATCTTTTCTATGCTCTGGTTGAGGAAACATATACAATATATTCTTTGAAAAGCTCCAAACCCAACCTGGATATGGAGTATAGGTTTAAGCTATCTACATATTATAAGAATTTCAGGCAATAAAGTAACATAATCACTGGTCCATGATGAGAGGAAACTACAGGAACCTTGAAAGAAGTACATACATAGTGCTATAGGAAATTATCCACAATTCAGAGTACATGGGACTAATCAGAAGGAAAAATAAAAGCTTATAGTAAATAATTGCAAACCACATGATTAAATCGTATCAAGTTGGAGCATCATCTGATACAACACAAGGAGGAAAAATCCACATCAAGGATGAGAAATAATGATGAAGTAATCTGAAAGATGCTGTAAACTAAATATATTTATATTGAGACAATAAAAAATAACATAATAAAAATATCAAAATGATAGGATACATAAAAATAAGGCAGAGATTTAAAGAATAATCAAATGAAACTTGAAATGAATCAAATCAAATGAAACCCAAAGCATAATCATTAAAATTTTAAACTCAAGTTAAATATCAATTACACATACTTAAAAAGTATTAGCAAACCAGTAGATTAATTTGAAAAAAAATCAACCAAAATGAAATACTCGAAGATAACAACATAGAAAATACCAAATCGAATTTAAGAGACGTGCAAGACTGACTGATAAATTCCAACTGAAATCAACTATAAATTCCAGGAGCAATGGACAGAAGGAGATTAGAAGCAATTTGAATAAATAATGGCTAGGAATTTTCCAGAACTGAAGAGGGCTACTGAGTCCCAGTTAGGATTAATCAAAACAGAAAAACGAACAAACAAACCAAAAGCCCACACAACTACACACACTGGAACCAAGTTTTAAATAAAAATATCTCTTTAAAGCACCTAAGAAGCTGGGTGCAATGGTGCATACCTGTAATCCAGCTGCTCAGGAGACTGAGGCAGGAGGATCAAGAGTTCAAAGACAACCCCAACAATTTTAGCAAGGCTCTAAGCAACTTAGCAAGACCCTGTCTCTAAATAAAATATTAAAAAGGGCTAGGGATGGGATGTGGCTCAGTAAGAGATGACCAAAACATAAATGACAATTAGGATGTCCACAGGATTATCATCAGTAATAACAGAGTTTCTCCTTTACCCACCTACACTGATAGTGAAATAAAGCTACCACTGACATCCAGTGCTGGGAAAAACAAAAACACACACACACACACAAAAAAAAAAAAAACTATACTCTCCCATTCTGTAGGTTATTTCTTTCCTCTGTTGATGGGTTCCTTTGCTGTGCAGAAACTACTGGGTATATATTGAAAAGGAAATGAAATCTGTGTTAGTTAGCTTTGCATTGCTCTGACCAAAACACCCAATAAGAACAAATTAGAGGAGGAAAAGTTTATTTTGGCTCAGCTTAAGGGGTTTTGTTCATGGTGGGCAGATTCTTTTGCTCTGGGCCAAAGGTGATGCAGAACATCATGGTGGAAGAGCATGGTGGAGGAACACTGCTCACCTTATGGTGGCTGGGAAGCAGAGAGACAAGAGGAAGCGGACACAGGAAAGATGAACCCTTCCAGGACATGTCCCCAGTGGCCCACCTTCTCCAACCATGCCCCACTCACCTACAGTTATCACCCAGTCAGTCCATTCAAACTAGGGTGGATCAATTAGGTGACAACTCTCACAATCCAATCATTTCACCTCTGAATATTCCTGCATTAACACAAGGGCTTTTGGGGACACCTCATATCCAACCCAGAACAAAATCAGTATGTTGAGAGAGGTCTGCACCCCTATGTTTAGTGCAGCACTGTTCAAAATAGCCAAGATATGGAAAATATCCATCATCAGATGAATGGTTAAAGGAAATGTGTCTGTTCCTGCAATGGGTACTATACAGTCATAAAATGATCAGAATCCTGTCTTTCACAGAAAGACTGTTGAATCTGGGAGACATTATGTTAAGTGAAATAATTTGGGTAGAGAAAGACGAATACCATAGGATCTCACTCAAGTAAAATCTGAAAATATAGTTCTCATAGAAGGAGAGAATTGAATAGTGATTAGCAGTTACAGGTGGGCCTGTTTTGTTTTGTTCTGATTTTTGCAGTGCTAGATTGAACCCAGGATCTTACACAAGTGCTATGTCACTGAGCAACACCCCCAGCCCAGTTCTGGTGTTCTTTTGCATAGTAAGTTGACACGAGTTAACAATCATGTATCTATATTTGAAAATAGCTGGAAGGGAAGTTTTTTTTGTTTTGTTTGTTTTTTAATATTCTTATCATAAAGAAAAGTTCAATGTTTAAGGCAATAATTGTGCTAATTACCAGATTTGGACATTATACAAGGCATTAATGTATTGAAAATGTCAGGTTGTACACAAAAATGTGTAAAATATTATGTGTCATCACTTCTTTGTTTTTTAATTTCAATTTGCCCTAGTCCCTGTTGAGGTTGGGCACCACCTGGTGGTGACTGTCTACTCTGGCTTGAATATTAACTAGGAGGTTTCTGGGTCCAGCAACTGGTCAGGGACCCACTTGGGCTTCAGTGGTCTGCCATTTTGCCTCTGCTCAGTCCTCTCCCATCTGCACAGAAGGTGAGAATTTAATCAACCTCTTGATTTAGAGCAGAGGCGGTCAGACAATGGGAGCCTATTGCCAACTGCATTAGAACACTATTCATTTTTTTGGCCAGGATGTATTACATTCAAAAAGAATAAATGCTGAAATATAATGACTAAGCATCTACTCAAGGAGTTAAAAAAGGATTGAAGGATGGAAAGAACATAGAATAAAGGATATGACAAAAGTAAGTAAGAATTTAAGGAATTAAAAAATAAACAATGAGGAAGTCACCAAAATTAAAGCTTTTTTTTCAAAGATGAATAAGATAAATAACTTGCACAGAAAAAAATACAATATTAAAATTTTTAAATGAGACATAAATAAACTATTTATATATGTAATATTATGCTAATAAAATTCAAAATGTAAAATGGATGATTTTCTTCTTTTAATACTTAATCATTTTACTTATTTGTATATACAAAGCATAAACATATAAGCATATTATATAAACATGTTTGTAAACATATATAATATACATGTAAACATACATTATGTTTATTTTATGTAATACATATTATTACTATATTTATGTAATAAATATGCATTTATTACATTCAATGCATATTCTGACATACATTTGCTTTTCTCATGCACACACACATACCCAAAGTCATCTTATGTGTGTCATAGGACACCCACTGACAGTGAGTAAAACCACAGGGATTTAGCTTTCTTCTCATAAGAAGCAGTGGAGGTATTCTGCTAGCAGTTCTTTTAGCCTTTGCTTCATGGTCCCAATATGGCTGTTGCAAGCTTCATTTATCATACCCACCTCTCAGCCAGGAAGAAGGAAGAAGGGAGACAGGAACACTGGCAGAATTTTACTTACATCCCTTAAGCCAACTGTGTCACATGGCCATCCCTGGCTGAAAAGAGGCTCAGGGGGAAAAAAAGATTTGGGAATGGAGGTGGGGCTGGGTTGACGGGCCTACATCATCTGCCATCCGGTACTAGTTAATTTGTATCTGTGTTAGCCAACTTTCTGTTACTGTGACAACTACCTGAGATAGTCAACTCATAAAAAGAACAGGTTTATTTGGGCGGTTTTGGAGGTTACAGTCCACGATTGATTGGTCCTGTTGCTTTCGGGTCTGTGGTGAGGCAATACATCATGACAGGAAGGTATGGTAGAGCAGAAGCACTCACCCAAGCAATCCATCCTACTTTTTTTTTTTTTTCCTATACTGAAGTCAACTCATTCTATGCTCTAAGATGTCCTCTGGAGTAAATCTGATTATTCTTCACAAATCTTTCATGACTGGACTGCATAGAAATTTCAGAAGGTAATTCAATGTCCTGAATAAAGAATATATGTTTTTCTGTCTACGTTTTCAAAATGTAACTATATAAAATTAACTGAAAGAAAGACAATAATCAGAGGGAGACCAAAACACAAATAAGGGCCTTGGATGCTTATTGAAGGTATGGACCAAGTTCCTCCTGGACCCACTATTCCCTGTGGCTATGCTAAGACATACCAAATCATCACCAGGCCCTGTTTGGGGCAGGCAGACTTGGCTTTCTCCCATTAGCATTGGGATTTATCATTTCCAGAACTAAAACCCCTTTAGACTTTATGTGTCCTTTACAGGGGTACAAACAAGGGCTCACTCCTCACGCAGGCTCACTTTCAACAGATGAGGCCAAGGTTTTAAAGAATGCCAGCAGTGATTCTCTAAGAATCTTCTCCTTTCCTTTACCTTTTTGTTAGGTTTCCTTAGGGATTCTTTGGGGTGTAGCTCCAAGTAGGTGTGACTACAACCAGGCCTACTTTCCCTCTCCCTGAAGAGATCAGGGGAAGATTAAGATCATGGGGGTAGGGAATCACTCATCAACTTGGGTGGGGCTGATGAAAAGAAGTTTCAGCAGATGGCAAGCGAGGAAAACTCAAAGAATTCTCTGAAATTCTCTTCAAGGAATGCAGTTGGAGATTCTTGTTTCACAGGATCTTTGCTAGAACATGACTTTTCTTGGCTCAGAGCACAGGGTTGCAGAGGCCCTCGCTGGACCCCAGCCAAGTAAGTTAGATTAGCAGAAGTACCAGAAATTCTGCATGAGAACACAGTGTCACTTAGAACACAGGCCTTGAAAAGAGATCCCAAGGGCAGCCACACTGCAGGGTTTCAAGTTAAGTGAGCCAGACCGGGGAAGTCCAGGAGGAGACAAGCTTACCCTGCTGAGACCAGGCTGTAATACATAGGCTGAACATTCCAGAATCCAAGGCAAGACTTCCACAGGCAGAATTGCGGCTGGGCCTAGAGCCAAGTCCAACCACTCTGACCCCACCAGGAAAGCCATAGAATCCTTCCTTTCTGTGAAGACATTGCCAATTGGACATTTATGAAGCATCAGGGACATGTAGAGGAACACACACGACCCTTCACCGAGTGCAGCAGGGGTGGAGTTGGAAACGCATGGAACAACAGTGTCCCCACCATTCAAGAAGTGTATGTTCAGTTAGAGTTCGAAAGAGCGGCTGTGAGGACAAACATAAGTAAACACAAAATTATTAATGTGGTACAAACACACTAATGAGGTTTAAGGAAAAGGACTCATAACAGCAAATAATTGAAAGGTGATTATATTCTTAAATAGGATGGCTAAGATGAAAAATGTAAAAATTAATTCTTGGCTAACTTGTAGGCTGGGAGTTGCCAAGTAGGAGTGTGTGTGTGTGTGCGTGTGCATACCCCAAAAAACATAAACACTGGTTCTCATCCCTCTTCCCATTTCTCTTAGGGTCTGTTTCCTCACCATGGATGCTTCCCTCCCACTCTCTTTATCTCCTCTCCACTTTCTTTTTTCCCTTTCCTGTGCCAACTCAGGGGCCTGTGATCTCACTGATGGGAGATATTGTAAAACATGTCTTCTCTCTTCTCCTGAATTCTTTCGTTGCCCTGCACCCTTCTGCTCTTTCCACCCCCTTACCTTGCCAAACCTCAGCTGCACATCTTGCTCCAAGTGTTTGGGATGATTTCCCAGTGTGTGCTAAGGAGAATTCTAATGCCAGCAATTCCATGCCATCTCTGGATCTGAACAAGTTGGCAGCCAAAGAAATGCAGGCCAATACAATCAAAGCTTCCAGGGAACCAGCCACTGTTGGATCACTCTGTGGCTCTGACTCACACTTCAGCCCCTACTCTTGTTCCTTCCTCATGACAACAGCAAACAAATGATACACAGATTCCAAGCACCGGTCAGTGAAGGACATTGAGACCCTTGTCGACTCTCTCCTCTAAACCGATTGCTCCCCGCCAGGAACCCTTGGTTGGGATGGTTGTAGTCTCCTAGTGTGAATAAGAACCCAAAGTGACTTGGTCTTAATGACATCAGGATTAAAGAGTCTACTTGTCCCTTGGTAGGCGACACTTAGTCCTTAGCACAGGGCCTTGCTTAGAGCCCCTATTCAGCACTTGTTTATCCATTGTTGGACTGCAACTGAGCCGTGGGGAAAGAAGGCCACTTCTCTTAAAGCCTAACAACTTACTGGAGCATCTGAAAAGTTGCGAAATGTCAGTGGTTATTATGTCACTGTTGCTATGGTCTGGGTGGGAAGGTCTATTTGGCTGCGTTTTCTGATGTAATGACGTCAAGGATCGGTCCCCAAAAGGCCAGGGCAGGCTTTTCACAAAGGAAAATGTGCTGTGCGGCTCTGACTCCCTCTGGCTTCTGTCATGGACTATGGAACATGGCCTTACTCTGGCCCTGACAGAGTGTAGTCTAGCTTAGGTCGTGTTCATCCTGGGAGGCAGTGAGGTGGGAGACTTCAAAGGAAGCATCCCACCACAGGCTAGCAGCAGCAGCAGGGAAAAAATATATAAAAGAAAGCACATTAGCGTCACACTGTTGAGGTCTCTCTCCAGACTCTAGCTGCCTTTTCACTCCGATGAGACCTACATCAATGCTGCCTGAATGCCTTGGACAATGTTCCTTTATTAATTCCCTTGCATATATTTGCTGGCTTTAGCAGGACCAGGGACAAAGAGCTGCTTGCACACATACCCAGACACAGAAGGTGGGACAAGAAGCAGGTTACTAAGCCTCTCTGCACCCCAGGCTTCTCATTCATAAGGTGACATAATAAAAATATCCACATCTAAGTTACATAAAGCATGCAAAAGAGCTATGTCATTTGTAAATTGACATGAAATGGCCTTTGTTGTTTCTTAAGTGGATTCCTGCTCCAGAAAAGAAAAGCCCTTTTCACATGCTTCCTACTCAGTGTTCAAAACTATCCTGTCCAATTGGTGGGAATCGAGCCAACTTGGAGCAGAGGATAGGTGGTACTTGGAGCCCAGATTCATGCGTAATAATTAGAATTGCTTGGATAAGAATAGAGGGTACTGAAATCATCAGGATAGGCTAGGTGTGTATACTTTTTAAGCTGTTCAGAGTCAGCCAAGAAGAGAAGCCCTGAGCCAACCTCTCACCCTCATGTTCCCCAACTCAGGAAAGAATTTCTCCAGTTTTCCTAATGATAAAATCCCCTATGGTGCCACATAAAAGTACTAAACCCCAGACTCCATTCCAACTTCCCTGAATCAATTCTTGGGGGAAGAATTACAGAATGTAGTTAAATCACAGCATCTGGAAGTGAGGAATGAGTCCTAAAATTTCTCAGTTATTGAATGTGTACAAGAATTACCTGGGAATCTTGTTTTTTAAAACTGAGGATTGCTAGGCACATCCAATCTAATTAGAGAAATTTCAATTTGGAAAATCTTGGGTGAGACTTGGAATTTTAATTTTTAACAAACACTTTCAACTGCCCTCCCCAACCCCCCCCACACACACCCCAAATTTGTAACATTGCTTCAAACGTCTAGAATGACTCTGGAGAATGGAGGAAAAACCAAAAGAATCATCAGCTACCCCATGACTGAGCTGAACATTTTTGCTTGAACATTCGGTTGACTGTTAAAGAAGGCTAATTCTAAGATAGGACAATTCTGAGATTTTCCAAGTCTTGGAAGCAAACGCTATAAAGTAGGACATATGGCATGAGGTACTGAGACAACCAAAGAACACTAGCACCAGAAGAAGTGGCATTCCTAGGGCTGCTTATTTGGGATCCACTCCCTTTAACCTGTGAGCCAACTTGTATATGTGGTTGCTTTAAGAAAGATCTCTTCTGTTCTGGCCCTGTGGGTGCCAAAAAGGGCCAATCAACAGTGAGCTGGGAATCTGGGTGAGCTGTTGTTTTGTTTTTGACATCCATCTTCTCAGCTCCCTCTCCGCCACCATCTTGGACCCCGTCACCACAGGATCAGCAGACCCATTACTGAGGATTTAGAAGGTGGAGCCCTCTCAGAGCATGTGATATAGTTCTTACCAAAGTATATTTGTCTTACCAAATAAGAAACCATCACTATTATCATCTTTGCACCACTGTTACAAAATGCTTGGCCCAACCTACTTATGAAGTAAAGAGATTTATTTCAGCTCACAGTCTGGAGGTTAAAGTCCAAGATCAGGAGTTTTCCTGGGTTTGGGCCTCCAGTGAGGGCCAGCACATTGCTACAAGAGTCTATGTCAGAGCAAGTGCTCATATCTGGAGCTAAGCAGCTCAGAGAGACAGAGACAAGAGAGATCAGGGTCCTGATCTGGAGGGCTTATGCAAAACAACCCAAGATCTCTCACTAGGTCTGATCCTTTACAGGTCCCAGTGATAGCATCAGTTACCTGCTTCCTCTCATGTTGAAGTATGATGTTATAGAAGCAGAGGCAAGCAGATAAAGCAGGTTTATATAAAAAGGGGTAACATAGACTTCTCTCAGGAGGGAGAAGGGGGCCATAGCCGGTATCCTGGTATCCCAAGAAGCAAGGTGTTCTGCCTTTTTTATATGTCCTCGGCTTCCTTTGTTCTCCTGTTCTCTTCCCCTATCTCCTTCCTGCTTACTTGAGTAGGCCCAGGAGATGCTCCATGGGATGGCCAAAAGGTGAGAAGCAGAAGGGCTGGAGGGGCCAAGATGGAGTGATCTGGGCAGGAAGGAGGAATAATTAACAACTCCTTGTAGGGAGGGACAATCTCTGGGACAGTTAACTTAGCAACAGGTTGGAGCAGAGGCAGGTTACCTTGATAAGGGTGGAGGAAGGGCTTTGAAGGCATTTAAGTCCCTCAGGGGGCATTCTTCGACTCCCAGGACTCACTCAAATTAGGCTCCTTGATCCAATCTGACTTGATTTACCTATCTGTACTGACTGCCTGTCTAATCTGGATTTACCAGCACCCTCCATACCTTAGGGACCAAGACTTTACATAGGGACCTTTGGAGGCATTCATCCGAGTCATAACAGAAGGGTAAGAAATCTCCTTTTTTGCCCGTAAGTTCCCCTCAGCACACAAATAAGAATATCTGCCTTTTCCAATGTACTAAAGAAAAAGCTGCTACTTCCTTGCTGTCTCTCATAGGCTTCTCTCTAAGGGATAAGAGGGGGTCAGTTTTCCAGTGTGGGAAGGGGATTTCTTATTGGGTCTCTGCATTCAGCAGGAGGCATTCATCCAATGGCTAGCTTATAACCCAAATTGCTTTGCCTCTCTAGAGGTCCTGTAGCTTGTCTCTTTGATGATGTAAATCTTAGGTTATGGATCCAAAAAATTAGTGGAAAAAATCTTGCTCCAGCATATAAAAGGGCATGCGGACTCACTATTTGTCCTCCCAAGATAAAAGTGCAATCAATCCGATCTCTGCCCTCCCACCTTTCATCTGCTTTAATCTCTCTTCAGAAACCAAGATCAGCTTAAAATGTTATAAATAACATGGACAATGAGTGAGTCCCTGAAATGACCAATTTGTTGAATGACTAAGGAGACTCCTGACTGAAGCCACATCCAATTTGCATTCACTCTTAGAATTAATCTTTGATGGTTGCTGTTTTAGTCAGGTTTCACCACTGAAATTTAAAAAAAAAAAAAAATCTGACCGCAACTTAGAGGAGGAAAACTTTATTTTGGGCCACAGTTTCAGAGGTTCAGTCCATGGTCAGCTGACTCCTCAGCTCTGGGCCCAAAGTGAGGCAGGATATCTTGGCAGAAGGACATGGCAGAGGAAAAAAGCTCAGAACATGACAGCCAGGAAGCAGAGGCAGAGTTCTGCTCTGTAGGAAACCTAGACTGACCAATATCACAGAATGGAATTGAAACAGTAATTAAAAGTCTTCCAAAAAGAAAAGCCCAAGACCTAACAGATTAACAGTGTGTCTACCAGACCTTTACAGAAGAACTAACACCAGTCTTCCTCAAATTATTTCATGAAATTGAAGGGGAGAGAACACTCCCAAATATACTTTATGAAGCCAATGTAATCCTAATACCAAAACCAGACAAAGGCACATTAAGGAAAGAAAACTACAGACCAACACCTGCTGAATATAGATGCAAAAATTCATAATAAAATACTAGCAAACCACATTTAAAAATACATCAAAAATATACAATGTTCAACTGGGTTTCATTCCAGGGATGCAAGGTTAATTCAACCACATTTATTGTTGTTGAATATGGACGAGGTTTGGGTAGGGGTGTACTACCCCACTTGTACATTGTTGTTGGACCTAGTACAACCACTTTGGAAAGCAGTACAAAGATTCCTCAAAAAGGAATGGAACCACCATATGACCCAGCTGTCCTACCCCTTTGTATTTTCCCTAAAGACCTAATATTAGCATACTACAGCTATAGAGCCACCTCAGTGTTTATAGCAGCAATACAATTCACCATAGTTAAATTATGGAGTCAACCTAAATGCCCATCAATAGATGAATGAATTAAGAAATTGTGGTATATAGCTATAATGGAGTTCTACTCAGTCATACAAAAGAATGAAATTATGACATTTGCCAGTAAATGAATGGAAATACAGAATATCATGCTAAGTGTAATAAGCCCAACTCAGAAACACAAAAGTCAAACGTTTTCTCTCATATGAAGTAAAATAAAGGAAAAGGGAAGGAAGGATAAGATAACATAAAGAATCAATCAAATAAAAATTAATAGAGGAGCAAAAGGAAGTCTAGAAGAGGAAGGAGAGTGGGAGAGGAGAGGGAGGATGAGAGGGAAAAGAGAGGTGGGTCATAAATTGAAACAGACTTCCATTCATGTATGAGTTTGTTGGGATGAACCCAACTACTATGTATAACTATAAAGCCCTCATTAAAGCCCCCAGTGACCCATTTCCTCCAGACGTACACTAACTACCTACCTGCAGTTACCACCCAGTTAATCCAGATTCACTGATTAGGTTGCAGCTCTCATAAATCTAATCACTGCACCTCTGAATGTTCTTGAATTGCCTCACAAAGAGCTTTTGGAAGACACTATATATCCAGACCATAAAAGCTGCCAATCAAAGATATTTTTAATGGAGAAAATTGACTTCTGGTAACATTTATAGATTGAGCACAGCTATGAACTTTCTCCTCCCAAAACACCATTGAAAATGCTACTAAAGAGATTATTAAGACACAAATCTGAAAGTCTTCTTGCCCATGAAAAGAGGTTTTATGAGCAAGATTTTAGAAGACAGAAAAGGCATGAATGTATTCCACTTGTGATTAAGAATATTATTTGAGTCTGTCTCCTAAGAATTTATGCATGGGAATGTTGGTCCTCAGTGTGGCAATGTTGAGAGGTGGTGTGGAACCTTTAAGAGGTGGAGCCTAGTGGGAGGTGATTCAGTTATTGGAGACACCATCCTTGGAAGAGATTAGTACAATTCTCATGGGATCCCCAGTTAGTTCCCAAATGAATGAGTTAATATAAAAGAGCAAAACTGACTCTCTCTTCTCTCTAGCTTTCTGTCTTGTCATGTTCTCTCTACCACTTTCATTAACTACTGCCATGATGCCATCTACCATGTGACACAGTAAGAGAGTCATCACCAGAAGAGTTTAGGTCTCCAGAACTGTTGGGTAAAAATAAATCCTTTGTCTTTATAAATTACCCAGTCTCAAATATTTTGTTATGGACTAATCCATGTCCCCAAGCCAGAAAGCTGAGAATAAATTTGATTTGCAGCAAATCTTCAAAAGGCTTAGAAATTAGAAATCATGGGTGCCTCTGGAAGTAGGGACTGGAAGAAGTAACTGAAACATGTAGGATTGGTTTAAAGGACTCCCAAAGTCCCTCCCAGGGCAGTCAAGTTATACAATTTGCTTTTCTCTTAACAAATCTCATAAATCTCTGTGACTTTTCAAACTATGAGTGTTTGTTGCTTTATTTTTTTAATGAAAGGATGGTGAAGACATGGGAAGGAGGGATTTTTCCATTGGTGAGCGTGTTGATAGCCAATTTCCTGTCTTCCTCTCTTCTCTAGATCCGGCCTTTTTAGGTCCAACACACACTGTCAGTTCAAGATCCCAAGCCAACACTGCTGCAGTGTAAGGAATCCCATGGTGAGGACAGTCGAGCGCTGTGGCCCATTACTCAGGGGCTTGGCTTCAGTTGAAAGCATCAAACAGGCTCATCCAGGCACTCCCTCTCTTCCCATCCTCTGCCAGGCTACAGGACCCTACTGGAGGCCCTGACCCACAAGGCTCCTATCACTCTGGGGAGTAAGGCAACTTCCCTGTGTCCAGCCAAGGCTGAAGTCATCTCTTTAACTCCACCTTGGTCTTGGAGGAGGCCATTTCTCACCCTGGCCTGCCAAGTTACATGCCTTACCACTTATTCACTAAAAGCCCATTTTTTCTCAATGATTTCTGCTCTTTCTTATCAAAGCTCTTCTTGCCTGGAGTCCACCCAATCTCACCATTCTCAGAAAAATCATTCTGGATTAGACATTAAAAAAACCATCTTTTCTGGACATTTTCTCCTCTGCAAAATGACTTCTTCCTGACTCTGTCTAGCATACCAGATCCTGTTTGGGGCTCTTCTGTTCCCAAACTCTCAAACATCTCCATTTTCAAGGTGAAGGAAATATTCTGGCTCTGAGAAGCCAGTGAAGTAAAATCCCCAGGATCCTGCTTCATTGACATTTTAATATCTAAGCCTCTGTTGCTTGCCTGAGCCACAGTCGCCATTTCTGGGAGGTGAGGGAGTTCTCCAGAGGTACTAGAAGCAGTTACTTGAAACAGAAACATTGCAGTCATTTTACTTAGAGGGACTCTAGTGTCTCTGAGAGCTTCTTTCTAGGAACTCCTGGCTTCTGGTCCCATGACTGGGACTCTAATCTACACTCCATGGGAGCACCTACAGATCAGAAAAGTTAGAGCACTCCATACCTGTTTCCCTCTCTTAATCTTGAAGCATCATACTGAAAAAGTTCCCTGCAGTGCTGTGCAGTCATTAGAACTGTGCTCTGGGACGTTGAATCCTTGCTCAGCTAAATGATCTTGAGCCAGCTATCTCGGCCTGCACATAGTAAATGCTCCACAAAAGCTATGACCATTAATTAGCTCCTCCTGCCCTTCAAGCAGGACTCGTCCTGCCCCCAAGTCACCCACTTCTTTCTCTGTGGACCACTGTGCTTAGTTTAGGCAGATGTTGTTGCATTCATCACCCTACAACCTTCTCCCTCTGGACAGTGGTCTTCTGAGGGCAGGAGCTGTATCCAATCTCCTTATATCCTCCAGTATCTGCCAGAGAGCTCAGCATTTTGTGGGTGCGCAGTAATTTTATGTGGAACCAATACTTTTCAGATGACAGATAATGGCAGGCACTTCTGAAGGACTTGGCAGGTTGGGTCAGGGCAGCCAAAGCAACATGAATGCACCCTGGTCGACCTTCCTTCCTTGGAGACCTGAGAGCCGGTTTGTCACTGCCACACCGACTGTGGGACCTGGGAAATTCCCTTGACTGAGATTAACTTCTTTCCTCTCTTCATGGGGGAACGATAAAATATCTACAAGGAAGAGAAGTCCCAGAAGAGGGAGGGAAGGATGGAGGGAGTCAAATGAGTACATGTGGCTGATCCCAATCAGCAGGCAGCCAGTTCCATTGCTTTGTGTTCTGTGACCTTTTCAAGATGTCAGTTTTCAAGCGTCCTTCCCAGCAAGAGCACCCCGCTTCCCCTAAACTTCCCTTAGCATTGTGGTACCACCCAGGAGACTATTGACCACAACGTTTGTTTATAAGTACCATGGCAACCCCAGGATCTCTGGCAAGTCTAAAACACATTGCCAGCCAATAAAGCGCAAGGCTGGAACCACTGAAGCCCTCTGGACTCCAGACTGGCTGATAGGGCTGTCAGCGCATCTGCTTTCTGTTCCTGAGCAAGCATTTCACTGTGACTTTCAGGACATTTTTCTTCTTCAGGGGTCTCATATCCCTATCCTGCAGGACATTCAAGACCCATTCTTCTTGCCAGTGACCCCATTACAGTTCCAGAGCTTCCATGAAGGAATTTTCAACTTTGTTTCTGATGTTCTGATTTAAGTGAGAGAATACATCAAATGTGATTTCTCACAGTTCTTATATCCTCCGCCCTTACCTGCATAATTTAGTTGCAGATCCTGATATAAAGTCTCACATATGAAGTCTGGAAGGTGAGGTGATTCCAAGAAGCACCAGAAAAGGAGAGGCAGTGAGACTGGAAATAGAAGCATATGATCAAGTCCACGCTTTTGGTGCTAAACCCACTTGGAAACCCCAGGAGCCACTTAGAACAGGTGCCTTAAAGTCATCAACCCAAGGGGCCGAAAGATCTATAAACCAACTCATTGATTACAGGTGGAAGATGGCAGATAGCAAAGTTGGAACTAATCCTCAGATACCTGTCACCAGCTGAAAGAAAGTCCTAAAGTGTGAGAAGTCTGACACTACAATGGCAAGGCCACAGGGAACATGGACAGGTACCCCTAGGCGCCTACTTGACCCTGTGCCCAAGGTTGGGGGATTCTGCCATTCACAGCTGGGAATTTTTATCTTTCTTGTCCTGGACAGAATGATGCTGGTCATGCGCACATAAAATTTGTCCTTAGCAACAGTTTCTTTCTCACTAACTGTGGGTCACATCTGGGGTTTTTGCAGCATTCACACGCATGAAGACAGGTCTGGGCTAGTGAGCCACATGTACTTCTACACTTTATTTCAAACCTTTTCAGATAATCCAAGATGACTCTCTTTTTCCATGGAGTCTTCACTTATCAAGGTTGAACAGACCAATGTTTTAGTTATATTTTTCACCACTGTGACCAAGACTGACAAGAACAACAGAGAGGAAGAAAAGGTTATTTTGGGGTTCATGGGTTCAGAGATCTCAGTCCACAGATGGCCAACTCCATTGCTCAAATGAGAAATCATGAAGAAAGCAGCTCAGGACCTGGCAACAAGGAAATAATATATACCCCAAAGTACACCCCCAGCATCCCACCTCCTCCTGACACACCCTACTTACTATAGTTACCCCAGGAGCCACTTAGAACATAGAAACCCCAGGAGCCACTCAGAACAGGTGCCTTAAAGTCATCAACCCTATGAGAGAATTAACGCACTGATTAGGTCAAGACTCTCCTAACCCAATTGTTTCACTTCTAAACTTTCTTGCATTTTCTTACAAATGAGCTTTTGAGGGAAACCTCATATCTAAACTATAACGTCCCAGATGCCTTAGTAAGGATAATATAGTAGCACCACCTGGTTTTTGTACAATGCTTTACTTCCATATGAAGAAACACGTCATACCACAGTGGCCACTCATGCCGAGTCCTCCCTTGTTAATTTTTCAAGAGGACATAATGATAAAGGGGTTAATTCTTCACAAGAACATGAAAATTTTGAAAATGTATACATACAGCTAAAACAGAGGTTTAATAATACATGAAACAAAAAGTAAAAGAACTTCAAAAAGAAATTTTTCAAATCCACAATTAGGGTATGGATTTGGAAATATGGGCAGGTACCCCTAGGCACCTCCCATATCAATATCCGTCTGTCAATAACTAATATGTATAGTTGACAAAAAATAAAGAAATATATCAATAAATATACAGACATCTTAAACAACGCTATCAACTTGACCTAACTGATATTTAGAGAACATTCCACACAAGAACAATATAATACACATTCTTTCTACATATACACAGAACACATATCAAGAGTTTACATTCTGGGCAATAAAACAAATATTCATGAATTTAAGAGGACTTATATAACACATACAAAGTGTTCTCTGATCATAGTGGAATTAAATTAGGAATAAGTAACAGAGCACTATCTGGGAAACTCCCAATATTTGGAAACTAAGTAATACACCTATATATAACCGATGGGTCAAAGGTCAAAACCAAAGGGAAATTAGAAAATATTTTTAAATGAAAGAAAATGAGAACACAACAAATCAAAATGTGTGGGGTGCAGGTAAAATAGTTCTTAGGGACTAATATGTAGTGGCATGTTATTATGATATATATATTTGGGGCTTTTTCCCTTGTTCCTGGCTCATAATGCTCTTGCCAAGGCAAGTGATAGAAATTGGGATTTCTCTTTCCCAAAGCAAGTCATAGAAACTTGAGTCTTTCCCCATTTTTCTGTCTTAAAATAAACCATAAAGAAATTCTCTAACCGGGCCTTGTCTGATGGTAGGTCATAAGACCCTCCTTATTCTAGAAGGGGCCTGCCTGGTACTCTGGCTGAAGGATGCTACACAGAGAGGCTAAGAAGAATGCTAAAGCAGCCGATCCTTTTGGGATTCCCCCACCCAGTATATTAGCATCTGCTAATTATTGCTGTTACTAACTGTATACATTTTCAGAATTGTCTTGTACTCTTGAAGAACTGGCCCGTTTATCATTATATAGTGGGCTTTTTATCCCTGACAATATTCTTTAAAATCTACCTGTCTCCACCAAAAAAAGAAAGAAAAAAGCCTTCAGAGAGCTTCTGGATCATTGAACACATAAAAATGTGTCAGAATGGCAGTTATCAAGAATACAAACAACAGGGCTGGGGATGTGGCTCAAGCGGTAGCGCGCTCGCCTGGCATGCGTGCGGCCCGGGTTCGATCCTCAGCACCACATACAAACAAAGATGTTGTGTCCGCCGAGAACTAAAAAATAATAAATATTAAAATTCTCTCTCTCTCTCTCTCTCTCAAAAAATAAATAAATAAAGATATTGTGAAAATAATAAAAATTTTTAAAAAAGAATACAAACAACAATAAGTGTTGGTGAGGATGTGGGGGAAAGGCACACTCATACATTGCTGGTGGGACTGCAAATGGTGCAACCTCTCTGGAAAGCATTATGGAGATTCCTTAGAAAACTTGGAATGGAGCCATCATTTGACCCAGCTATCCCACTCCTCGGTTTATACCCAAAGGACTTAAAATCAGCATACTACAGTGAAGCAGCCACATCAATGTTTATAGAAGCTCAATTCACAATAGCTAAACTATGTAACCAACCTAAGTGCCCTCCAACAGATGAATGGATAAAGAAAATGTGATATATATATGTATATGTATGTGTGTATATATATATATATATATATATATATATATATATATATATATCGATGGAATACTACCCAGCTTTAAAGAAGAATGAAATTATGACATTTTCTGGTAAATGGATGGAAATGGAGAATGTCATGCTAAGGGAAATAAGCCAGTCCCCAAAACCAAAGGCCAAGTGTTCTCTCTGATATGCAGTTTGTTAATTAACAGTGGGTGGGGGATTACTTTAGGTTAGGTAGAGGGGAGTGAAGGGAGCAGAGGAGATATGAGGATAGGAAGGATAGTGGAATGAAACAGACATTATTTATATATATATATATATATATATATATATAACTTCATGACCAATGTGATTCTACAACATGTACAATGAGAAATTATACTCCATTTATGTATGATATATCAAAGTGCATAATTGCATTCTACTGTCATGTATAAATAATCAGAACAAATTTTAAAATTTATAAAGAAAAAAATAATTAGAGAGAGAGTTGAGGTTGTAGCTTAATGGTAGAGCACTTGCCTAGCAAATGTGAGGCACTGGTCTCAATCTTCAGCACCACATAAAATAAATAAATAAGATAAAGGTATTGTGTATCATGCCCATCTAATTAATCTCTCTCTCTCTCTCTCTCTCTCTCTCTCTCTCTCTATATATATATATATATATATATATATATATATATAAATAAAATGAGAGAAAGAAAAAGTAAATGAAGCAGAAGGGAGTAGTAATAAACATCAGAACAAAAATCAACAAATAGAAAACAGGAAGACAACAGAGAAAATCAATGAAAGCAAAAACAGCTTGCTTGAGAAGATCAACATAATTGATGCATAAATAATACATTTAATGAATTTCTATCCAGAAAGATTAGGGGAAACAGAGAAAGCAAATATTACTAATATTAGGAATGAAAGAGATGATTTTATTATCAAATTCTACAGATATTAACAAATGGCAAGAAAATATAGCAGCTTCGTCCCAATAAGCTCAACATGCTAGATAAAATGGACCAGTACTTTGAAAGATACAAACTAATAAAGCTCACTCAGCATAGGTGAATCTCAAAGGATTGTATTGATGAAAGAAGCCTGACCAAGGAAGAATGTATACTGCATGATTCCATTTATATAAACTTACAGAAAATGAAAACTAGTCTACTATGAGAGGAAACACCAGTGGTTGCCTGAGGACATCCGGGTTGGGGCAGGCAGGGATCAGAAATGGGTGGGGGGGGGAATTGATTACAAAAGGGCAAGCAGGAAATTTGGGGAGTGATAAATATGTTCATTATCCTGATTATAGTGCTGATTTCACTTCAATCAAGGGCAAAAACATAGGTTAAAACATATCAAATCATACACTTCAACTCTGTATAGTTTATTTTTATGTGGGTTAAACCTCAACTGAAGTGTGGTTTTTAAAAAATTTACTTTGGAGAATTGTTCTATAAATCTGCACTTAGAGTTTGAATTTTAAGAACCATCTGGTCTTATTAAAAGTGAGACCCACCTGAAACAAGAAGATATATTATCTTACATGCATAGTTATGTGCAGTGCCCAGAGTTCTATTCTAAAGAGAAAATGGCAGGGAGGTGGGGCTGTGGAGAAAGGGAGGGTGGGCATGGGCAGCAGCTTAGCCAGAGCTACCAAAAATGCCACCAACACAGAACAACTATTTCTCTTGCCCACCCTCTCACCAGGCAATACAGAGGATTCAAAGTGAGTTAAAACCATTTTCTTTACTTTTGGCCTGCCATAAATATTCACTGGCCTGAAGCAAGAGAGATTCCAGCCAGCTTGCCAGTTTCCCCATCCCAGCCAGGCCACACGCCCAGCAAGCTCTATTCCAAGTCACCCTGTGCTGGCTAAGCCTCCAAAGGCATTGCTTGGGACTTTGCTATAGGCAGGCAAGGATTTGCATTTCTTAGCTGAGGGACTCCAGTGAGGGCATCAGTTTGAGTCCCTGCATCTGACAGTGAAGTGTGGTTGGATCCAATACAGCAATTGAGATGTTGAGACGCATTTGCAACCGACTGGATGTTACTCCCTCGAGCATTTCCCTCCAGCCTACACTTGACTCAGGTGTCCTGGAAATCTGAACTAAGGGTAGGTAAAAAGTGAGCAGATCTGATGGGTGGTTAAAAAAGAACCCTAGGTCTCCCTGCATAGGATTATTTTAATTCCTTAAGGAACTGTGCCTCCCACCATCCCGCCATCCGCTGGTCAGCCGTTGGTATTTCCTTCCATTGCTGGGAATGCCGCTGCTCTCTCAGAAATGCCACCACGGTTGCCCTTGGCAATCCTTTCTTGTGCAATGTCCTTTCTCAGGAAGATGAATACAAGCTGTACATAACCAAGTGTCAATCAAACACTCAGCCATCACCAGTCTCATTAAGAGAAACTAAAAGGACCCTGAGGAGAAATAAATTTTACTGAATCTGGGGTTCAGAGGAGAACCAGGCAAAGGGAAGAAGCTTCCTGCCACGTGGGGCACTTCCAGGCAATAACTCTGGAGCCCAGTGTGCACATTTCCTGAGTGCAAGGGCCATTTTAAACTCTTT
The DNA here is from genome assembly GCF_047511675.1 of Marmota flaviventris. Taxonomy (NCBI): domain Eukaryota; kingdom Metazoa; phylum Chordata; class Mammalia; order Rodentia; family Sciuridae; genus Marmota; species Marmota flaviventris. The sequence goes on from NC_092502.1 coordinate 146,362,845, forward strand.
GTCCATTTGTTTCATCAGTAAAACCCCTGATTTGAGAGCCATGAGCAGAAAGAATTGATAAAAGCAAAGGTCTTTGGGGGACAGGACCACACTTGCTTCTCTTAGAACAGACTATGTGTCTGCAGGGAAAGAAAGCTGCCCCAGGATTTTTCTCATCTCAATCTGCCTCTAATTAGTAGTGAAATCATACACAAGTCTCTTTCCCTCCCTGGGACTCCCTTTCTTCATCTGCAAAAGGAGAAGATTGGACTTCAGGTTTTAAACTCTGAATTTCTGTAGTCAAAGATTCAATAAAATCCTCCTCGGATTGCTCTCAGGAACTCTGAGCTCTCAAGAAATCAGTCAGAGTCCAGCAGAAGAAAGTCAAAGTTGTCTTCAGAGACAGCCATTCTGCTTTGATTTATTTTTGCTGCATTTTACCTTTTGGGTAATATATTTGGCACATACTGACAAAGGAAGCAATCAATCTGAGCCATGGGGAACCACAATTGTAAGGATAGAAATTTGGTCGTATGCCAAAAATACTCCTTTCTCTGTATAGTGATTAGGCTGTCTTTGAGGTTTCAGACTCTTAGTAGGAAAAAAAAAAAAACCCAAGTTTGAATGTTTCGTGCAGTACTTTGTACTTTGCCTTATAGAGATTATTTTAAAGTTTATTATTATTGCTCGGGTTTATCTTGTATTAATTCCTTGTAATAACATAAGCCAAATTCCATAAAGCAAAATATCACTTATCCAGGGGCATGGAGTGCTGAGAGCCACGGCTGAGTCTGTATGGCCCCTGGCATTTTGCCAACAGTATTGATTGACAGGCGCCTCTGCCTGTCCGCCTCTGCCGCAACTTTTGAGTTCTCGCACTATTTTGGAGTTCTCGTGGGGATTTCCGGGGATTCCCCGAGAGTTCCCATTGGTTGGGGAAGTGCAGGAGGAGGGATTTCCGGGAGAGATAGTTCCGGCTGGGGGTTCCTGGACAAGCCTCATGGCGCGTTCGGGAGGATTCCCCGGGAGCTGTGTGAAGTGTTTTCCTGCAGTTTAAAAATAAAGTTTGTTCCTGCTTCAGTGGCTCGTGATTTGTGCCCAGCCAGACTGCGGCAGATGGTGGCCCGTTACGGGGAGCCCCGGGACACTCGGGGGTAAGTGATGAAAAAAGCTGCCCATCCATAGATAGGACGGGAGCAAATCTGCTCGTCCCTAGGCAGATAGGGCGAGAGGAAAAATGGTCATTTCAAGAAAATGGAGAAGATTGATACAGTATGTTTGTGTCTTGTTTTGTCTCAGTGTATTGTATTGTCTTTGTGATGAAAATATGGAAGGGGTGAGAAGTAAATTACTAAGAGAAGAAGGCATCCCAGTGGAACCAAGAATAGTTAGGGCATGTGTTGATAAAAGCCCAAGAACTCTAGTCAGAAAGAAGAAAAAAGTTCAGAGGAGGAAGGATTATCAAGAAAGAAATTGCAAAAGGCTACTACTAAATACTTTTCATTACCGGAGGGTGCGTGAAGCAGAGAGGCGGCTGCCGAGTGTGCAAGCCAGTCACAGCGCAGCAAGGATTTTCCAAGAGGCGGCAGCGACTGGCCCTTCCCCGCCTCCTGGCCGGGGAGCTAGCTCTTCCACTGCCGTGAGCCCAAATCTAGACCTGACCTGGAGGCACAGTCTCGCAGGCTCTTGCTCCCTGTGCCCAGTAGCAGTTTGAGTCGGGGACACTCCCCAGGGCCATCTGGGGCTGCCCAGGCATTACAGCCAGCAGAAGACACTACTGGTGTCCCTGATGTTTGGTCATTTTCAATGCCAATAACTAAACTACAATGGTTCTCCCTGACCTGGAGGCTGATAAATAATGAGTACTATTAATGCTTATTTCAAATGCAAAAAAACCTTGAGATAATGTACTAAATTGTTCAGAAGGTTGTTTTCTTAGTGCAATGCTACAGGATTTTCTTTAGCCATCCGGAGTTCCTGCCTTCGTCCCAGTGCCGGTAAAGACCAAGGTGGAAGAATTTCCAGTGTTGCTGAAAACCGGACAAGACTTCGGCTGAGAACCGGACGAGACTTCGGATTAAGCTAGCTGCCTGCAGAACTTACCTGGACTGTGATTTAAGCTAGCTGCCTGCAGAACTTACCTGGACTGTGATTTACCTGGACTGTGAGTTAATCTATTGAGACACTGCTTTACCTGGACTGAGACAACAAACTGTAATCTATAACAAAATGTAACTCGGTATCTTTGCTAACGGTGTCATTGCTGGTATAATTTTTCCAAGGGCTTCTTGCATGGAGCCATCAATTGGCTTGGTATTGTGGCATTTTGTATCCTCCCTTTCTGTTTGTAGCAGGTTATTTATGGTGTTTCTGTAAAAACCACTATGGTCGTTATTTAAATTAAACAAAAGGGGGAAATGTTAGAGTCTGTAAACAAGTCAAAAATAACACCTGGCATTTAGCCAGGGGAATGTTAGAGTTCGTAAACAAGTCTGGATGGTGCCTGGCAAAATGCCAGAGGGAGTGGTTTGAGAAGTAACAAAAGCTAACCATTAAGTGTGGAGATTCCTTATTGGTTGACTGATGTATCTAGTTTATGCTAATTAGATAAGCTCTGTGGAATGTATAAATACTGCTCCTGTCCTGCAATAAACGGCTCCTACTCCTGCTGTATCAACGTACACAAGTTATTCGTCACCCCCCGGTTATTTTGCTGCAGCCGGACTGCGGCAATGGAGTTTACCTCAGTCAATTTTCTCACCTGCTCTCGCAGAATCGACTCTAGATGGTTTGAGCTGATGGGGAGGGTCTTTCTTTGTTTCATTCTTCTTTCTTTTTAATTTTTAGTTGTAGATGGACACAATACCTTTATTTTATTTATTTATTTTTATATAGTGCTGACGATCAAACTCAGTACTTCACACGTTAGGTAAGCACTTTACTACTGAGCTACAACACCAGCCCTGGGACATGTCTTCTTTAAGGATATCACGAGCAAGGGATTTTTCATCTCTGACCTTACGACCAAGGGAATGACCCAAATTACCCATCGAACCTCTCCTATTGTTGCCCCATTGGTAAATCAAGTGAGTGGAGCACCAGTTAACTTTTTCTTGATGCTGAGTGCTAACGCCTTGGACAGTATGTGTTCGACTGTGAAGCATGTAGAAGGATTGGAATGAGGGACCTTCAAGGGGGAGACAGAAAGCATGGACTGCATACATCTCTGCCAGATTGCGCCTCTCAGCCTAGCTCTGAATTCTGCAGTAGCTGCACTGGAGAGTTCTAGGAGAGCTCAGACTCACCTTGAGTGACTGGTTCCCCACCTCAAGTATACAGTACAGTCTTTTTACTTTCCGCCCAGGGCCTTTGTAGAACAGATAAAGTGCAATCTGATGTCTATTCCCCCCGAGGGCAGTCCTCAACCAGCAGAATATGGGGTAAAATGGTGAAGATAAATGTAAACACTCCAGCCTCCCTATCTTCAGGGAGACAGTGTGACAGGCATTATGCACACTTCTCAGGAGATCCTGAGAGAATCTAATACCGCTGTCTGCGGTAGCAACTTTGAGAATGTAGCATTATATTTGCCTTCCTCTTCCCCTCTCTCACCATCCTCTCTCCTACATCCCTGCTCCCTAAGGGCAACAGGGAGGCAACCCAAAGGCTACTCAAGACCTTGTCTCAAGCTCTGCCATAGAGGGAACCCACACAAAGACAGGCTGCCTGGACTAGTCAGTTTTGTGTCACTGTGACCAAATACCCAACAAGAACAATTTAGGGGAGGAAAAGTCTATCTTGTTTCATATTTACAGAGGTTCAGTCCATGCTTAGCCAACTTCACTGCTCTGGACACAGGGTGTTACAGTAGAAGAGCATGGGGGAGGAAGGGTACCCAGCTGGTGGTGACTGAAAAGCAGAAAGAGGGAGAGGATCAGGGGCAGAGAAAAATAAATCCTTCCAGAAAACACCCCCAGTGACCAACTTCCTCCAGGCAAATCCCACCTGCCTATAAAAACTATCCAGTTAGTCCATCAAATGAATTAGGTTACAGCTCTCATAATATAATTTTACCTCTGAACATTCCTGCATTAGCATAGGTTGAGGGATACCTCATAACCATAATACTGTCAAGTGAACTGAGTCCATGAACCAGAAGTTCTATTTCTGAGCCTTATCTGCTTCAAGTACCAGTGCAGAGAAGGAAATGAAAGAGAGAAGAAAGCAGATTCCAGAACTTCACTGAGAAGTTGGGCGTGAAAATTCAACACCAGAGATGCATAGGAGGCTATGACACAGTAATGTCTAAACAAACCCCGGGAAGTTCAGAGTTAGTTCTTGCAGCCAGAATACACCTGAGCTGAAGTTGGACTCAATGGAGTGGATATGACTATGACCTTGAATATAGTCATTCCAAGGAACTTCCCAGAATCCGACTATGGAGCCAAGTATTTATTAAGGATCAAGAGCACTCTCCCATAGACTAATAAGAGCTCTCCAGGCAACTAGTGTGGGGAAAGGGGGAAAGATCATGAGGTAGAGAATCAGCAAGGTGGAGCAAATCAGGCTTGCAACAGAGCAGTACTGGACATCAATGACCAAAGAAAGCCAAAGATGAAGGAAAGCAGAGCCAACAGGAAGGGCACAAAAATAAAAGATCAAAGATAGCACCAGAACAAGATAGTATAAGTACGGGAAAATCCTTATGAGCACTGCTTTTTTGATAATTATGCGGATGATTAAATTATATCCCCAGTCCTATGCACTGCTCCCTCTTGGTGCAGCTCTATTAAATAGTCTTTACCCATGACTAGCCATTTTCATTCCTGGAAAGACAAATTTCTAAACTCATCTTCCAACTGATGTTTGTGTATCAGAGTTATGATTCCATCCTGACTTGGATTTCTAGGGGCATGCACATGACCCCAATGGCATTATCCCCAACTTGATTCTCAAATTCCACACTCTTTTTCTTTCTTCATTTGAAGGCCCTTAGTTCTCACCTGAAGCCCAGTCCAGCTATACGCTGAACAACTTCTGGTTTTAAGCAAAAAGAATTTTTTTTTTAGTTTTTTGTTTGTTCTTCTTAGTTTACATGACAGTAGAATGTATTTTGACATATTATATTTATACATGGAGTATGACTTCCCATTCTTGTGGTTGTACATGATGTGGAGTTAAACTGGTTGTATATTCATATGTGAACATAGGAAAGTTATGTCTGATTCATTCTACCATCTTTACCATTCCCATACCCCTTCCCTTCCCTTCATTCCCCTTTGTCTAATCCAGGGAAGTTCTATTCTTCCCTCCCTCTCCATTATTGTGAGTTAGCATCCATATATCAGAGAGAACATTCAGCCTTTGGTTTGGGGGGATTGGCTTATTTCACTTAGCATGATAGTCTCTAGTTCTATCCATTTATTGGCAAATGCCATAATTTTATTCTTCTTTATATCTAATGGTCTATCATATATATGTACCACATTTTCTTTATCCATTCATCTATTGAAAGACACCTAGGCTGGTTCTGTAGCTTAACTATTGTGAATCCAGCTGCTCTAAACATTGACATGTCCACATCACCGTAGTATGCTGTTTTTAAGCCATTTGGGTATAAATCAAGAAGTGGGATAGACTGGATCAAATGGTAGTTCCATTCCAAGTTTTCTAAGGAATCTCCATAATGCTTTCCAGAGTGGTTACACCAATTTGTAGTCCTACCCACAATGTATGAGTGTACCTTTTCCTCCACATCCTTGCCAACATTTATTGTTACTTGTATTCTTACTAATTGCCATTCTGACTAGAGTGAGATGAAATCTCAGTGTAGTTTTGATTTGCATTTCTCTAATTGCTAGTGGTGTTGAACATTTTTTTTAATATTTGTTGACTGATCATATTTGTTCTTCTGTGAAGTGTCTGTTCAGTTCTTTATCCTATTTATTGATTGGGTTATTTGGGTTTTGGTGTTAAGTTTTTTGAGTTCTTTATACATCCTAAAGATTAATGTTCTGTCTGGGGCACAGGTGGCAAAGACTTTCTCCATTCTATAGGCTCTCTCTTCACATCCTTGATTGTTTCCTTTGTTGTGAAGAAGAATTTGATACCATCCCGTTTATTGATTCTTTATTTTACTTCTTGTACTTTAGGAGTCTTATTGAGGAAGTCAGTTCCTGAGCCAACATGGTGGAGAACTGGGCCTATATTTTCTTCTCATAGGTGCAGGGTCTCTGGTCTAATGTCTGGGTCCTTGATCCACTTTGAGTTGAGTTTTGTGTAGAGTGAGAGAAAAGGGTTTCATTTTGTCTTGCTACATATGGTTTTCCAGTTTTCCAGCACCAGTTGAAGAGGTATCTTTTCTCCAATGTATGTTAATGGCACCTTTGTCTCATATGAGATAACTGTATTTATGTGGGTTTGTCTCTGTGTCTTCCATTCTGTACCACTGGTCTTCATGTCTGTTTTGGTGTCAAACCTATGCTGTTTTTGTTACTATAGCTGTGTAGTATAATTTAAGGTCTCATATTGTGATGCCTCCTTACTTTTCTTGCTGAGGATTGCTTTGTCTATTCTGGGCTACTTATTTTTCCAAATGAAGTTCATGACTGATTTTTGTATTTCTATGAAGAACATCATTGGCATTTTAATAGGAATTGCATTAAATGTGTATAGCACTTTTGGTAGTATGGTTATTTTGATAATATTAATTCAAGCAGAAAGATTTTAAAGAGCTTAAACTCAGCAAATCATGTTGCGCAACCCAAGCTCATAAGCAAATCCAGGTTATATGCAGCTTAAAATATGTAGGATTTCAGGAATTCTCCTTGGGAAAAATACTTCTTAGTCCCTATACCTAATCTGAGTACAAATTAGGTATAGGGACTAAGACGGGGTCTGAGGAAGTTAAGATGTATGAAACTTGATCTTTACTAGCTTCATGATAAATCTATCCCTGCTTAAGTAGAAAACATTAGAAAGTTTCAATTTTTCTCTTTTCTCAATCCCCCAATAATGAATCCAACAGTAAGCTCTGTGGCTCTATATCTAAAATCTGTGCTATCCATGCCCACAATTCTATATTCTGACTGACTCCTCCGAATTTAAGGTGTGGATTCCTTTGCCTCCTTACTGATTTTCTTGACATCATTTTTTTCTCCCTAGTTAATTTTCTACACAGGTAATTCCTTTTAGATAAACTTGGTATGCTAGTCACTTATTTAAGGCTCTCCAAATTTTCCAGTTATGCTCAAAATAAGATCCAAATTTATTACTACTGCCAAAAAGGCCAGACATGATTGACCCTTGCTTCTTCTTCCAAATTCATTCTGTACCATTCCCTCTCTTCCTTTACTTGATACACTCTTTGATCTCTTTTCTGTTCATCTGCTGAAAATGCTCTGACCTACAGCTGAGTGCTTCTTGTCACTCAAGTGCCAACTTCAGTGTCTCCTACAGTATTCGTTCTCTGTTGCTGTTGTAACCAAAGAAGACAGAAGTTTGCATTAAACAGTGCAAACGTATTATAAAAGTATTACAGTTCCAGAGGTCAGAGGTTCAAAAATGGGTCTTACTGGACTAAAGTCAAGGCTTTGGCAGGGCTGTGTTCCTTCTGGAAGCTCTAAGGGGAAATTCATTTCCTTGACTTTTCCAGCTTCTAGAAGCGTCCCTCATTTTTTGATTCTTGGCTTCTTTCTTCCATCTTCAGCATCAGCAATGGTAAGGCAAATCCTTTTTATATGGTATCACTCTGAGATTTCTTCCTTCCTCTTTTCCTTTTAAAATATTTTGTGATCACATTGGATCCACCCAAATAATCTAGGATGATCTCTCTAGCTTAATGGCATCTGCTATCTTACTTTACCTTGATATGAAAGGCAACATAGTCCACATATTCCACATGTTCTGAGCATTAGGACAGGAACACCTTTAGGGGACCTCTGCTCTACCTTCTGCACATCCTCAGGCTCCCAAACCACCTGATTACTGTGGCCAAAGGTCCTCAACACCACTGTAGTCACCTTGTTTTCCATCATCTTGTCTGATTCGCTCTAGATTATTTCAATTTCTAAATAATTCCATCCAATTTTTACTCTGCCATTCCTACAGAGGTGAGCTCATGAGGGCAGAGATCATGTATAATTCATCAGAGTTATGCCAGAGCACTTAGGCCAGCCGAGATTCCATAAATATGAAATGAATGAGCAAAGGAATCAGAGAATTGGAAAGAAGAGGTTCATTATTAACCATGATTTAAAAAAACAATAATAATTACCAATGAGTAGTGCTTACATACAATCTTATATAAAATATAAACCATTGTGTGGTTTGGGTTTTAGAATCTGAGCTAGGTTGGAATCCAGGTTCCTTAACTGACAAATTATATGATCATCAGCAAGTTACTTAACTAGAATAAGCCTCAATTTCATCATCAACAAAATAAGTATTGTAATAGGATGCACCTCAGAATTTTTGTGAAGGTTAAATGAGATGGTCTTAGAAGATGTCTGGCACATGGTCTTATATAGCATTTATATAGTTACCTATTTTTATTACCAATCTCTTTTTGCAAATGAGGACATTCAGGCCTAACTATCAACTGGTAGAGATGGAAGCCTCATCCTGATTTGTTCAATGATAAAATCTAAAGTGATTTTAGCTGCTATTTGTTTATACTGTCCTACTGGAATATGACCAGAATTTAACCCATGGAAATGGATAATTTGTCCGTGTCCATAGAGATGGTTCAACATATGTCTAAAATAGAGTCTGGAACAGTTTGTGGAAAATATCAAGTACACAGAGAGATATTATGGACTAATTATCTGTGACCATGCCCCAAAATGCACATGTTGAAAGCCCAACCTTCAATACATTAGTATTTAGAGTAGGAGCCTTCAGGAAGTGATTGGGTTTAGAAGATGTCAGTTGGGGAGTAATAGTATAGGTAAAGATATAAAAATTAAATGCAAACTAAAATAATATTCATATGCCATAGTAAAATTTACTCCACCATGAACCCCAGAAATGAATGGGACAGAGGAGGTAATTTGGTAAGAATTACCAAAGTTAAATAATCATGAACTTTTATGAAAAGAATAGCATCCATTTGGAACAGGCAAAATAATAAACATAGAGAGCTAGAAAAAAATACAGAAAACAGTATTAATAGGAACATACAAATACCTGTTTTGATTTTTGACAAGTGAAATATGAAAAGTAAATAAATTAGAATAAAGAGGATCTAAATAATACAGAAAAGCTATACCCAGCTACAGATGAAGACAAACATTTTTACCTTCAGAAGAGGCATTACTCTCTTCAGAGTTCATAAAACATTTATAAAGATTGATGACCTATATTGTACTACAAAAAAAGGTCAATAAATTCCAACTGTAGATGCTGCAGAAGCAATACTATTATTAAAACAAAACAAAAATATATGGCTAGTTTCCCAATTTATTTTATGAAGTTAGCACAATTTCTCAGTAATCCTTAACAAATGTGTCACACAAATACACTTAAAATGTAGATGGAATATTCTAAATATAATATCAGAAAAGTTGAATTTAGGAATATAATAAAAGAAAGAATGTTCTGTGAACAATTGGCTTTATCCCATGAATACACAGCAGATTTATAGCCATCACATCTTATTGTATCTTCAAGTCATAGAAGACTTGATGATGACCAAAGCTAACAGATGCCATAAAAGCACTTGATAACATTCTGCATTCATTCCTGATAGTAACATTTGTAACCAGAAGTATAGAAAGCCTACTAAAGTTGCATCCTGAATTGTCTCATTTAAACCTCACAAAAACCCTATTTGTGGACTATATTATTAGCTCTAATGTACAAATGAGAAGCTGAGGCACCAAGAGATTAAGATACCTACAGCTGAGAAGTAGAATTCAAGTATAAAATCACAATCATTATATTTTTGCTTGGTAAATCCACTTTTTATTTCCCACATTTAGAAGATAAATGGATAAAATATTAGAAATGTATGTTGTTGGTTACACAAGTAAAAAGATATGATTTCTGACAATAACAGCTTAGAGGAGAAGGAGGCTACAGGAGCAGTGCTGCTGTATTAAAGTTACATTGGTTTCAATTCACACCAGATTGGTATGAATTTCAGATTTTAAATATAATCACCATGATAATCATAGAAATTATTATTAAAAGATGCACAAAAGAAATGAGAAAGGAATCAAAGCTATTTCCTACAACAGAAGAATGCAGGAATGGAGGAAATGAGGATCAGAAAAGGTAAAAGATATACAGAAAACAGCAAAATGGCAGAAGCAAATTCTTTCATAATGTCAATAATTATATTAAATGACAATGGATTAAACTTGCTAATCAAAAAGCAGACATTTGAAAATGGACAAGCTAACATGATCCTACTGTTTGCTCTCCACAAGGGACTTACTTCAGATCCAAAGACACAAATAAATTGAAGGTAGAAGAATGGAAACAGTTATTCCATGAAAACAATAACCGGCGGGAGTAGAGGTGGCTATGTTCACATCAGACAAAATGGACCAAAAGACAAAGCTGTTACAAGAGACCAAAAAGGACATTAGGTACTGATGAAAGAGCCAATACATCAAAAATATAGAATAAATATAAACATGCACATTCCATAACAGAGGCCAAAAGTATATGAAAGAAACATTGACAGAATTTTAGAGAAAAATAGATACTGTCACAATGATAAGATGGAGACTCTGATACACCATTTTCACAATGGATAGCAAATCTAAAAGAAGATCAACAAGGAAATGGAGGATGTGAACAGTACCAAGGAGGCCTAATAGCCATTTACAGAATATTTTTATTTCCTCATGATGCTGATGATCCAATTCAGGGCCTTGTGAAGGCAAGGTAAGCACCATGCCTCTAAAAAAACAAAACAAAACAAAAAAAACCCACCCAACAACATCAGAATACAAATTCTTCTCAAATGACCATGAAGAAACATTCTCCATGGTAAACCATATGAGGCCTTAAAACAAGACATGATATAATTTTAAAAATTGAAATTATGCAAAATATCAATTATTATCACAATGGACTGAAACAGGAAATCAGTAACAGAGGGAAAACTGGAAATTTCACAAATAATGTGAAAATCAAACAACTCACTCTTAAGTAACCAGTGGGTAAAAAAGAAATAATAAGGAGAATTATAAAATATCTTCAAATGAATTCAAATTAAAACATAACATGCCAACTTTTGAGAAGCAGCAGAAAGAGTACTCAGAGGAAAATTTGTACCTATAAATACCTACATGTAAAAAGAAATAAAATTTCAAGTCAATAATCTAACTTTATATCTTGAGGAGCTCAAGTGTGGGGCAAGCTAAATCCAAATTAGAAGAAAGAGTGAAACAATAAAGATTAGAGTAGAAATAAAGGAAATATTGAGTACAGAAAAATAGAGGAAAAAATATGTGAGCAAATGATTTCTTTCAAAAGAGCAACAAAATTCACAATGTGTTAGTCAAACTGACCACTAAAAAGAGAAAAGACTCATCCATCCTTTCGAAGATGACATAAACATGAAATAAAAATAATGCTGAAGAATTGAAATACAACTTGAGGAGAAACCACAAACTTGTCTCATACAAGAGGTATCTTAATTTGGGTTTTCCTCAAAAACTGACCCTGAGACAAATACTGGGAGAGAGGCTTATATAGCAAAGTAATCCCAAGAAGCACACATAAAATAATGGGGGATTGTGAAAAGAGAAAGAAGAAATGTCAGCAAAGGGGGAGGGATTGTATTGATCATATTACTATGGGAACTGATGCTCAGTATCCAGGGGCCTTCTGAGAAATCTTGTGAAACGCACCTCAGAATCTTTCCATTGAAAAACAGGAAAATTAGGGCACTGAGGATATCCATGCCCCGCACAGTGGCAGGTGGCCTCAGGTATGATCCAAGGAACGCTATCAGCAGCATCTGCTATTGATCATTCCTGGTATTCTCCATGTCTGCTCATACCCTGCTCTGATTCCATTTGTTAATGTTGCTTCAGGGTGAAAGCACGAGTCCTTGCTGCTTCAACTAGATCCAGAGTAATTGATTTCAGTATCTCTTTCCCTCTCCCCATTCTAGTTTTGTATCATCCTCAGCCAGAACTTTTGCTACGTAGGTTGTTTCCCTAATGGAATAAACCAGAACTTTGTCTCTCAGGTCTCTAAGTCCTTGGCTTCCTTGATCTTATCAGGGCTTAGTTGATAAAATTGCCCTTATTGCAGGTACAGGATTGTCAGAGGCTCTCCCATGGACACACTGGGTTTCAGACTCTGCCCATTATTGGCGGGGGGAGGGCTTTGATGAGTATCAGGTTGATTACCCTCTTTTTAAATCTGATGGTCTATTGATATTCCATAAATGATCCAGCAGCATCATAATTTTAGGTTCGCTGATACCCTGCTTGTATTCCCTGATAAAAGTATGCCCTGGAAGCCTAGGACATTTAATTCAGAAGCCCCTAATGTTATAAGAACAAGAAACAGAAATACCCTAATTGTAATATAAAAGTAACAGAGAAGGGAGTCATTTCTCCTTATTCACTCCTCTTTAATGATTCTACCTTGTGTTTTCACCAAGGACAAAGCTATATACACACACACACACACACACACACACACACACAGCCTACTGGGGTCACAATGCCAAGGATAAGATGAATCCTTTGTGTTCCTCTAACAGGACGATATAGCATACAGTAGGACCAATCAATTCTATGGTAAAAGCCCACAATACCACTCCTTACGATACAGAAAAACCTCTAGGTTCCTTGGTCCAAGGCAATAATAAGAAAGATCCTATATCAACAAACTAGAAATTCTGCCTTAAGAAGTGGTACTGGCTAAGACATTGTGGCATAGATGACAAACCCATACCTGGAGTATTTATCAATCCTAGGTTGGAAGACTTACATTTTCTTTAGTGTGTAAGGGATCAATGTAATTAACTTGCCACCAGGTACCTGGTTAGTTTCCTTGAGTGATAGTATCATATCAAACGCTCGACACTGTTCTGTGTGCTAGCATGTTGGATATTCAACAATGACAATGACTAGAACAGCCTTGGTGAGGGAAAGCCCTTGTTGTTGGACCCTTGCAGAGTATCCATGCTTGCAAGCACTTTGATGTGTGAGGAGAGACTGGCTGACCTATCCTAGCTGAACTGTCATGTCCTCTTGTTCAGTGCATTCTCTGTGGTTGGTCGATATCATTTATTCACTGATTCCCACCTCTCTTTGGTTAAAGGTTACCCCCAGGAGCATAATGCCACCCACACTTCTAAGTCATGTTTGCACATAATCAAACAAACTTCCACATTGCCAAAGAAGGCCTTCAGGTAGTACAGAAGAGAAATGCAGGTGCTTGAAGGAGGGAAGCTCTCAGCAGCCATCAACTGCCTGCAGCTCAGGTAAACTCAGGCAAGTGAAGGTGATATGGGGTAGGATATTAGAAGTATCTGCCATAAATTGTGAATATGGCAGGCCCAGGCTGTATTAGAGAAGACACGGGGTTAGATAAAGCATAAGCAAGATCAAAAGAAATCAAATAGAAGTTTTATATAGGTACAAAAAAGAAGATAAATTAAATATAGCATATAAAAGACAAATGTAGACATAAGAGTGAAATAAAACTCAAGAAATAGAACCCGATTCTTTTAGAATGTGTACTACAAAAGAAATTTATTTAGCAAGAATTCTATTTTAATAAGAGTGAAAAGACAATTTGATAAAAAGAAAACATGGCAATGGGAAAGGATATGTATAGTGAAAAAGCATATTAAGAAAAAAATACTTTCCTGATGCATATCAAATAAATAACCTGATACAACAAGGAATAATATAAATGTTAAATTTATGGAGAAATGCCTTGAGACAGAAAAAATATGAAGACAAAAGAAAAAAATTAAATGAATAAAGACAAAATGATTTTGTCAGCTTTCATTGCCATGACCAAATACCTGAGATAATCATCGTACATGTAGGAAAAGTCTATTTTGGCTCATGACTTCAGAGTTTTCAGTCCTTCATTGCTTGGCCTTGGTGCTTTGGCTTGTAGTGGTGGAGAGCAAAACAAGAAAGAGGAGAAGACCCACACCCCAATATCCCATTTAAGAGCATGTCCCCAACAACCTAATTTTTTTCAACAAGAGCCCACCCCCAAAAGTTTTCTCAGTCTCCAATAGTGTCACAGGCTAGAAACCAAGCCACCAACACATAGGCTTTTATGGGACATTCAAGATTGAAATTATAGACATAGAAGACAAAGTTCAACTTCCTTCAGGCACTTTTTTTTAAAAACCCTGATGAATGATGAAAAACAGTCCCACATGCAAGAGATTGAAACAAAGAGTCTATAAGTCTGAAATGGTGTTCTTGTATAGGCAGAACAAATATTGTCAAAATGGCCATGTTACCAAAAGCTCTAAACAGATTTAATGCAATTCCTATTAATGTTCCAATGATGTTCTTCATAGATATGAAAAAGCAGTCATGAAATTCATTTGGAAATATAAGAGACCAGGAATAGAAAAAGCAATCCTCGGTGACAAAAGTAAAGCAGGAGGCATCACAATACCAGACCTTAAATTATACCACAGAGCTATAGTAACAAAAACAGCATGGTATTTCCCCCAGACATGAAAACTAACAGTACAGTATAGAAGACACAGAGACAAACTCACATAAATACAGTTATCTCATAATAGACAAAGGTGCCATGGACTATACATTGGAGAAAAGATAGCCTCTTCAACAAATGGTGCTGGCAAAACTGAAAATCCATATGTAACAAAATGAAATTAGACCCCTATCACTCACCCTGCACAAAACTCAACTCAAAATGGATCAAGGGCCTATGCATTAGACCAGGGAACCTTCACCTATTTGAAGAAAATGTAGGCCAAAATATACATCATGTCAGCTTAGGAACTAAATTCCCCAACAAGATTCCTAAAATGCAAAAAGTAAAATCAAGAACCAATAAATAGAATGGTATGAAACTAAAAAGCTTCTTCACAGCAAAGGAAACAATCAAGAACATGAAGAGAGGGCCTACAGAGTGGAGAAATGTTTGCCACATGCAACTCAGATAGAGCATTAATCTCCAGGATATATAGAGAACTCAAAAAACCTAACACACACACACACACACACACACACACACACACACACACACACATTGACCCAATCAATAAATGGGCAAAGGAATTGAACAAACACTTCACAGAAGAAATATGATCAGTCTACAAATATATGAAAAAATGTTCAGCATCACTAGCAATTAAAGAAATGCAAATTAAAACTACACTGAGATTTCATCTCACTGAATGGCAATTATCAAGAATATAAGTAATAATAAATGTTGGTAAGGATGTGGGGGAAAAAGTACACTCAAACTTGCTGGTGGGACTGCAAATTGGTGCAACCACTAGGGAAAGCAGTGTGGAGATTCCTTAGAAAACTTGGAATGGAACCATCATTTGACCCATTTATCCCACTCCTTAGTATATATTCAAAGGACTTCAAATCATCAAACTATGGTGATGCAGCCACATCAGTGTTCATAGCAGCTTAATTAACAATAGCCAAGCTATGGAACCAACCTAGGTGTACTTATACAGATGAATGGATAAAGAAAATGTGGTACATATACATGATAGAATATTACTTAGTCTTAAAGAGGAATGGAATTATGGCATTTGCCGGTAAATGGATGGAACTGGAGGCTATCATGCTAAGTGAATTAAGCCAATCCCCCAAAACCAAAGGCCGAACATTCTCTCTGATATGAGGATGCTGACTCACAATAGGTATGTGTGTGGTTGGGGGGAGGTTTAACAGATTGTACAGGGCAGAGTAAGGGGAAGGGAAGGAAGATGGGAATGGGAAAGACAGTAGAATGAATCAGACATAACTTTCTATGTTCATGTATGAACACACGACCATAACTTTCTATGTTCATGTATGAACACACGACCTATACAGCCACAAGAATAGGAAGTTATACTCCATGTATGTACGATATATGAAAATACATTCTACTAAAAAGAACAAATAAAAAAATTTAAAAGTAAGCAAAAAAAAAAAGAAATCTTAAATAATAAAGTTGATGTGAAATGACATTAGTAGTGAGAAATGAATCTGTCTAAAGTCACTCTAAAAAAATAGAGAAATACATTTCATCTCAGAACAAAACATAAATATTGATTGAGCAATTAAACAATTAAACAAAAAATCAGTAAGGGTAAAATGAAACTGAAAAACACAATCAACCAAGCTAACCTAGCTAGTAGGTATTCTCCATCCAACAACTGCAGGTTAGACACTTTTCAATCTATGTGGATTGTTCATGAAGAAAGATCAAACATAAAGGCCATAATGTAAACCTCAATAAAATGAATTATACAGAAATCATGCAAAGTACATATATATATATAAGTCTAACAAAAATAATTAGATAGCAAAAACATAAAGATATCTGAAAAACTGTTTGGAGTTAATGATATACTTCTAAATTACCCAAGGGTAAAAGATTAAAATAGAAATTAGAAAAAATATTTGAATTGGATGAATATTAAAGAATAGCAAAATAAAATTTATGGAATGGAGATAAAACAGTGCTGAGGAGGAAATTTAAGAATTTTTATGGTTTAACTTGAACAATTATAAAAAAAAAAAAAAAGAAACTTCAAAGTGCCTGAGTGAATCTGTGACTTTAAGCTTAGAAAAATAAAAATAATTAAACCCAAGTAGAAGAAAGATTAAAATTAAAATGCAGAAATCAGCAAAGTTTCAATGGAAAAACAATAGAGAACAATTAGTAAAAACAAAGGGTATTTCTTTGAAAAAATAAAGTTGATAACCATCTGCTAGAGACTTTACAGCAATTTAAAAAAATAATAAGGAAACATTACAAAATTCGAATCCAAAAAAACTCAACAAAATTGATAAGATGAAAAAATTCCTCAGAGTAAATGCAAAAATTACTGAAATTTCATCAATAAAAGTATAAAACCCAAATATCCTTCTCTCTATTTTAAAAAATTAACTTCACAGTTTAACACCTTCTTAAAAAAGAAAATGGCAGGCACAGATGGCTTCATTGGCTATCTCTATCAAACATTTTCCGAAACATCGCTTCTACACAAACTCTTCCAAATAAATTAGAGAGGAGGAAGTATTTCTTATATTGTTTCATGACATAAGAATTTTTCTGACACCAAAATTAAACAGACATGACAAGAGAGAAAGGGAAAAAAGAACTATATGCCAGTCTCCCACCTGAACATGTACTCAGGAATCTTGAATAATTTTTAACAAATCAATGTAACAATAAGAAAAAATTAAACAAAAAGGAAACACACTATAATCAAATGGATTTCATCCCAAATGCAAAGGAACATTTGAAACTCAGTTAAGAAATATTATCAATGCAATATCTCACTGAATAAAGTAAAATTTATTAAATTTTAGCAGATGCAGAAAAAAGTAGGCAAAGATCCAACACCCACTTACAATTTTAAAAGTTTTCAAAATACTATCATTCCAAGCTGAGGGATCAGCAAGTGCGAAGGGCGTTTGACAGAAGTGAGCCTGTGGCAAAGCAGTGGGGAACGCGGCAGGTGAGGTCACTGGGAAAGGCAGGGTCCATTCTGCTGGGCTTTGGAAACAGTGGTAAGGAGATAGACCTAAGCCAGGCAGGAGGAGGGATGTAATCAAGTTTACAATTAAAATGATCTCTTTGGTTGCTGTTGGTAGAATAACTTCACTCCTTATGCTACAACAACCCAGACACATCTAGAGAAACCTGGAGAGAATTTGTTAGTAATTTCAGAGGGAGGGAGATCTCTTTAAGAATGGAAATCATGAAAGAGAAGATTGGTAAATCTATTTACTCATTCACTCCACAAGATTTGGATTGCTAATGGTGTGCCAGGTATAGTGACAGGTCCTAGGAATTCAGTAGCAACAAAACTCCGCTCTCACGGAATTTATAATCTCACTGACTACAAAGATGTTGGTGACTTCTGAATGGTGAAAGAAGGAAAACAAATACAGTCATGCATTGATTAATAACAGGGATATATTCTGAGGATTATATCACTGGGCACTAATTTTTGTTTTTGGAGGGTTTGGGGTGGTGCTGGGGATTGAACCCAGGGCCTTGTGCATGCTAGGAAAACACTCTACTAATTGAGCTATACTGGGCACTTTCTGTCACTGCGAACATCATAAAGCACACCTACACAAACCTAGCTGATACAACCTACAAGGGCTAGGCTATGAAGGAGAGCCATTGCTCCTAAGTTACAAACCTGTACAGCACATTACCGTACCAAATATTGTAGGCAATTGTAACAAAGTGGTAAGTTTTTATGTATGTACATATATCTAAATATAGAAAAGGTACCGAAAAAATACTAGTTGATGGGAATTTTTCAGCTCCATTAGAATCTTAATGGGACAAGTATTGTAAATGTAGATCACTGTTAACCAAAACATCATTAAGCACCGCATGACTATAAAGACAAAAACAAAACAAACAAGACAAAAAAAAAACAAAGGAAAGTCACAATAATAAAAACAAAAAATACCAAATTGGAAAGAAACCTCTGCAGTGCACCACCTAAGGGATCTAATTTTCTTACTGCACAGAATTCATATAAACAAATCAGAAAAAAGATGAGCAGTCTAATTGAAAACTTAGGCAAAGAAAATGAATAGGCAGCTTACAGAAAAATGAAAATGAATAGTCAATAAGCAAATATAAAGATGTTCAACCTCAATTACAATAACTACAAATAACAGAAAGACTATTAATATTCCGTGTTGATAAAAGTAGAAACTTGAAAAAATTTTGGAGGGTAATTTTTAAATGTCTATCAAAATGTAGATGTGTAATTTTGTTGTTCTGTAAACCCAATGGTCTGGGATGGAAGGGATAATAAACAGGAAGACTATATGGAGAAAGTGAGGAAGAGTAATGCTGTACTATAACATTATTATTTTTATAGTCATTCACTGCTTACATATTTTGTAGCAAGAATTTATAACACATCTATAGTAAATGTAGATGTAAAGAAAAATAAGAGTATAGGTAAGCAAAAATTTAGAAAAAAAATTAAGTCACACGTAAAACTATTAACTAGGGAGGACCTTTTTAATGTATATTCTTGCAAGCATTTGTGGAGGATGGTTTATGCATAAACACACATGTATATTTGTACATACAAATATACAGCAGTAGGCTTTTACTGTATTTGGAAAACTGCTTTTTCAATCAGTAATGTATCACAAATGATGCTTCATATTATCGAATGTGTATATACTATCATTCTTAATGGTACTTAACTCTTCACTTTGATTGGATGAAATGATTTGTTTAATTGATATCATACTATTAAATTTTCAGGTTGTTTCTACATTTCTGTTATTATGAGAAAATATACATAGTTCAATGCAACATGACCTTTAGTCATTGTTTAGAAAAAAAATCTAGCTAGGAAGGTATTTGAGGAACAATGGGGAAATTAGATTAGGGAATGGATATAAATGATATCAGGAAATTACAGTTCATTTTTTAGTATAATTATGGTATTACTGTTATGAAATGTTCTTTTTTTAACAGTTGAATGCTATCGTAGTTTGAATTGAAGTGTCACAATTTCTGAAACTTTGTTGTGAATGACAGCAAAAATCAAAAACAGATGGGTAGCTGATAAAAAAGAGAAACAGATAAAGGAAATATGGCAAATCTTAGCAAGCACTGAATCTGGAAAGGTGGTAGATACAGAGGTGCCCATTGGACTATCCTTTTACTTTCCTATTTGCTTGAAATTCTTCATAACTAAAAGTGTTTTTTAAGAATATAAAAATCTTTTACAGCACAGCCAGGAGGGTTAAAAATTGGAGGGGGGGGCAATGATAGATATACTATTTAAACATCTTTGCACCTTTAAATAATTTTCGTAATATAAATTGTTCTAAGTGAATTTCTGGATCAATGAATATGTATTAATTTAAAGCATCTGAAGCAACATATTATTAAAATGCCTTCCAGAAAGACTAGCATTTGCCCTCCAATGAGTTGTGTACCACAGTGCATATTTCTCCACATTTCCATCATCAAAATACTTACTATTAAAAAAGTTGATTAAAATGAACCTGTCCCTAGTTTCATGTTGTTTTTATCTATTCAATTTATAATATTCATAATTTAAATGTCATTTACAGTGATTCTATGAATTTCCTGTTCATGCTCTTTGTCCATTTTTTGTAGTAGTCTCAATTAAATATTGATTTTTAAGGCACATTTATTTTTTTAAGAAAAATATTTGTGTCTATCCTTCTGGCACATACATTGTTATTTTCCTGTATTCCATCATTTATTTTGTGTTTTCTCCTCAAATAGATGATTTGAACTTCAAGCTTTTCCCATATGATTTGTGCTTTATGATTTTTAATCACAAGATGAAATCTTTCCCTGTATTTCTTTTGTATTTAATGTTTTCTTTTGCACTTAAAATACTTTCATACTATAGGAATATATTTTAAGATATGCTCTAATTGTCTAACTTCATTTTTTCAAATAGTTAACCAATTTTCTTTATCACAACTTAAATTCAAATTTTTATTCTTGGGTCAGTTTCTATAATTTCCATTATGTTTCCATTTGTCTGTTTATCTGTTTCTAGACCAGTTCCATAAAATTTTATTGACTGCAGCATTATAACACAACTTGATTTCTATATAACGGAGGATTCTCATTCCCTTCTTTCAACATTTTTCTTAGTTTCTGCCAATAGTAATTTTTCCATGTGAACTTTAGAAGCATTTTGGCAACTTTCAATATAAATTCTGCTGGAATTTTGAAAATGTTACTGCTGTAGATATTTGGAAAGTATTGACATCTTTACTATAATAGGCCTCTATCCAGGCACATGATCTGTCTCTGTATTTAATCAGTGCATCTTTTTGTTCTCTCAGGAGAATTTTTAATTTTCTTCACATTTTAAGTTTATTGATAGGTACTTCATTTTTTGTGGCTTTTGATTTTTTCTATTTTCTAACAATGGTTTTATTTTTTACTTTATTTATTTATTTATTGGTACCGGGGATTGAACTCATGTGCCCTTGGCCACTGAGCCACATCCCCAGCCCTTTTTTTTTTTTTTTGTATTTTATTTAGAGACACAGTCTCATTTAGTTGCTTAGCTTCTTGCTTTTGCTGAGGCTCACTTTGTACTTGTGGTCCTCCTGCCTCAGCCTCCTGAGCCACTGGGATTACAGGTGTGAACCACCACCGCGCCTGGCACAATGGTTTCATTTTTATGTTTTCCTGTTTATTCTATCTGCAAATTAAATTGGCTTATGGAATAAGATAAAAAGATAAAGAGCTCTCTTTTCTTTATATATATTTTGTTTCTCATACCCTTTGAAGCAGCAACCTTTGTAAAATAAATATTATAAAATATCTAGTTAAAATTTTTCAACTGAAAAATTGGTTTTCTTTACAATCTTGTTCTCACGATCTTTTTATCATAGGACCTTTAAAAGTTTATCTTTCCTTTTCATTTATTTTTTGTTTTCCTTTAAGTCTAATAATACTTTCCAATAACAATTTGAATGCAACACCTTCTTGGTATTTCACATTAGGAAGTTAGTGCTTAGCATATATTATCCCATCAGGTGTTAATTGAGTGACATCTCTCATCTAGACAAGCTGGTGCCTGCTTAAAATAAGCACTAAAGAAGAGAAAACCATGTGTGCCTCAAATATTGAATTCTGGAATAGAAACTTCTTCATGGTCTAAATCCTGCAGTATTTTTCTCCTTACCTAGAAATCTGAAGCAAATATTGCTCAATGTGCCATTAACATAAAAAGGGTTTTGGAAGAATCACACGCTTCTGCTGGCAAACATCTGCCACCCATTGCCTGCATAAGACTTTCCCAACCTCTTACAGATTGAACCTCCCTGTCCGTCTCTCCTGTGAAATTATTACAAGTTTCTATTCCTTAATTAACTGTGGCAACAGCTACACTTCTTAGCATCCCTGTCATCCTCAGCCTTACTTCTTATTGCTTTCTTCTCTCCATTGACCCTTTTTTATTAATTGAAAACAATTTAATCATACCTTGGGCATAAAAACCCTGTCCTTACGCAGAATTAAGAAAGGATTCTCCTCCTTCTCAAAAAAGGACTGCCAGGCCTTTGCCATTGAGGAACATCGTATTCTGATGTTTTGTAAAGTAGAACTAGAATAAGATAGTTATTGTTACCTGTGTCAAAAATAGTCATGGATTTTTCTAAGGGGCTCAGAAGAAATAAAATTGGTGTGCCAAAGAGCAGCAAATATCTGGCTGGCCCAGCATCATATGGAAATAAACTAGCCTACATCGATAAAATTTCCAAATAGCCAAAAATTCTCACTGCCAATTCAAGTGTTAAATTTTAGTATAACATAGGGATGATCTCAGTGCTTGTAAAGTTTAAAGGGTGATTTGCCCCTGCATTCAATAGCTTCACAAACTGTGCTGAAATTAGGCCTGCCTTTCAGGAGACTCCAAGTGTTTGGTTTTTTTGTTTGTTTGTTTGTTTGTTTGTTTTTTCTGAGTTACTTCTCTCTAGCAGCCTTCCACTTCCCTGCCTCGAATCCACTCTACTATGGCATAGAAACCTAATGACCAGGCTTGTTGACTCTGTCCTAAATGAAAACCTATGAATTTTATAAACATTCTGGGAATGCTCCTTTCAATCCCAGCCATGCTTTGGGAGGTCTACTATCTCCTAAAATCTTTTTTCCTTGTTAAGGGCCTACAGAAATGGCGCACCTTTCATTCATTCATTCATTCATTTGTATGTTTACTTGTTTGTTCAATGAATAATTATTTTAGAACAATGCAACAGTGCTCTATTCATTATACCAGACACAGGACATACAGCAGTGAATAGAACAAACACACATTCTTTGCATACATAGAGTTTAAAACCTAATGTGTTCAATTTGTGAAATCTGACTAAACAGTTTATTTATAAGTTGTCTTTAAAAATTTATATACTTTCTGTATTGTTCGATTTCAATGAAAAGTTAAAAAGAAAAGAAATAGTTTAAAGGGGGGGAAAAAACCTAGGCAATTCTACATCATGAATCAAGCTTCAAAAATTAGCATGAAAGCAAGAAGTGGGAAATAATCTACATAAATGACATCAGATTTCAAATCTCAGAAATAAAAAAATAATCTACATTTCAAAGAGAGGAATTTGCAGCCAGGAAATCATAATGGTTCTGTTAGAGGCATGAGTCAGAGGCTCTTCCAGGAATAAGTTGTTTCTGGCATAGTGGGCCTATTCTGGAAGCAGGTCAGTTCATGCACAGCCTCATCCTCTGGGGCTGCAGCAAGATACCTGCCCCCAATCTCTTCATACTTCTCCCATCCCTCCTGCCAGCTGCTTTTCAAAATGAATATCTGTACAAGCCATTTGCTACTAGAAGAGGACATGAATACAGTAGTTGGGAGATTTGAATCTATATCCATAACAGATTAAGCCTGGAAGGAAAAAGGTATGATCCATGGCTTCTCCAAGGGATTGCAGGAGTCAACTTCAGGGACTCCTTTTCAAGAATAAAATAAATAAATAAAAGAACAGGCATGGCAGCACACGCCTGTCTTTCCAGCTATTGGGGAGGCCAAGGCAGGAGGTTGGCTTGAGCCCAAGAGATCAAGGCCAGCTTGGGCAACATATGGGAAGAAAGAAAGAAGGAAGGAAGGAAGGAAGGAAGGAAGGAAGGAAGGAAGGGAAGAAGGGAGAGAGGTAAGGAGGGAGGGAGGGAGGAAGGAGGGAGGGAAGAAGGGAAGAAAGAAGAAAGAAAGAAAGAAAAATTAAAAGAAAAACATAAATGCAGGAATGCAGATCCTGTAGTTTAGATGTGAGGTGCCCCCCAAAAGTTCTTGTGTTAATGCAGGAATATTCAGAGGTGAAATGATTAGACAGTGAGAGCGGTCACCTAATCAGTCCATCCTAGTTTGCATGGATTGACTGAGTGATACCTGTAGGTGAGTGGGGTGTGGTTGAAGGAGGTGGGCCACAGGGGACATGCTCTGGAAGGGTTCATCTTCCCTGTGCCCCTTCCCCTTTTCTTTCTTCCTGGCCACCATAAGGTGAGCAGTGTCCCTCCACCATGGTGCTCTGCCCCACCTTGGGCCCAGAACAATGGAGTTGCCCCATCATGGACTGAACCTCTGAAACCATGAGCCAAAATAAACCTCTTCTCAGTTGTTCTTACCAGGTATTTCATCCAGTTAAAAAGCTAACTAACACCTGAACAGTTTCAAATTTAAAGATACAGCTAAGAAAAATAAGTGTACAAATTGCCGTGAGATAAATATTATGATCACTGGTAGAAACATCAAGCTCACAAGTTAACTTAGGAAAAATCAAAACTAGCATGACCATCCTTCTTTCCTTACAGTTCTAAATTTTGTGCCAGCAATGTGAGAAGCCCCACTCTCCTTACCCCTGCACCTCCCCAAGTCTCCCAGTCGTGTTTGTTTGTGAAAACATTAACAAGCAGCTGGATGTCTCTGACAAACTCTTGACAATAAGCAGGACAACAGGCTAAATTATTTTAAAGTGAAAAAAAAAAAAAAAAAAACCCTGGAGAAAAAACCATTTAGCAAGTTAACTAAAGATTTCCAAAAGGAGGAGCATTCAAAAGAAGGGCCTCTCTGCTTCCTATTTAGCAGGAGCTGAAGATAGCAAGCCCCAAACCAGGGCCCCTGGAGCAGTAAGATGAGGTCACCACTGACCATCTGAGTGGACCTTATCCAAGAAAACTCTTTGAAGGTATCCCTTCTGGTGACTGAACAGATTGTCCCCTGTGGTTGAAGCAAGCACAGATAAAAAGCGTTCTGGAAAAGCCACTGCGCGTGGCACAGGGATGATAAAAAGCCTGTTGATTTCAGCTACTCGCTGCAGGCTTCAAGATGGCTTTTTCCTTAACTCATTCCTATGTTTACTCAAAACTCCAGGACCTCATTCGCGAAGATTAAGGGGCTTGTGGGTGTCCAATGAGTTTGCTTATCGTGAAAGACACATGAAACCCTCCTTCAACTTTATAAGAGTCCAGGAATTGAAAGTGCAAATATAATCAGAGACTCCAAGTTCTTCACTTTTCCAGAAATACTCTTCCTAAATCCTGCCTTTTAGTAAATAATGCTCGGACACCTACAGTGTTGCCCCACATCCCATATAAAAGTTGTGGATATAGATTCTTTGCTCACATGACCTTATCCTGGACCTACACACTCTGTTCACCCAAGGCAGGTTCCTGAATGCACATCACCTTCTCTGCTAGGAGGACCAGCACATCCCTACTTATACCACGAGGTGAGCTTGATTCCTGTCTTTTTCAAGCAGGTCTTTCCCCCCACGATTGATAAACACTTGGCTTCTACACAATTCTTCATGGATGTCTTCACTACAAGGAGCTGGGAACCTCTGAATACCAAGTAACACCAAGATGCTGATGTTTGTGACCTAAAGTAAAGATGTGCACAAAACTGTTCACCCAAAACCTTATCCAGATTCGAGAGTCATAAAGGGAGGGAATTTACTATCAAAGTTTTTCATACATGTCCTATATCCCAGCCCTTCCTAGAATGTGTGGGACATAGAATCATGAGAACAACAGGATCCCACAAGTGTCTACAGAGGGAAGATTCTACCCTAGAGAGGGGTCCCCTGTGGGTTGCCCTCCCTTGCCATCCTCTCTGGCCTGCCTTTGGAGTCCCCAATCCTGAGTTGATGATAAAACATCTATGCTTCTGTCTGGGTCTCCTTCCATGAACTGCTCCATCCCTGATAATATCTTTTACGCCAACCTCTTTCACACCACAAATTTGCAAGCTGCTGAGCTTTTACCTCTTTTCTTTACTGTCCTTGGAATATCCTTGCCTTTCTTTCCTACCTGATAAATTCTCAAAGCTCAAATGTTACTCCTTTCTTCACCTTCTCTGTATGGCTGTCTTACACAGTATTAACCACTCTCTCTTATTCCCAAAGCATATTATATTTCGCTCTATTTTAGAAGCTAACAATTGTGTATAGTTGAGTATGTATACATGTCACTCTCAGCCCCAGGAGAGAAAGCACCATCTTACTTGTCTTTGTATTTCCTGTCCCTAGCCTTGTGCCAAGCACACAGTAGGTGTTCTACTAACATGTGGAATTGCATGTGAATACCCTAGAGGTTCTTAAAATGGGCCCGCATGCCATTCTGTCCCACAGATAAGTCCAGCCTTGGACAATATTCTGCTGCTTGCTGGTGACCCCCTCAAGTCTCCCATGTCAAAATAGCTTTCCTTGCTTCTTATCCCAGCTCTGACACCTGCTTGGCTTTGCCTACTCTGTAGGTCCACTTCTCAAGCATTAGTATTTTGGCCTTTCTCTGCATAAGCTGAAGAACTTACCTACTCTCTCTGAGCTTTGGTTTCCTCGCCTGATGAAACCTACTTGTAGCACTGTTGTACAGAGGAAAATAAGATGATGTATGTAAAAAGCATTTTTGTACTGAAATACCGGTGAGGAAAACAAAATATTTTTAAATGCATATTTTAAAGTAAAGTACATTTCTTATCCAATGATAATGGTGATACAAAAATAACTTACAAAATATGATTACAAAGGAGTTGGGAATATATTTGTGCTGTCAAATAGATTAAGAAGAGAGAAAATTATAACAATGCTAGTTTGAAAAAATACACTGAACTGAAAATTTACTTAACATTACCAATTGTAAGAATAAAAATAAAGCCAGCACAATGGTGCACACCTTTAATCCCGGCAATTTGGGAAGCTGAGGCTGGAGGATCTCAAGTTCAAGACCAGCCTCAGCAACTTATTGAGACCCTAGGCAACTTAGCGAGACCCTGTCTCAAAATAAAATATAAAAAGGGCTGGGGATGTGGCTCAGTGGTCAAGCACCCCTGGGTTTAATCACTGGGACCAAAATTAAAAAAAAAAAATCTTTCTTCTTCTCATGAACTTAGATATCTGATTATCAATTCCCTCTTCCTAAGCCCTCACCTCCAAACAAACTTGTATGCCTGTACTTCTTCC
This sequence comes from Marmota flaviventris, assembly GCF_047511675.1. Taxonomy (NCBI): domain Eukaryota; kingdom Metazoa; phylum Chordata; class Mammalia; order Rodentia; family Sciuridae; genus Marmota; species Marmota flaviventris. Next base: position 146,389,991 of record NC_092502.1, read on the forward strand.
TTTGGCCAAGGCCACGAACATCTATCCATTTCTCAAAGCTAGGAGAACTATCCCTAGCTGCTACCCATCCCTATTTCACCTGCTCAGTCTCACCCAGTTGGACAATAAGTTCTGTGGAGTCTAATCTTAAAACATTTTTTTCTCCTTTTAAACAAATACATTGCCCCAATTTCAGGGCACAGTTTCTCTCCTGCTCTGCTTTAGCCAGTGTTTCATCAAATCATGTATCTGCAATTCATCCCCCACAGTGTCACTAGCAACAGTTTTCAAAGGTATAATAAACCTTAGCATGTCACTTGGAAGTATCCTCTGGCTCCCCATAATTCAAACTGAGCTCCTTATCCTGTCATTGAAATTATTTTGGAATTTTGCTCTTGTTTACCTTTCAAGTTGGACTTCTGTGTTTCTTAACGTACTTGCATGTGAGGCAAGCACGCTACCACTTGAGCTACAACCCCAGCCCCTCTTAACATACTTTTAATGTAAAACACTTTCTCAAACTTCCCAAGTGAGCTTTCTCCCATCTGCCCCTTAGCATTGTGCTCACCTTGATTAGAGCATCTGCCTCAAACACTGGGGTTTCTAAATAGGTACCTTCCCCTTTGTTTGCTCAACCAAAACTTTTACACAAAGATATTAACTGAAATTCTTCCATTGCCTCCTCGTCCAGGTAGACATCACATGCATGAAGTGGTAGAAAATAGAAGAAAGGAAGGATGGGAATGGAGGGATGATGAAGAGGTTAGCCAGGACACTGGAGGAAGAAAAGAACAGGGTCTTGTAGCCACAGGTGGTACATGAAGAAAGAAAAACACCCTACCCAGCATCGGCTTGACCACATGATCCCAGCAAGGACCAGGAATGTAACCCTTGATATGAGTCATCTCCAAAGACAATACAGACAGCCAGTCTCTCCATCAGAACCTCTGGAAAACACAACTGCCTGGACAAGCTTTTCCCTGATGGATGTGGACTAATCCCAAAGAACAAATGTTTCATTGTGAATTACGTCTTGACCATCTGCCAACAGGTGACTGCAGTTAAAGAACTGCAGAGGTGTTTTTTTTTTTTTTTAAGAGTTCTTAAAATGTTCTCATCACTGAAATCTCCAAGGATGAATAAACACTTCAAAAACAACACACTGGCCCAAACAGAGTAAAAACAAATCACAGAAACAACAACTTCTGGTGAATTTAACCAGTTAATAGAGCCGTTTTAGGTCTCCAGATACATTCTTCCACACAAACATCTTCACCAATGGTCTCAACATCTAACCAAGCCCAAGTTCATATAATAAAAAATGGGATAACCTGAAATTCCAGCTTCTTAGGAATTTGTCTTATATAAATGAAATAGGGATTTTATTCGCTTAGTAAAGGTATTATTCTCAACCAAACTTTCTGCTCTAGAAGTGTTAATATCTTTAAAGAATGTAGACTATAGTTCTAGTGCTATGGTTAACTCTGCTACCTACAGATATATATATATATATATATATATATATATATATATATATATATATATATCTTAGCTCTTTTGTGATTGATTTGTCCCTCTTTACCTACATGGAACATAAAATAAGGGCTGAATCCTTTTTGTGTCTTATCTCCTCGTCTAAGACAAACTACCTGAGAAGCTTACTCAGTCATGGTTACTATTCTTGTGATAGAAGAAAGGGGAAACTATAAGGAGCTCACCCACTGAAAGACCCCAGGATGTACTACACTTGCCGCTGACCGAATAATTGTGGACACAGGCAGTTGGATGATGAGATTCAGTACTGGGTCACTGTGACAAGAGCAGTGGTGGCTCGTGACTCCTGTACTGGCCACCCTTCCACTGAAGAAAGGGAACTCCATGCCAATCCATACCTCTGCCACTTGTCTGGCAGAAGTCTCTCAAGGTTGAGTATGTTAAATAGAAAGATGTATTGAAGTCAGTAATACTCACTACACAACCAGGGGAGATGTTTTAGCTGCCTGGCTTGTTCTGAAAGATCATACACAACTGCTTTTCCAGAAGTCCATCCACAGTGCCAGGAAGGTGCATGAGGAGGAGGCTGCAGCCTCAGCCATGTGCTATGCTCCAAGCCAGCTCTTTCCTTGACCATCTGGCCTTAGTTCCTTTCTCTCCTAGTGAATATGCCTGTCTTCCGGTTGACCCTCAGTCTGATCCATAAAGCTCTGTGAACCCCCAACAGGATAGGTACAAAGGAAGCACACTCAGGCTTGAAAACCAATGATAATAAGGAAACCTCAAAAGCAACAACAAAAAAGAGACACACTGCTAAAGGAGAATGATGATATGAGTGATGATGAACTACTACTCATCAGGAACAACAGAAGTACTAACATCAATCTACACGAGCTATCAAAACACTAACCACTGCAATAAGACAAGTAAAAGAAATGAAAGACAAAAAGACTAAAAACAAAAGGAAAACTAGCACTATCATCAACCACAGACATCATAAATATTAAGTTGGAAATCTTAAGTGATTTACAAACTAGTAGGATTAATAAATGAGTTTATCAAAGTCACAGGATAAAAAGTCAGTATAAAAAAATCTAGTGTGAGCCAGGTACTATGTATGACACATGCCTGTAATCCCAGCAACTCAGAAGGCTGAGGCAGAGGATCAGGAGTTCAAAGCCAGCCTCAGCAATTTAGCAAAGCCCTAAGCAACTTAGCCATACCCTGTCCCAAAATAAAATATAAAAAGGCTGGGGATATGACTCAGTGGTTAAGTGCTCCTGGGTTTAATCCCTGTTACAAAAAAAAAAAAATCAAAAAAAGAAGAAGAAAATAGTGTATAGCATTTCTATATACTAGCAGCAAACCAATTTAAAACAATTAAATTTATTATCACATCAAGATACACAAAATACTTAGGAATATATTTAATAAAATGTTCAAAACCTCTACACTAAGACTATAATATTGTTAAGATAAAAATAAAGAGTTAAACAGAGAGATATGCAATATCTGTGTATTGAGACACTTAATATTATAAATGTCAACTTTCCTCAAATTAATCTACAGATCCACAACAATTACAGTTGTAATTTCTGCAAGTATTCTATTACACTGACAAAATAATTCTAAATGTGTATTGAACATGAAACAAAGAGAAAAAAAACACTAGTATAACTGAACAATATTTTAAAAAAAGGAAAAAGTTGGAGGACTCACACTACCTCATTACAAGATTTACTATAAAGCTACAGTAATCAAGACAGCATGATATTAGCATAAAGACAGACAAATAACAATGGAAAACAATTGAGTCCAGAAATATGCTTAATAGTTAACTTGTTTTCAACATGATACCAAAGCTTTGAAATGAGAAAAAAAAACCTTTTCAACAAACATACTGAAACAAAATAGAAATATGAGAGAGAAAATGGCTTTCAACTCCTATCTCACCATCCACAAAAATTAATTTGACACAGATCTTAGACCTAACGATCAAAGCTTAAACTATGGAGCTTCTAGAATAGTAGGCTATCTTCAAGACTTGAATATGAAAGTTCTAGAACAGAAAAACTAAATTAAATTGGTTTTTAAAAAATCAGAAATACAATTACCTTGGAGCGTATGTGTCAGGGCAGAGACTTGCTGCAAAGGAGCAAGAAGTTGCTCACTGGAGTGATCATGTTATACAGGTGTATCCATTTGAATCCATCAAATTATACACTTAAGATTCCTGAATTTCACTCCACATAATTTTTATCTCAAAATTACAAACATATATTAAACTCCAGTTAGCAAGTTTACTTTTCACAGTGGTATGATTGAGCAATCCTGAGGCTACATTCTGTGTATTTGAGCATAGGCAAATTAGTAATTATATTGAGAATGGGAAACAGCTTTCTCAGGATTGGAGAAAGTAGTTATAAATATGGAGCAAAGACTAGAATACAAGTAGCCTCACAAGTTCAAAACCAGCCTTAGCAACTTGGTGAGTCCCTAAGCAATTTAGCAGGACCCTGACTCAAAATAAGAAATAAAAAATGGGGTGGGAAATGTCACTGAATGGCCCTGGGTTCAATTTCTGGTAACAAAAAAATAAATTATTTCTTAAAACAAGTATTGAAATGTTACACTATACCCCATAATTGTGTCAATTAAAATAAAATTCTTAACTCTTTAAAAAATTAAAATAATATATCTAATATTAGCACAAGTTTTTAACATTAATTTTCTAAAACTGGAAATTAAAGATTATTCTGGAAACATGCTCATGTATTTAATCAATTCTGTAACTATGTCTCTCTTTGATACCACATCACTAGTGGTTTGGGATTTTATATATTTTTTTCATATTTTACCCTTTAAGTTGAATCTGTAAATATTTAAACCTATTTTCACAGGTCTATTTTTCTCCTATTTAAAAAGTACTTTCTTCAGTAAATATTTATTATAAGATGAATCTGGTTTTTAAAAGTATTATTTTCATGATTCTTCTAAATAGTGAATCAAATTTAGATTCTGCAAAATGATAGTCTTTATCAATTTCAACCCATTCCAGAAGAGAATATGAACTTATCAAAAGTAAAATCTTTATCAAAAGTTTGTTTCCATTTATCAGTTTGAGCATTCATTCACAAATTTGTCTGCTTCTTCTCTTGTTTTTATCTTAGTAAATATCAATCTCTCCCTATTTGCAAGCTTTGGGGTTTTTTTGTTTTGTTTTGTTTTTGCTGGGTACCTGAGGGGATTGAACTCAGGGGCACTCACCTACTGAGCCACATCCCCAGCCCTATTATGTATTTCATTTAAAGACAGGGTCTCTTGAGTTGGTTAATGCCTCAATGTTTCTGAGGCTGGCTTTGAACTTGCGATCCTCTTACCTCAGCCTCCCAAACCACTGGGATTACAAGCATGTGCCACCATGCCCAGCTCAAGCTTTGTTTTTAATAATAGCTACTTACAGTATACTTTGAGAACTAAAGTTTTTGTCTATTCCTTTTATTGAATAATTTGATTAAATACTTCCAACTGACTATAAATAAAATGCAATCAAAATGAAGATGAATTCTTCACTATAGTTAACATGCAGTTGATTTGCCAAGTAATTGATTCTTCAAAAGCTCAAACATTTACAAGATCCAGTTGATGGAGAAATAGATACTGTCTGTTATACTAAAAGTTTTTGGTTTGTTTCTTTAACATCAGTTTCAATGTCAAAAAAAAAAGTACTCCAGGTACATATAAAAATATTTGTAAAGTTGAACTACTAGCAGTTACTATTTTAATAAAATATTGAAATTTGGAGGCAAGTGGGAGCTGTGTATCTACCACAATCAATCCAAGTACATTTATGAACCAGAGATGTCACAATGAGAACATAGTTTTGCTTTGGTGCTATGCTCTAGCAAAACATATTCATAAGATCACCATAGACACAAATAATTTCACTTTAAATGTTGAACTTTTTATTAAATTTGTTACATAATTCACAATGATGTCACATGTTTCTCCTTCAATAAACTTCTGGAAGCTTAACTTTGAGTTCATAAAATTGTCAGATGGAAAAAAGGAGCCGTTTATAGTCAACTTAATTGACTTCCTATTTGAATATCTGATGACCCTAATATAAAATTGGAATTATTTAACTGTTTACAAAATTCTTCTATTGCTGATAGGGCCAACACTTTCACATTGCTTTGTACATGCAAAAAATAATAATCTTAGTATTAAAAATGATTGAAATTAATTTAGAAAAATAGACATTTGATCTACATGAAAAATCACTTCAAAGAGTGATGTGTAAACAAACTTTTCCACAGCTGCACGTTAAATTGTTTTCTTTGAACATAATCCTCTTAAAATAACTTCTAACTCTGAAGTAGGTAATGTTGCTCCTTTGGCGGATGTGTGTCTTCTGCTTTTTATGTTTCATGACATCACTAAAATCTCTCAGTAGGTGGTAAATGTCAACAAACATTTTGTGCAAATTTTTTATTTATCATTGTGTTAGTTAGTTTTCCTTCACTATATCAAATACCTGAGATAAATTAGCTTATACATAGAAAAGGTTTATTTTGGCTCATAGTTTTGAAAGTTTTAGTCCATGATTGATTGTCCAATTGCTTTGGGTGGACAGCACATGGTAGAGCAAAGCTGCTCACTTCATTGTTGGGAAGTGAAAGGGGGGAAGAGGAAAGAGCTGAAGTCCCACAATTCTCTTTAAGGACACACCTCCAATGACTTAACAGCCTCCCAATCAGTCCCACCTCTTAAAGGGTCCACCACCTCTCAACAGTACCAACCTGAGAACCAAACCTTTACTACATGTTCCTTTTGATAATATCCCAGATCCAAAGTGTAACCTTGACAAAGAAACCTTGACAAAGGAACATTTTAGAACTAATTTTTCATTAAACTTGTTCTTTCAGGATTTGGAATTATTGGTTTTCTTTTTAGTCTTTCTTCTCTCAGCAGCTCATTGTTGCTAAAATTACTTACTATGAAAATTTTAAGTAGCTACCAAGTAACAAATGACAAAACCATTATAACAAGAAAGTTCACACTATTTTCTAAATATGTCATCTGTATTAGTACTGCTCAGTCTTTTTATCCAACACATCTCTTGCACAAACCTAACCTGTGATTTCTGGTGTTTCCTACTAATGGGGAATATTTTGGCTTTGTGAATCTTCCTGGTTATGGCCCAGCACATATCAGAGCACAACTGACTGGTAGACTGGGGGATAGGAGAAGAAAGAGATAGAGAAGATAGAGAAGAAGATAGAGAAGAAGCTGCTCTACTCATTCAAGTGGATGACTGTCTTTGTGTGTGTGTATGTCTGTGTGGTGCTGGGGATTGAACCCAGGGCCTTATGTATGCAAGGCAAGCACTCTACCAACTGAGCTATATTCCCCAGCCCAGGCTGGCTGTCTTTTTAACAGCTAGCCTCTGCATGTACTTCTTGAAAAACAGTGGTTAAATACATTGCATCTGGGAAGACTGGGAAGGAGTATACCTACATCAAAATGTTATACCATACTTCATAAATATGCATAATTATGAGTCAATTAAACAGAAAAGTATATGTTAAAATTATAAAATTAAAAGAGACACACTATTATTGGTCCCCTTCCATATTTAACCACATTAGATTTAAAAACTCTTCATTGCTTATGCATGAACATGTGCATATCACATGTGACCATGGTAGAACCAAAAGCACAAGCTAGAGGGTTATTGTATTAGATTCATGTGCTAGACAACATATTTTATTTATTTATAAAATAGGAATAATAGCATAGCTACTCATTGGGTTCTTATTAGGATATAAGTGAATAAATATAAATATGACTGGGCCAAGAAAATTGTATTTTGGAATTAGAGATTACAATAATTACTGCTTTCTAGAAGAAAATAAAATACTATATGATTCCTTCAACAATTCTTCATTGTTGAAATTGTTAGGAACCAACATGTTTTCCAAATCTTTCACTGTCATCAGTGTTCTCCAAATATTCCACTTGCCAACTCTTAGCCCAAAGTTGTATTTCTGCAGATAGTAATTTTATTGCTGCAACCTCAACAATTTGCTTTTGGGGGAAGCTATACTGCGTGTATGTTGGCTTATGTTAAACTTAAAATCTAAAAAATAAAAAGTTCAAATGTATTTCACATGAGCTGCTACTAAATCATAGTTTCTTATTTCAAAATCAAACAGTTGGTTTTATGAATATATGTTCCAAATTTTCTATTTATCCTTTATTGTCTAATCTGGTTATCTCTATTTCTTTCAAGATATTTTTGATAATCCAAATGAGTAGCTTTGGATTATTTGTCATTAAGAGGATAGATTTGAATTTAAATAGTTTAAAGTTTAAATATCAGTCCCACCTCTCATTAACTATATGGCTTTGTGCAATTTCAACCTAAGTCTGTTTTCTCATCTGTCAAATAACAAAAAAAAAATTCATCTCACAGGATTCTTGGGATGATTAACTGTTATAACTGATCTACTGCTCAAGGTATTTTTATATAACTAAAATATTGCTGCAAATATAATACTTATTATATATAACATAACATCAAGTATTAAATTCAACGTGTCAAGTATTTCTACTTATATGTCAAGAAAGTGTAATTATAGAAAATTATTCAACAGAATAAAAATTATGTCTGTGACAGTTCAATAACAACCTCTTTCCAGGGTTGGGGATGTAGTTCAGTGGCAGAGTGCATGTTTTGCATCTGTGAGACCCTGGGTTGGATCCCCCAGCACCACAAAACAAACAAACAAACAAACAAATCCCACCTCTTTTTCCAGGTAATGAGGATATGACTTTTGACAGCTACAAATTAATTTTATCTATCAATTTTAAAACTGTACCAGTAAGAATAACTTCTTATAGTCAAATCATTCTTTTTCTAATGCAATATCTTTGTGTCTCATTTTCATTCTCTTCTGCAATTCTTTGCATGTGTCCATATCAGTGAAAGCAAGTTCCCAGACAGAAAATGTATCTTCAACCCAGCAGGCAAACAAGCAGAGAGCACAGCATCATGGACACACTGATGTTCAAAAAGCATTTGCTGATGACGATTGAATGTCTTCTAAGTATAGATATTTAATAATAACAAGAACCAACACTTCATAATTCTGTTCTCAGCACTTTGCATGTATAAACCTATGTACTCCTGTAATGATCTATAGCTGATGCTGCTATTGTCCCACTTTTAAAATGAGGAAACATTGTGTAGCTGTCCAAGTGACACAGCTAGGTTGCAAACACAGAGAGTGAGATATCACCATGCTTTCCACTCTAACTCTGTTACTTTCTGCTTGTAGGAGACACTAAGTGCCACAAATAATGACCCAACTCGGTTGCTCTAACCCAGAGGGAGCCCCGTGCTGCCTGGAAAAGCACACAAAGGGAATATATCCCAAGATGACACAACCCAAGGGCTGCGCCAATACTAAAATGATGCCACCTATTTCTCTCTAAGCCAACTTTTTCCATCTTCCACATTGTTTTCAAAGCAACTTACACCAAAACTACTTCTTTCTCCCTCCCTCACTATCTGGGTAGACATTGTGGGTGTCAGGGTGAAGGGATGGTGGGGAGGGCGACACTGCCCCTCGTACCTTATATTTGACTGTAGAACGAAGTGCAGCACCTCTCAGGGTGTTTCTCCCTCACTGCACAGGCCAAAAATCTCACCCCAGCTATCACAGCCTGGTTCATCTTTCCTTTGCCCTACTTTTTTTTAAGCTCCTCCATCACAGCTTTTCCATTTAGAATATTACACAGAGGAACAAAGGTGAAGGAGTGATGGCAACTCCTCATCACATTCTCCATGGTGCTAGGTGGCTGGCACATCCCGAGTAGCCAACCTATCTCCAGCCTCTGCTCTGCCTGAATACCCCTTCTCTGCTGCCACCAGAGCCAGGTCTATCTGCAGTGTGGCCGGCCACCCTGTTCCTCCTCCCCTTTGCTCCATTTCCCCTTCCTCTGAGCACTTTCGCCACCATCGGGCACCATTCCAGCAACTTCTGCTGGACAGAGCCCTTCTGCTGAGCAGCCACAAATCCTTGGTGAATGCCAGAAGCTTCCCTTACATGCTTGCTGGAGAAGTCAGTTCTACAGGACCCCAGCTCATGTCCTCCCTCCTCCAGAACCACAGTCATGCTCTGACATTTGCCAATATATGCCTGCATACACATTCCTTCATCCATTTTTCCTCAGGGGGAAAGGCCACTCACACCTTGAGGATGCATAAACTGAGTCTGAAGATCAGTAACTGGAGACGGGGAGTGGAGACCATCTTCCTCAGCATCTGATACACTCCAGCTCACATGTCTCACCTCCAGGTGATGCTTCTGGGGCTGTTTACTGATGCTCACAGGCACAGGCAACTCACCCTAGCCCTTGGAGTGGAACCTTTTCCCCCCACTCCAGTTCAGTGCTCTTTCCACTACAGGAGTAAGGATGTTTCCCTCCAGATCCCCGAGGAACACAATCTCCCTCTGCAAGCTTCCTACAGCACATGGTGTAAATCACTCCCACCTCCCTCAGCCTCGGCGATTTCCATAACTGGCTTACCCCCATCGCTGTCTTGGAGGGCAAGGCCAACATCTTGTTCATATTTAGAGTCAACCCCCTTTCTCCCACTCTGGAGATGCTCAGCGATATCTGTGTTATAGGGTTACTTTAAAATAGACAAGGGTCTGATAGAAATGACTTTCATTAATACTTAGGGTCAAGCTTATACACAACAGGAATTGGGGCAGCTGACTTTTCTTCTAAGTGACTCTGATCCTGATCTGACCCATACACCCAGCATCACTAAACACAATAGATACTGCCTTCATCTGTCCTTCCATTGGGGTTTAGTAATAACATCTCTTATAGCCCTTATCACAGTGGGTCCCGTACAATTTTTCCCTCATCTTGTCTAGACGGGGAGTTCATCAAGGACCAGAGACTAAGCGATTCACCTAGGCACCACCTACCATTCATAGTTTTTAAATGGATGAAGATTGCATGAATTAGATTGTCCACTTGAAATAGGAAGTGAGGCAAGTTGACGTTGGCTGGTAGGATATCAGAGTCTTAGATCTGAAGATGTTTGTGTTGAAAGACACTTTGGAAATGAGGCCTCACTCCCTCATTTTAACAAGGGGGACACCCAGGAAAGTTGAGCAACTTGCCCAAAGGCACAGTTAGTCACTGAGCTGGCAGTGGACCTTTGGTCTTCTGGTTCCCAATTCAGAGATTCCTATCCCTTTGACAGAAGAAAAAAGACTTAGATATCTTTCAGTGTTCCCATTTCCTCATCAGTCTAAGAGCCTCTGGAAACTAGTTTCAAAACTGTTCTTTTCTCTGGGTCTTCGATAGGAGGTGGCTGTGGAAGTTATGAAGAATTTGGCTGAATGGCTGAAAAGCTTTGTTTGCATTCACATTTTCTCCTTTTCCTCCCCAGTGGCTTTCACTTTGCATAATCTACCTTCATCTAAAAGGTGGACAAAGTTTTACATGGAAAGAGTTTCATCACATAGTTATTTAATAGCAAAATTTTTATCCAGTATAAATGTCCAAAAACAGGGAGTCAGGAATGTAGTTCAGTGGTAGAGCACTTGCCTATCCTGTGTCATGCTCTGGATTCTATCCCCAGTACTGGGGGAAAAGAAAAATAGGAAAACATGAACTAAATCATGGTACAACTATATAGTGGCAGATACTGTTGTACAGCAATTCAATGACTCATTGAAAATCTTATTTTAATAATACATTAATCCATGCATGATATGAAAAATATTAATGTTAGCTGACATTAAATGGGTGCTTAATATATACTAAGCTCTAGCTAAGGATTCTATCTGCATCTTCTTATTTAGTCCTGACAGAGTTCTTACTTACTGTTTTCTCCATTTTACACAGGAGAATACTGAGGCTTAGGGGGCTCACTAATCACTGAGGTAGCACAAGTAAAAGGAGGAGTGAGAAATTTTAGAAAAATGTTTTTATTATAGTAACCTTAAAAACCAGGTGCATAACTTTATGTATAATTATATTATTCCAACTATCTATTTTGTTCAAAGGAAATACCACTTAAGGGACTTGTTAATGGTTTTTGGAAATATATATAGCTTTTGTTTCCTAAGGATATTAAATATTTTTAAATATTCTATGATGGATAAATATTTGCTACATTTTATTTGTTTATTTATTTAAAGACATAAAGAAAGCTTTTTTTAAAAAAAATATTGCTCTTATTTACCAGAATTTGAAAAACAATAAAAGAGGGAACTAACCTCTGTTGCTATATTCCTGTTTTCTGCTACTGAATTCCAAAAACTGAATAATTTATAAAGAATAGAGATTTTAAATAATTTTATTGAAAATTGTTCAACATCTTTAGTCATCAGGTAAATGCAAACCAAAACTACACTGAAATTCCATCTCTCCCCAGTCAGAGTAGGTATCATCAAGAACTTTTTTTTTTTAAGCACTGGGAAGGATTTAGAGAAAAAGGAACCTTAATAAACTGTTGGTAGGATGTAAATCATTACAATCAATATGGAAATCAGTATGGAGGTTCCTTCAAAAACTGAAAATAGAACTTCTCTGATCCAGCTATGCCACTCTTTGGTATATACCAAGGAATTCCCTAGCATAACACACAGCCACTGGCAGACCCACATTTATTGTGGCACTACTCACAAGAGCCAAGTTATGGAATCAGTCTAGGTACCTGTCAACAGATGAATAGATACAGAGAGTGTGGTAATAAATACATAATCGAGTATTATTTAGGCATAAAGAAGAAGGGACTCGTGTCACCTGCAGGAAAAAGAATGTAACTGGAGATCATCATGTTAAGCAAAACAAACCAGACTCAGAAAGACGAGTATTCCATGTTTTCTCTCCTATGTGAAATCTAGAAAAAAACATGACGTGAAAGTAGAAGGGAAACGAAAAGAAGAAGGGGATGGGAGTGAGGTGCCAGGGGGAAGAACAAGGGTCCGGGAAACGACCAAGTAGACACATGTACGTATACTCCACAATGAACTCATTGGTCTGTATAATTAATACACACTATTTTTTAAAAAAAAAAAAAGAATAGTGGTTTAATAAGGCTACGAGGACCCCACCCACCTTCATGACGACTTCATCTAACTCTAGTTACTTTTCAAAGGCCCAACCTTCAAATTCCATGAACCCATGAATTTGGGGATTAAGTTTCCAACTTGATTTTTGGAGGTAATGTTTAAACCATAGGGTTGCCTTATGAAAAGGCATGAGAATTGAGAGAAGCTGACCCCACACCCCACTCACACCTCCTCCAGACCTCCTCCCCGAGGTCTAGTATAGGTCCTGCCTGCACCAGTAAGAACTTTTCCAACCCAGGATCCAGAGATGGGGAACAAGAACTGCTTGTCTCTCAGTTTCAGCTACATGAACACCAATCTTGGCCATTCTCCAAAGAAATTCCCCAGAAGGATCCTGAGTGGGAAATTCTGAACCCCCTTCCCTGAACTGTATTCTTCATCAGAGAGTAAGTAACTTACACCCACCTCAGACCCGCAGTCTCTGTACTGGGGATTTCAATGATTGCACAAGGGGTGCTGTAGAGAAGGCCAAGAAGGCCAGGGGTGGACACAAGAGCCGCTGCACATTTTCTGCTCCTAGTCAGCTATGCCTGGTTTCCCCCAGAATGACCTATAGTTCAGGGAATGGTAGGAATGAATGCTTTGAACTGATATCTGATTGTTGCTGCCCCCAGCTTGGACAACCTCTCTGTTCTTTTGAAGCTCTGGGACTAAACTGCTTCATATAGTCACTACCCTTCAGAAGCATGTGCACACACATTGACACACACACACACAGAGACACAATCACCTCCACACGTTCATAGGGCAGGGCACATCACAGACTCTCATAAAGCTAGTGCGAGGAGGAAGGTAGGCAGTGGGCAACGTGTCTGAGAAGCTGCTCTCTTCATGGTCTGCCTGGCTGGCTCTTCCTCTACCTGAGCCCACATGCTGGAGTATCCCAGGGCTCAACCTGCCCCATATCTGCTCTCCCACTACTGACATCCCTGTTGATGTCAACAAGACCCATTAATAAGCCAACAGTCCTCTAATATGTTTCCAGCCAGGACTCTCCAACTAACTCTTATAAGCCAATGATATTTATAGACAGCATAATTTTAATTTTGAGTTAATTTTTATATATGGTAAGAGGTAAGATCTGGTTTCGTTATTCTGTACATGGATTAGTCAATTTTCCCATTGCTAATTTTATTGAAGATATTTAACTTTCTCCAATGCCTTTCTTACTGTTTTTGTTGAAAATCAGTTGGCTATAGGTGTGTGAATTTTTTTTTTTCCACTAGGGATTGAACCTAGGGCCTTGTGCATGCGAGGCAAGCACTCTACCAACTGAGCTATATCCCCAGCCTGTGTGAATTTTTTTCTGAATTCTGTGCTTCATTCCATTGGTTTAGAGGTCTGTCTTTTTGCCAGCACCATGCTGTTTTGTTTCTGTAGATTTGTAGTAAGTTTTGAAGTCCAGTATTGTGTATTTCCAACTTTGTTCTTTTTGCTCAGGATTGCTTTGGCTCGTTGGGGCCTTCTGTATTATAGTTCCATACAAACTTCAGGGAGTTTTTGTTGTTTGTTTGTTTGTTTGTTCTGGAACTGCATACAACCTGTATATCACTTTGAGTGGTCTTGATATTTTAACAATATTAATTCTTTCAATCCATGAACATGGGATTTCTCTCTAGGGTGTGTGTGTGTGTGTATGTGTGTGTGTGTGTGCGTGTCTTTTTTAAACTTCTTCATCAGGGTTTGCAATTTTTGTTGTAGAGATTATTCGCTTCCTTGGTTAAATTTATTCCTGGGGTTTTTTTGTTTTCTTGCTTGTTTGTTTTTACTCCTGTAGATGGAATTGCTGTCTCAACAACTTTGTTATTAAGTGTGTAAAAATGCTACTGCTTTCTGTATGTTAATTTTGTGTCCTGGGATCTTAGGGAAGTTGCTTACTGGTTTTAATGATTATTTTATTTTATTTTGTGTTTTTGTGTGTGTGTGTGTGTGTGTGGAATCTTTAGGTTCTTCCACATACAAAATCATTTCAACTGTGAATGAATAATTTGTCTTCCTCCCTTTCTGATCTCAATGCTTTTTTTCCCCTCTTGCCTTATTGCTCTAGCTTAGAATTACAATGCTATTTAATAAGAGTACAATGATTTTTTTTAGTCTCTACTTTCAATTATTTCTGTTCTTACCTTTGTTATTTCTTTTCTTCTACTAATTTTGGATTTGGTTTGTTTCTACATTTTTAGTGTCATTAGTTGAATCATTAGGTTGCTTACTTGAAATATTTCTTTTTTTTTTATGTAGATGCTATTGCTATAAAATTCCCCCTCTTAGTGCTGTTTTTGTTGTAAGTTTTGGCATTTTGTGTTTCCATTTTCATTTGTTTCAAGAAATTTTTTTAATTATGCTTTTGATTTCTTCTTTGACCCATTGGTCATTCAAGAGTATGCCATTTAATATGCCTGTATTTATAGAATTTCTAAGTTTTATTCCATTGTGATCAGGAAGTATACCTGCTACCATTTCAAATTTTTTAACTTATTGAGACTGACTTGTTCTGTGGTTTAACACATGGTCCATTTACTGATGAGAAGAAAGTATATATTTTTTTGCATCTGTTGGCTAAATTATTCTGTAAGTGTCTGTTGTGTCCATTCAGTATTGGTCTATAGCATAGTTTAATAGCAAAATTTATTTGTTGATTTTTGTCTGGATGATTTGTCTGTTGATGAAAGTGAAGTGCCAAAGACCCCAGCTATTGCTGTATTAAAGTCTATAACTCCTTTTTTTTTTAATCTCTTCTTTTACAGCCTGAAATACTTGCATTATTTAATTGGGTGCTCTAGTGTTGAGAGCACATTTATTTATAATTATTGTTTCCTTTCTTTGGATTGTCCCTTTATCACTATATAGTAGCCATCTTTATCTCTTTTTACAGTTTTGATTTAAAGTTTATTTTATCTGAATATAGGTGTTTCTGAAGAGAGAAATGGGAGATGTGAAATAATAAATAAATAACCAAATGAAACTTCCAGAGATGAAAAATAAAATGTCCAAAATAAAAAGTTTACTGGATAAAATTATTAGCTAATGAACATTAGAGGAAAAAACAGTAAATTTTAAAAGAGAGTAATATCTGAGTTAAGATGCAGAAATAAAGCAAGCTAAAAATAAATTATCCAAACAGCAGTGATATATGCAGCAGCATCAGGTGGTCAAGTATATATACAACTGGAGTCCTAGAGGGAGCACAGAAAAAAATATTTATATAAATGATGTTCAATTTTTTTTCCCAAATTTGATGAAGAATATGAACTCACAAATCCAAGAAATTCAACAAATCTCAACAGAATAAGCACAAAGAGACTCATGGCAAGGTACATTATAATAAAATAGTTGAAAATCAATGATGAAGAGAATTATTGTAAAAATCAGGAAAAGAAAACATACATTAATGCAAGGGAAATGAAGATAAGAATTATCACCGATCTCTCATGAACAAGCCAGAAGAAAATGGACCCACTTTTTTTTTTTAATTTAAAAGTGGGGAAAAGGAGTCAACCTGGAAATCAATTTAAAAAAAAGACCTTCAAAGACAAAGTTGAAATAAAAGAATTTTCAGACAAATTAAAACTAGGAGAATTCATTGTCACAGACAAAGACTTCAAAAAATGTTGAAGTGGTTTAGTCTCAAGAACAGACAAAAATTTCAAATGGAATAAGTTCACACAAAATGATGAATAGTCTCAGAAATAGTAAATATGTAGGTAACTGTGAAAGAACCTTGTCTTGTTTTTAAAGGTATTGAATGATATGTGATTTTTAAGGTGAAAAAAGGGATCTTGTGAGATTTATATCACGTGGAGAAATAAAATCTATCACCATAATAGAACAAAGAAAAAGAAGGAGGGAAAAAAGGTATGTTGGCTCTCTGTGTTTTGACTTTTCTGCGAAGTGTTAGACATGTACCTCTTATCCTTCTACCTTTCTTATTCCATCAAACCCTACTGAACCCAATCTTGGCCTTCATTATCACCTCCATACCAATTCTTCAACTCTATTGCATTCCTTGTCTTCCAACTAACTCAGCAGGAGCCTGTGGCCCTCACATAGATTCACAGATGCTACAGTGCCAAGAATCCGACAGTATCCATCTCAAAACCTTCTCTTCATCCAGGTAAAGAGAGAGAATTCAGTCTTCCAGTTTCTTTGCCTCCAGTGATTCTCTGACCATGCTTCCAATGTTCTGCTTTGCCTTGCCTAACGCCAAGCTGTCTACACCCTTCATTAAGTTTCTTCATTTTTTAGAATTCATTGCTGTAATTAATTGCTTAAGAAATTCACTGGTAATTCAAGGGGTTCTATTACCATTGTGTGCATCTCATCTCTGCCTGGCTTCCAACACTGCAATATCTTCCTTCTGTCAAACTCTATTTAGTTCCTTGGTGGAATTCATAATTTCACCTCAGATATTTGCTTTTTTGTTTTCTTCTAGGTTGACCTGCCCTATTTCTTCCTATGGTAGACATTTTTTAAGTTTTTTACTTCCCAGCCTATAAACCACCCCTACTTCTTCCTACGTTTGAAGAAATTTCCCTCTGTCGGGGACAGACTTCTAAACTAGCCCCCAGGAGTCCTAAGCCCTTTGGGCACAGACCCTTTCTCCCAGTAACTCAGAAACTAATGCTGTGAATTTCCTGTTATTTAAACACTAATTTCAGATGTAATTAAGTTCCAACATCAATTGACCTTAACATAAGGAGATTATCCAGGTTGGCCTGACCTAATCACAAGAATCCTTTAAATCTGATTTAGAGGTCAGAGATAAAGTCAGAGAGTACAGAGAGGGATTCAATCAGGAAAAAAAAAATTCTTCATTGTTGATCTTGAAGATGGAGGGATCACATGGCAAGGAATTGAGGTATTCTCTATTCTCTAAGAATGGCCCCCTAGCTGCCAGTCAGGAAACGGAGACCTCAATGTTACAACCAAAAGGAGCTGGATTTTAGCACAACCTGTGAATTTAGAAGAGGATTTCAAGCTCTAGATGAGAATGCAGTCTGGCCAATACCTTGATCTCTTATAAAACCCTGAAAGGGAGCCCAAGAGTCTTGCCCTACAGCTATGAGCCAATAAACAGTTGGTTGTTTTAAACCACCAAGCTTGTGATAATTGCTATGCAGCAGGAAAAAAACCTACTATACCCACATTATGAATTTGGGTAAGAGCAGAAACCATGTACTGGCAAGATGTAAGCATGCACTTGGGGTTTTGCCTCTCAGATCTACTCACTTCAGACTTAACAGATAATGTCCCAATAAAAAGGGATTGTGACAGTCTCACTCTCCCCTTAGTGTTATAGGAGGTCACTTAAAATAAAGTTCCCCACATAGAAATGATGTCCATACTAGTAATGATTAGACAAGACCAATTTTCCCCAATCTTCACCCTGCATAATCTCTCTGTGGCACTGAACCCCACCAGTTTTTCTCTCCATTTGCCTGTTCAATTAACTTTCCTTGATCACACAGTATGTGACTTTTTCCTAAGCATTGAAAACATGTTGGATTAAAAAAAAAAGAAAGAAAGAAAGAGGGGTTAGGGTTACGGCTCAGTGGTAGTACAGTCATCTGATATACATTAAACAGGAGGACCTGGGTTCAATCCTCAGCACCACATAAAAACAAATAAATAACTAAAATAAAAGTATTGTATCCATCTACAACATATATATATATATATATATATATATATATATATATATATTTTTTTTTTAAAGAGGAAAAAGACAGGCAAGGCCTCTATACTCAGAGTATAGTGGTTACACCATGTCCACATATGTTTCTATATTCTACTCATCAAGTCCTGAATATGGGCTGATATTACTTCTAATTAATAGTATGCAGCTGAATTGAGAGTGCACAGCAATGACCCTCTCCTTGGCCCTCTCCAGGATGAAACCCAGATAGCAAAGACTCCCTGATCAATT
Organism: Marmota flaviventris; assembly: GCF_047511675.1. Classification (NCBI taxonomy): domain Eukaryota; kingdom Metazoa; phylum Chordata; class Mammalia; order Rodentia; family Sciuridae; genus Marmota; species Marmota flaviventris. The sequence continues at coordinate 146,408,555 of NC_092502.1, forward strand.
ACATGCAGGAGTCACATATAGATGTTCAAGCCAACAGTCCCAACTGAAGCTTCAGTGGACAGCTGCCATTGACTACCAGACATGAGAGAAAAGAAGTATTGAGATGATTCCAACTCTGGTCCTTATCTGGCAACAATTAAATGAGAAATTCTGAGTGAAACCTGTGTACCTGATCCAAGTCAACTCTCAGATCTGTGAGAGATAATAAATTATTATTATTATTATTATTATTATTATTATTATTATTATTATTTGCTTTATATCATGAAGTTTGAGATTGTTAGTTATGCAGCAATAGATGAATTTATAGCCTAACAGAGGAAAGCATACATTAAACAGTTATCAAAAAAGAAAGAGGGATACAGACAGTAAGAAAAGAAATTTCACTGCAAGGGTCCCAGAAGACACTCTCTATCTTGGTCCAAAGACATCACACCATCCCAGTCCTCTTCCCCCTTCCCAGCATGCCTTTCCTTGGTTCTTACTCTGGCAAAAACCAAGGCTGCAAAATTTGAGTCACTCTTTACCTATTTTCTTTATAGTCATACTTAATCGATTATCATGGCCTGTTGATTCTCTTTCCTAAGGTACCTGCCGCCTGGCTTTTTCTTTCCAACCCCACCACTGCCTCCACCGGTGGAACCCTCAGAATCTCACTCCTGGTTTGTTGGAATGCCTTCCCCAATTGGTCTCCTGAGTTGCCACTCACCACCTGGCCAATGCACTTGTCACACATCCCCAATCACAAAATTTCTCCTGCTCACAAAACATTACTCTTTTCACTGCCTAAAACATGCAATGCAAATGTCTTAGGCCTTCGTATTCTACTGCTCACCTTAGATCTGGTTTTACTTCTCACTCAGTTCTGCTATCGCGCACTACAATCCAGATATTCCAACTTCTCAATATGCACCTTCTGAACACACCTTTTCAATGCCTCTGAGCTCTTTATTCCTCTATCTGAATGCTTTTTGCTTCTCCATGTATCCAGGAATCCACCACCTGCAACCTCCAAGGTGCCCACAGCAGTAACTGTCATCAGTCTTATAGTAGGCTAATAACGATGCCCATCGCTCACCTGCCTCTGGCCCACCATCTCATACAACAGAAGTTATGAATTTTAACTGAGCACTTGACCGGGTAGAGGCTAAGTTCCCACCATTCTCTTGCAGCTTGACACAATCATGTGACTAAATTCTGGCAAATGGGCTGTAAACAGAAATGATCTTTGTCATTTGTGGGTCATACAATCAAAACAATTAATCATGCTCTCCCCTGGCCCTTTCCATTTCCTGCAAGCTGGAATGTGGTATGTACTGGACCAACCATCATGGTCTTAAAAATGGAAGCTACAAGCTGAAAATAGTGGAGATACATTTACAGCCCCAGAATTCCTACTTCTGAACAAAGAGAAGAATAAACCTCTATTACACTATGCTGCTGGTATTGTGATCTCTTTGCTACAGCAGCTTAGTTTATACCCTGATTTATTAAAATTATTAATCTTCATATTGAAGACTTTTTATGTTGTAGATACAGTACATCATATCCTTTAATCCATCCACAATGATACTATGGGGAAAGTAATATTAGAAATACAGAAACATGAAACGACAAAGAGACTTTGCAATTTTCCCAAGGCCACATGGCTAATAGGTAATGGAATTAGAACTCAAACCCAGGCCAAATGAGTTCAGAAACTGTTCAACACTGTTCATCTTGCTCTGTTGCATAACAGTAAAGCCACACGGGTCTCCTTGAGGCCTGCCAAATGTTTCCACAAGAAAAAAATGCTTTGCATATACTAGATGTTCAATAATCATTTCTTGAATGAATGCTTGGTTGGTTTTGGGAAAACAGGCTTTTTGAAAATTCTTAACTATACCAATGTGATAGAGTTGTTTCTAGCTATCCAGCACCTCTGTATCCCTATTTTATACAGAACATTCTCCTGGGTGCTTAATACCTGAAATATTTCTCACCAGAAAATACCATACACCCGAGCACTTTAGGTCCATGTCTTTATCCATCGTACACTCAATCAAAAGTATCTATGTGAGGTAGTTGGGAAACCAACAGCTGTTGCAGTCATCTGTATTTATTTACACAGCTGCTCTTCCCCTTGTTTAAGCAGAAGACTGTGGCCCAGAAACCAGAGATGGAAATAAAATTAGGGGGCTTTTTGAAGACTGCTGGGCAGGATCCCGCATCCTGGGCTCTCAGCAGGAATGTGGGGTCCAGGGACTTTCAAAGTCTTCCTTTGTGCTGTGTTAAGGGTACTGGTACAACGTGAATAGTGCTGAGAGCTTGGGCTGTGGGAGAGGTTATTATAAAGTACCTATGTCCTGCTGGGAGGGCTGAATGTGCCCCTTCTTTAGAGCTCTTATCTGGAGCCCTAAGATAGAAAGGTGATAGGACAGAACGTTGGAGCTGTTCTAGGGCTGCCTTCGGTCGTCCACTGGGAAAACTTTTAGCAATAAACACAAATCAAGAGGAAGCTAAAGAATGATATTTTAAGGGGTCTTCAAACAACCAGGCTTTATTTTTTCAAGCAGCGGTGGGGGGGTGCAAAAAGAAGAAATTGGAGCCAACTTTCTTTTCAATTAAGTTCCAAGGACCTCCCCAAACACAACACAGATGCTGTGATGAGCACTAACAAGCTCTTCAGTGGAGTGTGCTTGAACTCAGTGGCACTTGGAGAATGACTTTTGAAACTAAAAATTTAAAACAAAAACAGAACACATTCACAGAGGAAGATCATAAAAGCTTGTTGTAATCATGACTTGCATTAATTCTTTGGGAGGTGATAAAATAAAGCAGAATTATTTTTCATCAATACGTTCAAAATAAATTCACTTTTCTCCTTCTGTTCCATACTGATGTATTATTAAGATATTCTTTCTCTTCCTAGGTGCACTTACCATATTTACATTAATATGTCAATTTAAAAGTAAGCCTTATTTTGTTTCAAAACAGATGTTGGGAAACTCTGCCTGTGTTCTGGAATTCCATGCAGCTGTATGTCTCAAGTTCACTAAATCAGAAAGGATGCTGGGTCATTCCATTCTGGGTTCAGGTCCACAGCAATAAAAGGGGACACTAGGAAGATGGTTTAGCAGGTTAATTAATTTGAGGTAAAAATGTCAGACAGAAACAAGCCATGTATAGGTGCTAAGAAAGATGGATGGTGATTCTGAAAGTAGGATCACTGGAAAGAGTTGAGCCCAATGTCCAAATTCCAATTAGAAGCAGTTGAAGGTTGGTCTGAGGATTATTTGCCTGTGAGATTGTATTAAGGGTTATTTGTAAATCGTTTCAAGGAAGAAAAGAAAAGAAAACAAGGGGAAAATGTATCCGTTTCATGGATACATTTCATGTTTATGTTGGAGTAAGAGAGTAAACCAAAATATGTAGAGAATTTGTTTAAAGCAAGAAAAGCTTTGCATATGAAATGAACTGAAGTGGAAGATGAAGGTTTATTGCTATATCGCTTCTTAATATATGTGTATTATGTCTCTCATCTAAAACAGCGTGGTAATAATTTACTCCTATCAGCATCAGACTGCTTAAAGGACATTATGGCTTGAACTTGGAATGAACTCCAAAATCTCATGTGTTAGGCAATGCAGCATTGTCCAGAGGTGAAATCATTAGATCATGAGGGTTCAACTGCATCAGTGGATTCATAATACTAGGAAGTGGTAAAGACTGACGACAGAAGGGGCATGGCTGGAGGAAGTAGGTCACTGGGGATGTGCCCTTAGGGGACTATAGCCAATAACTATTTCTATTTCTCTCTCTCTCTCTCTCTCTCTCTCTCTCTCTCTCTCTCTCTCTCCTACCATGAGCTGAGCAGCTTTCCTCTACCATGATGTTTCTGCCTTGCGGCTAACCGTGAACTATATCCTCTGAAACTATGAGCCAAAATAAACTTTTCCTCCTCCGGGTTCTTAGGTATGTTGGTCACAGTAACGAAACACTGACTAACACAAAGGAAAGGCTTCGTTTCCCTCCTGTGGTGGGAAAACTCAAGGCCTCTCTCCAGCCTCTCATTCACGCCTCTGGAATGAGGAGCAGCTCCTATCTGGCAGATTTGGGAAAAATAGACCAGACCTTCTTGGCTCAAGCCCTTCTTTCCTTTTGGAAATGATCAGCCCCCAGGAACAGTAGTCTTACCTGGACAGCTCCCAACCCAAAGCCTCCTCCCTCTATCATTCCCTGACTGCGACTATTGATGAGGTGGAACTCTGTCTAATTTTATGGTTATTTCACAAGCCCATTTGGAGGTCCGACTTAGCTATCCAACTCAGCCTTTCTCTCTAGGAGAGGTTATCTGTTGATTCTCCAAATACCTAATTCTGTATCTTTTCTCCCAATTTGTTCAGAACACAGACAGAGAAAAGAAATTCTATAAGATGCTCCCTGAGTTATGGTAGAGTTACATCTCAAAAAAAAAAAAAAAAAAAACCACCATACGTTGAAGATACTGTAAGTTGAGAATGCATTTGGAATAACTAACCTACTGAACATCACAGCTTAGTAACACCTTAAACTGCAGAGTACCGGTTGTTTCCCCTGTGATCACAGGGCTGACTGAGAGCTGCAGCTCATGCTATAGCCTAGCCTCTCAAGAGGCATTATATATAATACTTATCACTGGCCTGGAAAAAGATCAAAATTCAAAGTATGGCTTCTGCTAAGAGCTATCACTGCACACCATGGTAACATTGAAAAATTATAAGTCTAACCATTGTTAAGTTGGGAACTCTCTGTATATTAGGCTGTCTGGGAAATTCCTACCAGATATTGGGGTTTCTTAAGATATCGCAATATATCAGCTGATATATATATTGTAGTACGTGTAGAAAAATAAGCAAGCAAGAACAACTGTGAACACAAATAATAAAGAAAAGTCTATTTTACAAAGCTACAATAATTAAAACTGTAAAGTTGTCACATTGGTTATGCAGATTGATCAATAAGTTGAATTAGAAAGCCCAGAAATAAACATATATGTAGAAATGTAATAGTTGTCAAGATGGCACTAAAATCATTAGAGAAAAAGATGATTATTTATTATAGTGTGTTGGAGCAGCCACCTGAAAAAAAAATTAAGTTGGATTCATACTTAGTAATTTGTGGCAAAATAACTCCAGTTAGAGTAAATGCTTAAATTCAAAAAAAATGAAATAATAAAAATCCAAGGAGAAATTATTGGAATCTTTTTATAATCATGCAATGGGGAAAAGTTTTCAAAGTACAAGAGAACCACCACAAACCACAGAAGGAAAGGCCAATCATTTCAATCACATAAAAAAAAAACTGAAGTACAGCAAAACCTACCAAAAGCACAATCAAAAGACACATGACAAACTGGATAGAATATCAAAAAGTTAAATCACAGAAGAATATGTAAAATTTCCTAATACATAGTTTCTATAAATCAAGAACAAAAAAGAATTAGCAACTCAATACATAAACAGACAAAGGTTACAAAATACAAATGGCTCATAAAGATATGAAAAGATGTCTAGTAACATTCACCAAAAGAAATAAGTAAGTAAGACTACAAAGACATTTTGGTTTTGGTTTTTATTTTGGGTTTGGGATTTTGTTCCTATCTATTAAATTGGCTAAAATAACCACCAATATCAATGCATACTTGTAGGAGTATAAGCTGATAACTCCTCTACTGAGATTAATTTTACTATGTCAGTCAAAATTATAAATGTGCATACCCTCTGACCGTGAAATTCCTCTTCTAGTCTACTAATATATTTGCATAAATGTGCAAAATGAAATATGCATGAGTTATTCACTATAGCATATTTATAATACAAAAGATTAAAGACTGTCTAAATGTTTATGATTAGGAAGCTAACTTTAAAAATGGTGATGGACCTCCTTTTAGAATATAAGCTACATTAAGGAAGGACTCTTGCTTATTTAGTTTACTGATATTTCTGAGCTTACAAAATCACCTCACACATAGTACAATTCTAATAATTATTTGTCAACTATGTCCAGACAAGGTAATGCTAAGATCTAAAAGGGAAAGATGAATCTTTCAAATACTTCATGAAAGGATGTCCAGATATATTATTAAAAGGTAATAAACAAGTGAACAATGTATATAATATGCTATTAAGTGTATATATACACAGCATATATATATATTACTTAAGATATTGCAATATATCAGCTATATATATATATATATATGTAGATATATATATATATATATATATATATATATATATATATATGTATATATATATATATATTTGCTTACGTATGCATAAAAAATCTAGGTGTTAATATAAAATAAACTATGACATTAATTGTATCCACAGAGGGAAATGAGCACCCCAGGCTGGGGATTGGGTATGAGTAATAAAGAAACTATTTACCACATAACATTTTGTATCTTTGAATTTTGAATCATATGAGTATATAAACCATTCAAAGAAAAACAAATAAGTTGCAAGTTATTTAAAAATAAAAATGGTTCATACTCTTGATCATGGGATGGTTTCCTGGATGTATGCATATGTCAAAATTTAACAAATTATACACTTTAAGTATGTCTAGTTTATTGTATATCAATTATCCTTCAATAAAGCTGCTAAAATATATTCTAAATGAGAAAAGGATTCAGCATTCAATAAACAGTGTTGGAACATTTGGTTACCATTTTAGAAAAACAAACAGAAAAGTTAGATCCTTACATCACAACAAATTCCAATTAAAGTACTACATGAAAAACAAAACAAAAACCCTATAAAATGTAGGGGAGAAATATTGGATCAGACAGCTTACTTTTATAACTTTTGAGTGGGGAAGTTCTTTCCAAGAAATACTCAAAACACAGAAGCCATGGTATGTTAGTCCATTTTTCAGCAATGTGACCAAAATACCTGAGAAGAGCAACTTAGAGGAGGACAAGTTTATTTGGGGGTTCATAGTTTGAGAGGTCTCAGTTCATGGTCAACCAACCCCATTTCTCTGGGACTGAAGTGACAGAGAACATCATGGTGGAAGGGCATGGTGGGGAAATCTGCTCGGCTCATTGGTGCCCAGAAAGCACAAAAATAGTCTCCAAAGGCAATACCCTAGTGACCAACTTCCTCCACCCAAACCCCACCTGCCTACAGTTACCACCCACTATCTTCCATATCTTCTTCACCTATAGACATTGGTGAGCCCCCAGCACCCAATCCTTCATTATCTATTCTTTATTCCCCCCAGCTACCTTCACACACCATGGAAACACCATGAATATGCTGAAAAACCAAATGTAATCTCAAATCAGACCTCTCCTCTGAATTCTTTCTTTTGTACCCAGCAGCATATTCAACATTTCCAATTTTGATTTCTTGTCCTGACCACACCTCACATAATCTGTTCCTGGTCTTTCACAAATCAGTAAATTACAACTACATTCCTTCTTTGCTCTGGCCAAAAACCTTGATGTCATCCATCTAGAGCCAATAAATGCTTATGAAAATTTGGCTAACTATAAGAGGCAGAATAGTAGAGACTCAATTACTGTTCTAGCTTTTGTAACAGTGCTTGGTGTACTCGCATGCATAATGTTAAGCAAAACAAATTTGACTATTTAACTTTCAGTTAGTCCATCCCATTTTGGTTATGAATCTTCCCTAGCTTCATGTACTCCCAAGCTCTCGAAGTACATTCATGCAGAGTCTTAAATTACAGATGAATCCCAAATGTAGAACTCCAAGCATCTTCTCTCTCTACGATGCTGCTGCCACCTGGACATCTCCACTTGAAGACCTGAGAGAATCTGAAACACAGAGAGGTCTTCATTCCACTGCACCTCACCTGCACATGGGGCCCTCCACCCATTTCAGTTAGACTCTATTTACCCAGTCGCTCAAGCTTAAAACCTAGGCTTCACCCATCATGATTTGTTTTTAACACACTTTGTTCAAACTTCATCAACTCCTGACAGTTTTTATTTCCAAATGCATCACCACATTGTACCACTTTTCACCGCCTCTGTGGTTAGTCAGTCCTGCTATCAGCTCATCCGGACTCTTCCAGTAGCTTCCTAACTAGCTTCTCTCTCTACCAACAACCCTCCACCAAGCAGCCAGTTAGCTCTTTTGTTTGTCTTCTTTGTAGTGCTGGGGATTGAACCCAGGGGCACTCTACCACTGAGCTACGTCCCCAGCCCTCTTTATTTTTATTTTGGAACAAGATCTCACTAAGTTGCCTTAGCCGGCCTCCAACTTGAGATTCTCTGTCTCAGTCTTCCCATCTCTGCAGTTAGCCTTAAAAAAAAAAAACACTTCTCCATTAGGCCCTACAATGGCCTCCAGTCTCACTGAGTGAGATCCAAGGTCCTTTCCTGAGACTGCCACGAAAGGGGGTCCAAGAAGGTCCTGGAGAAGGGTCCTCAACCAAGGACCTTGGGTCCTTGACAACATCACAGAAAAGAATTTCAAGATGGGTCTGACAGAGGCACAAGCAGAAATGTATTAGGAAAGTAAGGAGGTACGTGTTCAAGGGAGAATGGGACCATCTCAGGAGTGAGACGTACCTTCGGGGTCCAGGGCTCTCCTTCTCAAGGAAACTTAGTGAGAGTTGGGCATGAGAAAGTATATGGGGATGACATCAATCTGGTGATCACAAGATGGTTTATGGTGGTCTGGTTGTTCTTAGGATCCGTAGGTTGATGTCTTCTCCATTATCTGATTAATAGATAACACTGAGTAAAGTACCCTCTGTTACAAGTTTCATATCTTTCATTTCCTAATCTATGCTAAAAATGCATGTTTGCGGGCTAATTAACAGTGCACAGAGCAATTTTCATAAGTGGATGAATCTCCAGGAACTTTAAGATTGTGAGAGAAGATTTGCAGTTTTCGCAGACATTTGGGAGTAACGGGCCTGAGGAAGAACTGGCTTGGAGCAACAGGCCTATGAGGAATACTGGCTGCCCCTTTCCCTCCCTGTGTCTTCTTTCTACTTATCTCTTGTATTTCTTCTATCTCAAGACAAGGTGTCTTTGTTTGTCTAAGGTCTTTCTCTCCCAACTAGAATTCCATGAGTCAAGACCCCCTCTCCTTTGTTTACCACCTTATCCACAGCACAGTCCCACAGAGTAGGCACAATGAATATTTGTCGTGCAAAGAGACAATAAACTGCTAAATGCGAGGTCAAGGTCAGGATGTGAAGGAGAACAGGAAGGAGGGCAACATCAACATCCTTCTCTATGCTTCTTTGCTTTTGCCCCTCTGCAAAAAGGAGACATTTTGAAGACCCGAATCTAAAAAAAAAAAAATTAAAGAGACGATTTTTAGTTGAACTTGATAATAAGTCTTAGCTATATATGATGACTAAAAGATTACTAGAATAAGCAAATTTGTGAGGTCAAGATGAATAGAGCTGAGGAAGTCAACTTCAAGAGAAAAATCCCAGAGAAGTCATCTTCTAGTCTGAATTGTCTTTATAATGAGAAATCAAAGTCCCAACTTTAACTGGAGCCTGTTTCTGTCTTGTTAAAGAATGTTTGTGACGTTGCCCATGCTCTTCTCCTGTTTATTCTTTTCCCTGTCCTTACTTGAGTAACACCAATTTCAACTCAGTCACTGAAGGTTTTCTCAATCTCCAGGTCCCCAGGCAGCCCCTCAGGAGTGAGGGAGGACATGCCTGAAGGAAGGACCTTTTCCATAAAGCCTCAACATCTCAAAATAAAGACTGGGAGCATATTAAGAAGACACAAGAGAACATTTCAAAATAGGCAACAAGGAAGCCATGAATTCTGACTGAGCAGAGCCCTGGCCCTGGGGATTTGGGGATTTGGGGGTTTTTCAGTCTGTGATTAGGAGTTGGGAAAACCAGACATTCTTGGTGGGTAAATGAAATGCTAGAGGCAACTCCAGGATTGACAGTAAATGCCCTCTTTCAGTTTTGGAGGGACTAGCATTTGCTAGATACCTGTAGTCAAAGACCAACACAAAGGGGAGTGACCTTGGAGTCACTTGCAGCCTTCTTATCCTAACCTATCCCCACACATTTTAACCAAGGGATAAGCCCCAGGCTGGGATTAGATTGGGACTCCATTGTACTCACAAAACCTCATAACACTAGATTTCATCTCATGGATTCAAGAGAAAGTCTGAAAAAATCCTGGAAGAATTTGAAGGCAGAACTAGAAGAAAAAGCAGTGGAGTCCTATCGGATTTGGTGACAGAGACAGAATGCAAGGACAAACAACCCTCTAGAAGGGGACATTCCAGCTGCCATGCCCAGGGCTCGAGGGGTCAGCTCTGGCTTAATAAAAGTTACAACTGAAAAACATAGCAGTCATCTAAAAGGGGACTCTGACCAATTATATATTAAAATTTTTCACTCTGTTCTACATCTGATGAAAGGTGATTTTTCTAGTCTTTTCTCTTTCATAAATGTTAACAATTATTATCCCTCAGTGAATCTGTTGCCCCCAAGACAGGTCCTCCTCTAATGGAATGGAAGAAAAACTAAGGGGTTTGAGCAGAGAATGTATGAGAATGCAGGAGAACCCTGGTTCTGCTGTTAGATATCCTGGAACGTGGAAGAATGTTTGCCACCCCCAAGGAATCACTCCGTGGTGTCTGTCACTTTGGATATATTTCTTTTGGCTCGTGAAGGTTAGATAGTTCTTGGAAGGACTTTGAGATGATTTTGCTATGATTGGTGTTATTACTTGTTATGCCAAATAGCAGAAAACTTCAGCATTCTACAAAGTACATTGGCACAAACCTACCCTTAATTTTATAAGGCACACCCAAAGACCTTTTCCAACCCAAGAAATGCAACGACTACCTTGTTAAGAAAGCAAAGCACACTTGTTTCTACTTTCTTACTTCCCACTCCTGCAGTTGTTGAAAATGTGCTATTCTGTCCTTCTCTCTCTCTGTCTCTCTCTCTGTCTCTCTCTCTCTCTTTCTCGCCTCTCTCCTCTGTCTCTCTCACCTCTCTCCCTCTCTCTTTGTCACTCTTGCCATGTGTAAACAGGAAGTCTGGGTTCCTTGCTGGCCCTCCTTTTCATAAGTCTCTGTGTCTTTGCCCCTGCCAAACTTTTTTTTTTCTCTCTCTCCTATCTGGAATGTGTTTTCCTAGCTATTCCTAACTCTGGGGGGAAAAAAGAAACTTTCTCATCTTTCAAGTTCTGTGTGAAATCCTGCCTCTTCCATGAACCCCTCTCTTCTCCCCACAACTGGAACTAATCTCTCTCCTTTCAGCCTCGGGCATTTTTTAACAGATACATAATGACATAAAAATTATGTATGTTAATGGGGTACTATATAATGTTTTGATATATATATACATGGCATAGTGTTTAAATCAAGTTAAATATATCTGTCTTCTGAATCATTTATAATTTCTTTATGGAGAAAACTTTCAAAAATTCTTTTCCCTGACCTTTTGAAATGCATGGAAAATTATTATTATCTGTAGTCACCCTACATGCAGTAGCACATGGGGGGATCTGTTGTGTATTTTTTTTTTTGTACAAGGAATTAAACCCAAGGGGCACTTCACCCCTGAGCCACTTCCCCAGCCCTTTTTTGTATTTTATTTACAGACAGGGTCTCACTGAGTTGCTTAGGGCCTCATTAAGTTGCTGAGGTTGGCTTTGAACTTGCAATCCTCCTGCCTCAGCCTCACGAGCCGCTGGGATTACAGGCATGTACCACAGCTCCCAGCTTCTGCTGTGTATTTCATTGTGCATGTTTCCCTTGCCATACTCTTAATATCCATGAGGACTTTTCCCCCACTTTGTATCTGGCCATACCTCCAGTGCTTTTAAACATAGCAGGAATACTATAGGACATTATTTTCATGGGGAGTGTTAGTTAGTCAAGGCAAAGCAAAATCATGTGTCACTTAAATGCCTAAGCTTTGAATGCAGGAGGCCTGTGGTAGAATCCCTGTCCAACCACTTAACCAGCTTCTGACCTCGGTGGTTGCTAATTCTCTCAGAATCTCAATTCCTTCACTGGTAAAGTGGGAATAATAAAACATAGTAACAATGGAATTGTTGTGACAAGTAAATGAGGCAAATACAAAGTACTTGGCACCGTACCTGACACATAGGAAAAACTTAATAAGTGGTAGCTGCTTTTATTGTTATTAATATTACTATTAGCATGAAACCTCTGTGCAGAGACCAAAATAGTCTCACCACATGTTAATCTATTTAAGTAAATTGGGAGAGAGTGTGCTGGAGAGGGAATTTCACTAGTCCTGCCAATTCTACCCTCTTCCAAAGAGTCCTCTATAAAGAACAGTCACTTTATAAAACCTATCCAATAGAAATATAATGCAAATCACATATATAACTTAAAATTCTCTACTCATCACATCAAAAGGACCAAAAGGAACAGGTGAAATTGATTTCAATATATCTTACTTAACCCAATATATTCAAAATATTATCATTACAAGACATAACCAATGTAAATAATTATTAATGAGCAATTTTACACTTGGGAAGGACTAAGTTTTTAAAATACAATGTACACTTTACACATAAAATAGCACATCTCAATTTCTACAAGTGGTATAAAAGTGTTACATGTGGCTAGTGGCTAATATATTGGTGTAATACAGGATTTGAAAACATATGTCTTGTGAATGAATAAAATCATACCAGGCTTCCACCAAATGCAGCTGCTATTATAGGACAGTGTGTTTCCTTGAAAATGACCAGAGGTGAGAGCACCAATACTAGGTTCTGGTATTGATTGTGCTGTTCATTTGGATGACTTTGGACAGACCATTTAATTTTGTTGTTTCATTTCCCACCTTTGTCCTAGGGCTTAGCCAGGTCACCGAGCCATAAAATATGTGACTAGCCTCTCAGTCCAGTCCATTTTATTGCCATCCACTCCTCCAAACCTAAGCCTGAGACCTAAAACACAAACGCCCCTACTTGTGGTTGATTTGTTAAGACAAGCCATGTGTCTACTGGCCGTATTAATTGAGGCATCGCTAATACTATGAGGTTCTTGGAGTTTACTTCAGGTCTTAGGTCTTTTCCTCAGAAGTTATTCCAGCTCATAGGTACCTTATTCTTAGAATTTGAGTACTTTTAATTCCTGATCCAATCATTTTTATTTCTTGCCCTGTATTTGAGCCACACGCAGGGTGCAGACACTGACAGTGGGGAAAAAGGGAAAAGAGGTGGGGAGAAGAAACCAGAGGAAAGGGCAAATCTAGTGGCTCCAGATTCCCCACCCCCTCTTAAGGCATAGAAGGTTATAAGGCATATAACGGATGTGTAACATTGTTATTGTTTCATCATAACATTTTATTTAAATGAAGGTTTGAAAACTTTGAAACCCAGAGCTCACCTCACCCTTTTCTATGGAGGAGAGGACCTCCTACAATTTTGCCCAAGCATATGCAATGCAGGTCTCCTGAGCCCTAGTCTCAGTGCATTTTCCTTTAATGTCCACACTATGTTTTCACCTGCTCGTGGTAAGAAATTTGAAGCACTTATTGGACTTAAGCAACTGTCATAGAAATAAAGACTCTTACAACCAGGGCCTGTTGGTGTTAGTAACTAGTCGCCTGCATTAATTCTATTTCAGTATATGCAATCCTTTCTGGGTAAGAAAGGAGTATTGCCTTTGCCTTTTCTATGACCCGGAAGTGAATTGCCTCACAAGGCCATAACAATTTCCCTGCCTGACCAAGGAAGAGGGGATTGTTAAGTCCTGGGGACTTTCTTCCTTGGTGTCTGAGCTTAAAAATCAGCCTACAGACATGGCAGAATATGAATTTTGACTCAGGAGCTCAGCATAAACCTTAAATGTATGCTTTAATGCCTAAGCTAATTCTATTCTAACCTAACCTCCATATTTCCATAACAGAATTCAATGACCAAAAATTATTTCAGAAGCTAATGTTGATTTGTGATCAAGTCCCAGACAGTTTCCACCATTCCCCCTGTTTTCTCAGCTCAAAGCTGTATTTTCTGTTGCTTAAAAAATTTGCATATTTTCTCAGTGCCTGTTCCTGACTCACAATAAACAATGCCCAGACCTTCTGCCAAAAAAATGTCCAAATGCGAAATAGTTGCTATAATAGTCGTTTTTGTGATGGCAACTTTGAGCTGTGTGCTTTTAAATTATAATTACTTTTTTTCCTTACAAAAGATGTGTATCTGTCTTGATTGCTGTAATTATGATTCTATACCAGCAAACAGTTATAAAAGACCCATGTCATCACTGTGCTTCATAAAACCCGTGCCTTTCAATAAGCTTCCTTTGGTGACTGTATTATGTTTGTGTTTAATTTGTGGCAGGGAAACCTAATGAGAAACTATTAATCATTGAGTGTATATAAAAATTTGTGTCCTTAACTAAATAGACCAAAGAGGATATGGCAAGCCCATTATTGGCATGACATGATTTAGAGTTGGGAAAGGGACTTGAGAAAAATCATCTAGTCTAACCCAATTTTATGGATGATATTCAGAATCGGAAGGGGGAGCATATGGGTTTGGTGACTGCAAACATCATGGGACCAGAAGTTAAGGGAATATAAAGTTTTAAACCTGAACTTGGCACTAAGGAATTACCGCACAGACTGACTCGACTTCCTCATTCATTCCTGGTTTTCAACTGTGATGTGTAGAATCCATGGACCAAGGAGTTGTTTTAAGGGGCTTCTTGGGAGAAAGGAAAGGGAGTCACCCATTCAATCAGAGCTGCCCCACTTGGGTCTATTTTATGTTGAATGAATGAAAAAATAACTCATTGACTTTTTTTTTTCTTTTTTAAGTTTGAAGTTTACTGATGTCTTTTTCTCAAGTCTTAGAATCACAGATGGACTAAGAGGGAGAACTACAAGGGCAGTGTGGTAATGACTTTGGAAATTTACATCCAGGGGCCTTGGGAGCACCTGGGAGGGGGAACCGCCCTTCTGGATATGGGAAGTGGAAGGAGTTTAGAGTTGACTTCCCAGAAGAAATAACAGACAGGAGGCCTTCCTTTTAATATTCTTTACTTTCTTTTCTATCTACCTTTAATAAAAGCTACGTCTTTTATGAGATGAGAAAAAATGAGAAATCAGAGTTCTAAGATGGGTTAAAGAGAACTCTTGTCTTGTTGGACTGTACTCCTAGGCAAACTGCTTAATCTCTATGAACCTCCCTTTCTACGTCTGGTTGTTCAGGACTAGTAATGACAGAAGTACCTCAAAGCATTGTCACCAAGATTAAATTAAGTGATGAGTGTGAAAATACTAGTAAACCTATAAAGTCCTATAAAAACAGTGACTATCATTGCTAACACTCTGCTGAAAGATTTAACTCCAGTGACTTTCCATGATCTTTCCCAAACAAACCAAGACTGTGGTCCTACACAGGTTTGGCTCATGTTGGGCATCTGGGGAAAATATTATTTTACAGTGTAAATAATAATAATAGCAATAACAATTGTGAAGTCTTCTTTAAAAAGCAGATTCTCTTTAGCTTCTCCTCTCCCTTGACTTTCTAATTCAAATCTCACTCACTTAAGGGCCTGGAGAGTTCTCTCCAAAATTAGATTCACACCCATGCTTAAATTCTGTGACTCCCTACTTCCCAGAAGTAGTTCAAGGTCTTTAATTGGGTGTTTGGGGGCTCTCCTTGCCTATTCTCCAGCATGTACCCCTACTTCGCCCGGCCACGTAGCACTGTGTCTGCTGTGTGCAGGCACCATGCTAGACACTGCACACACAGCAGAGAGTCAGGCCCACAGCTTTTCCTTAGCTTGCCCTCAATCTTATTGGTAGACTGACTGGTAAATAGGCCTCAGCACAGAGTTCCCATAATTCTCTGTGAGATCCTCCTATGGTCCATGGCCTGAGAATGATAGGAAGTGTGTTTGTGAAAGGAACTGGAATTCAGATCAGTGGTTGCTCACAATTTGTTGAGTGAATGAATATGATAAAGATTAATTATAGCTAATTAATTAGAGTTAATTATAATTAATCTCTATAGTTGGATACAGTTAGATTTTGTTGTATTCATAGGATTTTTTTAAAAAAAAACTTTTATTTTTAGTTGTAGATGGACACAATACCTTTATTTTATTTATTTTTATGTGGTGCTCAGGATCGAACCCAGTGCCTCATACATGTGAGGCAAGTGCTCTGCCACTGGGCCATAATCCATACCCATCTTCATATGATTTTAAAATAAAGCCTAGTCAGATAAAAATCCAACTCACCAGAATTCCTAGAGGTTTTTTTCATGGGTGTATGCATGTCTGTGTGAGCTAATTTTACACTCACACGTTCATATTTAAGGAGGAAAAACTTTAAGACAAAAAGAAAGACCAACAACCAGCAGTAGTACTTCACCTCCTGCTCTCTCTAGCTGGTCCACCCTTACACCCTGGGATCAAGTCTGGTCCTGTTCATTATATTAAGATTCTATAATTTCTCATTGTAGAACGGACACTCCTTACAGGTGATCGTAAAATGCATGCTATTTGAAAAAGGAATGAGAAAAATCCCTCCTGACATTAAAATAGAAAATATTCAATAAAGGCTAAAATGTCTTCATAATCCATTTTCTTGCTCAATAAATTCAATTTTATCAGAATTCTCTCATTTTAAGTGCTGAAGTTGAAATCTAACTCTCCTGTACTGTATTAGGAAAAGCAATTGTTTATTATCCATCATGATCTCTCATACTTCAAACCAAATAATGAGGATGCTCCCTTTCTGGATGGTTTAGATTCCATTGTTTCTTGTTATACCAGCATTTTTTTTTCCACCAAAGGAAAGGACATGTCTACAATATAGTCATAGAATGTTCAGAGAAAAATCTTGGCAGATTTTCCAAAAGGAACAGCAATTGTTCCATGTGTTTGTTTGTTTGTGGGTTTTTTTATTCTGGAATCCCAACATTAATGATTCCCTGGCTCTGGGTCCCCCACCCCAAGGAGCTTTAAATGAAATAGAGCATATAGAGGTTTATTCATAATTTATGGATCTTTCACTTATTTGGTGTTTCTATGAAGAAAAATAAATGTTTTTAAACTTAAGAATCTTACCTATAAAGTAGGATGGGTGGGGGGGTGGACAGAAACACATTGAGTAAGCCCAGGTTGCTCCCAGGACATTATTGCTATCATTTTTCCAAAAGAAGAAAGCGGTGCTTAAAAGAAATAATTCACAATATTTTCTCTAGACTAAAACCTTGTAATTCAGATGAACTCTGAACTGACTGGGACTCTTTGCATCTCATTTTCTCATTAGGTTTTATTACAGCCAACAAAACTTTCAGTGGTGAGTTACTTCCCCTCTCAATGAACACCAGACTCCCATAATGTTTGCACAAACTGAAATCATGAAAAGGTGTTTAACCAAACTTTAGGGATTAGAGGTGGGAAAGAAGGGAAACCAATATCATCTCATCTCTGTGCTAACCAAAGTGTGGTGTTCCAGCTCTTTTTCTTGCTTATGAAAAATAAAAAAATGAAAATGTCCCAGGGCTTGAAACTCCACTTAAAATCATCTAGATTTCTCTTTCAAGCTCCCTTGAAATATAAATCATTTCCACAAAAAGGAAAAACAAATTGGTCCTAAATTAGTGGCTCAGGTAGGACCTGATGCAGTCAATAAAGTGCTTTTAAAAACTGTCATGGTATTGAGACATGAGATCTTCTCTAAGCGTCTAAGTCAAGAGCACCAATATCAAAAATACTAGTTTTTAACACATAAGGTCAAAAAGTATTTTATTTCACATCCTTATATTATGCCAGCCATTCCAAAGAATTGCTTGATGCTTGCTTGCCATAGGACAGGTTCTTAATTTCAAAAAGTTTACAATTTTGTTGAGAAGCCAAAACTTAACACAGTTTTAAGAAGGACTCAGGGCAAGACATTGTATTATTAAGTGTTGAACAATAGAGTGCAGATACTAAATGATCCAGGAGGAAAAAATGAAAGATCATGAGAGCTGAGACTGTCAAGAGAATGCATTTTCAATAAACTCTTAAAATGATGCCAAATTAGAAAATTGTTATAATTGCTGCTAATTTGTCAATTTAAGTCATTTACGTGATTCACCATTCCTTTCCAACCAGTAGCTGTTCAAAACCGCATACATGAACAGTTGAAGCTGGCAGGAGACATTTCATTACAACTCCCTTGATTTGCTAATGAGGAACAAAAACACGTATTTTCGTGTTGGATAACAGACAGGAGAATTGAGATTTTGCATGGAGAATTTAGTGAGCAAGAACACAAAGCTCTGGCTGTGATTTTTGGTATGAGTTTTGGTTTCTAATGAACTATTTTCTTCCTCCCAAATAAGTTTTAAGTTTGGGGAATGAATCAGTCTCAAAAAAATAATTTTTTGTTTTTTGATTATCCTATTTTCAAAATTTACTTTTCTTTTAAGAAAAAAAATGGACTGGACTAGAAGTGCCGGTTATATTCTGAAGGCAATGCCAATTTTTAACTCCTAAAAATGGTGTGTGGGTTGGGTGGGTGGGGGTGTTTAGCATCCTTTAAAATTGAGGCATCTGAATAGCAGCTTATCTTTTGAAATCATGAGACTTCAAGTGTGCATTTGCATTCTTGGTCTTAAAATGCTTTTTACTTTAGAGTTTGGCAAACATCCTAGTCCCTTTGTGTTCCTTACCTTTTCAATCTTTGCATTGCAGGCAGCCTGAGTTCAATTAGATTTGTTATAATGGAGTTTAAACTGCTAAAATAGAGGCATGTCTCATCTTGTGTTTTCGGTAACTTTAGACAAGTTTAGAGAATTGTAGTAAGCATTTTTCTCTATATTTGATTGCGTTTAAGGTCTCCCCAAGAAACGTCAATTATAAACCTAATTCTAAAAGGAGGCACTTCTTCCTAACAGTTGTTACTACCAGGCAAAAGAGCACACTCTCCCATTCCCATAAGAGTAGGAATCCTGCAATAATGTGAGATAATTAAATTTAGCCTTAGAAAAAGTCTTTGAAATGTACTAATCAAGACTCCAGTTTTCCCGAGAGTATGCGCGATTTATTTTTCAATTCTTCCTGGTCCTGATTTTGCATTTCTAATGCAAGTGAACTGACAAAGCGTGAAAGTGGGCTAAGGAGCAAAACAAAGCCAGCAAGCATGCTTCTGGTGTGCCAAAATTAATCAATATTCCAGAAACCTCGGGGCTCCCCCTTGGTCCCCGTGCCGTTTTCATTTCCCCTCTCCCCTTTCCCGCGCGCAGGCTCCTCCCCTTTTCTTAAGTTGCCTGATAGTAAGTTGCAGTTTCAGAGCACATGCATATTGTCAGGGCTGGCCCGCCTGGCGCGCGCCCTGCGCTCGGTCACTCCGTTGTACCTGCTGGGGAATTCACCTTGTCATTGCCTGGGGTGCCTTCCACCGCTTACAGGATCCGAGAAGGTAAGTGCGACGTCCTGTAGGCCTACTGGGTTCGATTTCTCGATCCACTTCTCCGCCGATGTATTCTGTTCACCAGCGGAGGAGTACCGAGAGGAAAAGCTAGCCATTTTGGTAGATAAAGTCCACGTTAGTGATTGAACGTGGTGTGAGCGTGGGGTGTCTATTTATGGCGGATCCTTCTCTTAATTTGGAGTTGAGTCATTCGGGGTAGATTGGGGATAGATGGTGATCAGAGATCTAAAAAAGAGCCAAGATTATTGAGCTGGTCTGCTTAAAAGTGACAGACTGGTAAAGGAAATCAGAGCTGCTAGTTCAAAAAAAGAAAAAAAAGAACTGGACCCTCCCCTCTCCGTTTCTTCACTTCTCCCTAAGCTTTTAATCTAGTGTGAAGTCTTAAACAAGCTGTAGGTCTTATTATCAATGACCCCAACCTGCAATTTTATTTAAAAGTCAAACTGTTAAGTCTTTTTTTTTTTTTTTTCCCAACCCTTGGATTTGCCAAAAGCTTGAGAGGAGTCCCCTGGCTTCCAGTCACCTCCCCCACAGACACACTCGCTGGCTGCCTGCGCTACCAGACACGCAGGTCCCCCTGCACCCCGGTTTTCATCTCAGATTGATCCTGGGGAAGGCATGACTTAGATGAGGAAACCCTTGGTTTACGCAGCAGGAGGAAACCCTCGGTTTTTCAGAACAGCTGATTTCCAGAAGGAAGAAGGTTTGCTTCATTGTATTTGAATAACCTAAGAGCGCTTTAAAGAAGCCAGAAACCACACACTGTAATGTTTGGAATGAAAATTGGATTCATCTCCCCATCTGTTCCAGAAATCCTAAATTTTAAAACACTTAGAAGTCAGTGATAGTTTCCTCAGAAGACTCCAATGTGTTTGCCCCAAAGACAAATGTGACTTTGTACTTCTACTTGTAATAAAATGAAAATGGATTATGATTTTAGAAATTTTATAGAAGTGACTGGAGCACTTTGTTTATTTCATGGAGAAAAAAAGTCTAAACTTTATCCTGTAAACTAGTGAAACGTATTTGTCATGTCTTCTGGGCACTGGCATCCTTTCTGTGAGCATATTTACTAGATGTTTTTATCCTTAATGAAGAAAATAGCCTGTTATTTTACTACTTAGAACAGCAACCTCAACTTTCTTCAACTGTGTATACAACATGAGTATCACTAAGTAATTATTGGGCATTTTGTGTGCGTTCAGTTCAATTGGACATTTATCAGGTGTATATATTGTGAGGCACTTGGCTAGGTTCTGAGGAGTAGGGTGTCACATCCAGTTCTGAAGAATAATATTTTGCCTCACTGAAGGAGAAGAACAAACTGAAAAAATAAAACACAATTTTCTGCCCCTATATTCTGAATTTATGCCCATTCTTCACATATGGTTTAGTCCAGTAAAATACATACATTTGGAAAGGAAGCCTGGGTTGTAGCTTTCCAGGTTTTGATTTCTACCGAGATTATGCAGTTTGCTTGTAACCTACCATGTGGGCAGCACTGATATCTCCACCCCTGAAGGCTATAATGCTTGTCTCTTTTTTTCCCATTGTAGTTGTGTTCTCTAAGACCAAAGAGGTTTGGCTTTCTGGAGGCAATTTGGAGACCCTGAAATAGAAAGAAGAGACTCTCCTAGAAAAGTAAAATATGACGAAAAGCAATGGAGAAGAGCCCAGGATTGGGGGCAGGATGGAGAGATTCCAGCAAGGAGTCCGCAAGCGCACACTTTTGGCCAAGAAGAAAGTGCAGAACATCACAAAGGAGGATGTCAAAAATTACCTGTTTCGGAATGCTTTTGTGCTGCTCACAGTCACTGCTGTCATTGTGGGTAAGTCATTTGATAAAACAAAACAAACAAAAACCTGTATCTTGTTTCTCTGGGGCATCTGGCTGCCTGGGAACACTATCAGATGGATTGATTGTAGCTATTCAAAAGAATAGCCCAGCTTTCCTCTGAACTTGAAGATTTTTTTTCCACACAAATTAGTTTGTTGGCATCTTTGAAGCAATACATGGTAAACACGTGGGAATCTGAGAGAAGCATCCTTTAGAATTATGCAAATCAGCTAATTGTATGGAGAGGAGAAAAAAACTCCAACGTCTTCCCATTTCATGTAGAAGTTAAGGAGGGACAATTTAATCATTAGACATGAGCAGTTAAATAATAACAAAGCAAGTAAGCACATTAGATGTGGTCAAAATGTAATCATTATACAATGTCACCTTTGCTTAAAATTAATTTATACAATTAGTACACCCAAAATGAGATACAGGTCTCTGATGGTAATTATATTCTAGCTGGTATTGACTTGGAGCTGAATATCAACACTTAAACATAGAGGCCCAATATTTTACATGTTTGCACTCTTTCACCCAGCAACTGGGAAAGGCAAATTGGAGAAAATGTTAACACAGACCTCTTTCATCCATTGCCTCAGACAGCCTGCCATAACCAGCTACATCTTTTTTGAAACACTGCAGTTTCCTACTAATTTAGCCTGATTGACAGCAATCAGTACTAATAAAATGTTGTTTGGTTTGGTTTATTTGTATCTGAAATTTTCAGTTATTATTTATAGGTGACATTGACTTACCTTAAAACATAGCTGAAAAAATACTTATTCGAACTTTTTAACCAAACTAATATAGTAATCCTTAGGTTGGCAAACTTAAGCCAACACCAGGTTGTAAAAACTGCTCTAACATAAAATTCTACCAGTTTACCACCACAAAAGGGTGTTCATGTATAGTTTTAATCTCCACCTTGAAGCTTGCAAAGATTGCCATCAACTATTAAAAGATGATGACAATAAAAAATTAAGAAAATGCTGTAGCATGTAGACGATATAGCTTTGTCTAAGATATGGAATTTATATAAGAAAAAGAAATGGATTTATAAATCATAGACAAACAGAAATACAACAGGAAAGTATAGTTTGTCACAAGACTTTAGCTACATCCCATTTCAATATCTTTGGCTTCTTTCAGTAAATGTTGATTAATAAGTGCTCAATTAATTGTAATGATGTTCAAAGAGAACATGTCCTGATTCACCCAGAGAAGTAATGGGTTTCTTTAGTAGGCTCCCAAATTTGAATGTATTCCTGGAACAGACCTTTGAGGATTGTGTCCTTGTCCTGGAAGCCAGTGCAAAATGCAGCAGCCCCCCTCATTTTTCACTCTGAGTTACAGTCATTGTCAAGCCAGGCAATAGCTGCAGAGTACTCATTGCAAACATTTATTTCCTACTATTCTAGCTCCTTTTTGGGTGTTTTGCAAATGTTAGTTCACTTGATCCTCAAAAGAGCCCATGAAGTGAATGGGTAGGTATGAGTCTCACAATCTTCCTCATGTTACTGATGAAACCAGTCATGGAGAGTTCAAGTAGCTCACCCAAAGTCAAGGGCTACTAAATGATAGAGAAGGAAGTCGAACTCAGTCTAGTGCCAGAGGCCATTCCCTGCTTGCCTTTCTGATCAACTGACGAGCTGACATCTTGTGAAAGATGCTATAAAGACGATGCTGCCACGGGTGTAGGTGGAAGCCAATTAGCAAGCATTGCTAGATGCACTCACGTAGCAGCGTCATTTTAGGATCTGATTTACCCAGTTCAACTCAGCAGAAAGCTTACGATTCTTCTACAATTAAGCCATATCCTTCATTCATTTAATAAACTTTCATTTATTTTTCAATCCTATGTGTGTAATAATAGAGCTCAGAAGTACCAGAGTATGTTTGGAAAATCTGCAGAAACACTTATTCAAAATGGTGTTCCAAACACCAGAAGAAGGCCAGGGATGTAGCTCCAGGAGATCTCTTACCTAGAACGTGGCAGAGCTCTTACCTAGAATGCTCAAGGGCCTGGGTTCAATCACAGCCATGCAAAATATAAATAAACTAAATAAAGACATAAACAGCAGAAGATTCAGTCTCTAAGATAGAAACACTTTCATTAAAGAACAGAGGAAGAGAAAGTAATAAAACCTGAACATGGAAGGTAAATTGATGGAAGAGGAAGTTCCTAAATACAGGTGAATAACACCCCTCGTAAAGGAAGAAAATGCCAGGACTTGAGTCCAGTTTCTCTAGGAGGTCTGGGATCACCTCCTAGCCCAGTGAGGCCTTTCCTCCGATTTGTGAGAACAGCAGTACGAGTTGGCTTGAGCCGGGGTAGACCCGTTGGCTGGGCGCCCTCATGGTTGGCTTCACTAATGGAAACTGAGGAGTTAGAAGCAACAAGAAGAAGGCACTAACAAAGAAACACATAAAAAGAGCTCATTGACAGTCAGAGAGACCACCGAGTCTACACCAAGGACTTGGAATAGCAAACAGACAACTTAGTAGCAAACACATTTAGGAAAGAAGGAAGAGCCCTTCCGTTATCTGTTGGTGTGTCTTCCATGAGGGTCCAGTGGAAACAAAGACTCCATTTAGCTGGTCACTGGCTTCCATGTCTTCATCAGCCCTAGGCAACATAGTAGAGAAAAAAAGGTGTCTGAACACCAACTCCTTAGTTTATTAGCTACAGCATAGGAAAGAAAAGCAGGAGAGATGCTAGCAAGGAAGAAGGAAGTAGTTACTTTCCCAAAATACAGTACGAGAAGAAATAAAGCTATAACTTCATTTTCAAATTCTTAAATTTTCATAATTTTTAGTAAAAAGTACTAGTAAAACTTATGTGTTGGGGTGAATTTTTCATTCACTCTGTTTTATCTTTTTCAAACAAAATGTATGCACACTTAATGTATAGAAAAGGAAACTAGAAAAATATGAGGGAGGACGTGCAGAGGCATGTGAATCTATATATTCAGAATAAAACAGAGAACCGTAGTTATTTTGATATCACTTCCCTATAAAAATAGAACTGCTTGTGTAATTTGATGTCATTGCACAATGACATTGCATTCAGTGACAAAGTCTGAGTGTGCCTTGCTATGACTATGGCTCACAAAAGAGCAGATTAGAAACCTTATAGAGGTAAGGCCAACTTCCTTTAAGAGAATTTGTTGGGAAAGTATTAAATAATGTTGCAGACATCTGTCTGACACCTCCTTGCCCCCCCACAAAAAAATACTGAGAAAAGTAGTCACTATTTTTCTTCCTCTAGAAAGCACATTCTGGTTTCAAACCATGGTAAGTTGTGTTACGGTTTAGAGTTGACCTCAAACATCTTGGTGAAAGAAAGGAAAGTCTTTTGGTCCTTTGTCATGTTTAAGTCACAGAGGGATGACTCTTTTCCATGTCCAGGAAATGATGGCACAATGAAAATAAAATCTCATGTCAAAGAAATATGAAGAAATGGGTCATGAGATCAAAGGGTGGGAATCTGTAAGTAGAATTGCATAGAATCGGATGGTGGCTTTACCTGACGGCATTCACAGACAGAGTAACTATCATCTCGTTCCATTATTGGTCTTGCCTTTTACACAACAAAAAAGTTGACATGTGGCTTGCCCTTTATAGGGGTTTAAGAGAAACTGATGACTTCTCAGAAAAGAAAACATACAGACTAAATTTTTATAAAACATTTTCCCCAACTCTCTAATTTTTCTTTGGTAGGAAATTTAAATTGCACTTAAATTCAGTACAATTCTATATAATATCTCACTCAAGAGACTGGTTACTGAGTATGCCTGGTAGGACAGGAGCTGAGTGTCTTAGGAATGGGTAAATGGAGAATTTCCTCTGAATAAGTTTGTATAGTTTGAATGTATTTTCAGCTCATTTATATCATCTACTGTTATCTATTCTGTGCTAAATAAATGTTAAATTATTTATTTTTATAAATTCAGTGCTATTCACCAGTTTAACAAATATTTCATGTTGCGTATCTGGCCCTGTGCTATGCAATGGAGAGTCCCTACTCTCTGGTAGTTTAGTGGGAGCAAAGGATGAAAAATAAGGTGAAAAGGGAATTTACAAGGATCAGAGGTGGTAAATAGAGAAGGTTATAATTAACTCTGAACTTTTTAAATGAGCTAATGTTATGCATACTGTTCTACAGAATATATGGTGTCTTCTTGTGTTAGTACTTTTGAGGTTCTATTTTCTCGTTAACACCTGCATTAGGAACCCCAGATGTGCCATGTTTAAAAAAAAAATAGTGTGGCTTTTGAGGAAGGATGGACTTGGATTCATATACTAGTTCTATTTTTTAATAGCCATGTGGTCCTAAAGAAGGCATTTTACCTCTCTGAGCCTTGGTTTCCTCATATGTCATTACAACTATAATATTGACTGCTACAAATAATAGCTAACACTCTCTGATGTGTCAAACTCTGTTGTGTTTTAACTTTATTTAGACATTCCAAAAACCCAGGTGGGGAGGAATTTTTATTACTCTCATTTCACAGATGAGAAAGCTAAATCTCAGACATTTATCCTAGAGTCCATTCAAATCTGTTAGAGCACAAATTTCTCATTCTTACCCACCACACTGTTCTGGGTGCTGGTCCCTGCTTACAGGGAGTACCCTAGTTTTATTACAGCAGTTAGCTAAATGTCTGCAGTGAATCCTCTACAGGAAAGATAAGGAGGAGATGTTGAATTGGAAAATTTTAGAAGTGTCACACGTGAGACTTGGTGATTGAATGAGAGAGGGTGAAGTACAGGCTGATGTTCTGATTTCTGCCTTGGGTGACCAAGTGGTTGATGGTGCCACCTATGAAGGTAAGAAGGCCAGGGTGCATGCAGATAATGAGTTCTGTTAGGGATCTGTTGAGTTTGGAGGAGGGCTCACTACACAATGGTGTCCCCACCATTCTCAGGACTGAACGAGGGTAATACTGTCTTTGGAGTTAAGTGACTTATGGTCAGCGACTCAGGTTATCCTACTGCATAATCTCCTTCATGCCCGAGAGCAGTCATCTTTCAGAAATGCCACAGCATATTCTGTGCCTTAGACAATTTAGTTCAGCCAATCAAAGTAAACAGGGCAGTTACTGTCAGCAGCTGGGCTGAACCAACTGGTAGTGGGACCACACTGGCCACCTGCCTGAGCAAGTGGAGCAGGCACATTTTGGTACCCATGCTGACACGGACTCTGCTCCTGAAGCCCCTGACAGAGGGGCATCTCACACAGGTTGAACCACGGGAATCCAAAGAATGGTGGACAGGTTGTGGGTTCAGATTAATGGTTTCGTCAACACTTCTGGGAAATGAGAAGGAAGAGCATCATTTCAGGAAGCTGGGGGGTGGGGGGATGGTGGCCCTGAGACAGGCCCTGCACAGGCATTAGCAGACCTTGGCTGGGCTGCCACTCATCAGAAGCTCCTGGAGCAGAGGACTGGGAAGAAAGGAAGCTGTGGGTTTGCCATCCTTGCTCTGGAGAAGCAACACAGGGATAGGGAGCATAGACTAGAGTGTGATTTCTCTCTGCTTCATCTTCTCCTTCATGAAGCAGAAATACAGAAAAATTGTCAGGGGTAGCCATTGTACACTGAACCCAGCCCTCTCTCCCACCTTCTCAGAATGCATTCCAGGGAACTGTCTCCTACTGCATGGGTATAGTGGGGCTGTATATTGAGATCAAAATTCTGGGCTCTGGAATCAGACAACCCACAGATTCAGTTTTGGAGCTGAACCTCTGTTTTCTTCCAGCATAAAATAGAATAATTTAAAAACTCTGCCAGAATGTATACCCCACTTCTGCCATGTTCAAGCCATTTAGCCTTAAATGATTTTCTTTAATGCTTGACAGGTGACCTGCACAGAGACAATGTGAACCCCTTGCCTTTTGCTTCATC
This sequence comes from Marmota flaviventris, assembly GCF_047511675.1. Lineage (NCBI taxonomy): Eukaryota > Metazoa > Chordata > Mammalia > Rodentia > Sciuridae > Marmota > Marmota flaviventris. Next base: position 146,435,720 of record NC_092502.1, read on the forward strand.
TTTTCCATGCAAATGCAGGTGCTCCATACAAAGTGCACTAAGTCAGTGAAACTGGCCCTCCAGAGAACTGCAAGTCTCAGGGATTTGAATAGAATGGGGGCAGGAATGGGAGAAGATATTTATTTACCTGGTTCAAGTTTAGAAGAAAAGCTTGTATTTCCCTGGCCAGAGAAGAAAGCCAAGAGAGTTGTAGGAAGAGACTTAATAGTTGTAAAGGGCTTTGGGAGGCAGAAATAAAAGCCTCAGAGTGATACGGTCACTACTTGTCCCCTACCTTCTTAGCCTCTTGAGTAGAGCCAGCAAGTAATCCCCAGGGAGCTGTTATCACAACACAGACTGCCCCACGGAGGGAGCACACGGCTGTAGATGCCTCTCTCAGGAAAATGGGGAGCTGCCAAGAAGACGGTTACAATAAATATCCCAATATACTCCAATTCATTATTTGTTCATGCCACTGGAGGCCCATCAAGGGGCTCACCATGTCCCCTTTCTTCCTTTTCTCTGGCATTTTTGTGTCTACTGCTGATCAGCATTGGGGCCCAGCAAGAGGAGGAGTGCTTGAACATTGAGAGGAAGTTTGCTGTTTCCAAGAGAGTTGGTAAAGACGGTTATTTTGGAGTAGGGAGCAGAAAACTTGGTGTTGTTCTAAGATTATCTCTGGCTTTTATTTTGCTCTATTTTTCTTCCTGATAATTCAGATACCAAGAAATTTCCAATTTCTTTTTCAAGTAGACAATCAAACAAGCGGGTGTGTTTACAGAACCTTCCATTTTGTGGTGCTACAGTTCACAGAACACTTTTCCATTGCATTCCCTGTAGCAATGTAAGCCCACAGCCAGTCCACCCACTTTCTGGTTCTTATCCGCAAGTGTGTGGAACGCAGTTGAGAAGCATTGAGAGCCCAGCGGTCCTGGTTGCAGGCCTGGCTCTGCCATCAATGATTTAAGACAAATCTCTGAGCCTCATATTTCCTTATCAGTGAAGGAAGTTTGGACTCATATCTGCTGCCAACTCCAAAATTATACTATTTTTAAGTATCATTTGCCATCCCATAAAGCCTCAGAACATGTGGAATAAGATACAGTGTTTTCTTTCCAATCCATGACGCTGGGAGAACTTTTCTCTTGGTCTGATGATCTCCCAACTCACTCAAGATGGCTTCTGCAATCTAACAAGCAGCCACCTTCTCTCCCCTTGACCACTTGAAGGCCATCGTGTCCCTGGTTCTGGGATTGATGATGGGAATTTCTTAGCCAGTGTTTGAAGACATAGGAGGAGCATTTCTCTGCAGAAGTCACTTCTGCCCATCTTTCATCAATCAGAGAGAGAACATTGTGCACCTTTGTTTTTACACTCCTGTGAATGAGATTGTGAAGAGTGGACACCATGGGGAGAAGGCAATCAGAGTTAAGCACCATCTCTTCCGACTGGTACGTTCCAGGTGTTAGAGTACTCTATGTTTATGGAACACTGGAGTATGACAATGGTCAGGTATTTGGTCTGGCAGCTGGGTGAGTTGTTTCACTGCCATGAGATACGGAAAGACACAGAGAACTCTGGGGCACCCAGTTTAGCCATTATACTCATCAAGTATAAGAATTATGAGTTTTGGGATCCCTGGAAAGAAAAGCACTTTGGGTACTAATGAGAAAGTTCGTTATTTAGATATGAGACTGTCGTTGATTCTTATATTTGTGTCACACTCTTCTGTATTTTAAAAATCAGCTGTGTATATACGGTAATTTTGCAACTGCAAAATAAAATAATACATGTTGTTATAAAAAGTAATTATGAGTTTCATGTTAAGCTTCAGTGCTATCAAAATTGTCCAGAGCTTATTCCTCTGGTCAAGAGTATTTACATCCCTGTGCCTATTCAAGAAATGGCTCATCAGAGATGATGGCTTCATCCAGAGAAGTATATGAAGTCACCTGGTATAGTTATATAGTATAAAGATACCTTTGCTTTGTATTTGTAAGCTGTTCCAGACTAGAATGCCAACAGCAAAGTGAGACAACTGTGTGTATTTAAAATGTAATTTCTAAATTTATATAGTCCCCAAAAATCTAAAATATCATAACTTTTTTCGTATATTAAACGGAGAGAGAGAGAGAGCAAAATGTCCTCAAGATGTTTTGAAACCAAAAAGAAAAGATAAAAGCCCCAGAGAGGTTCAGATAAAGGGAGAGACAGCCTGGATGAATTAGAATAGGGAATAGGGGAAGGCACTCCCCATCTCCCTTTGTGTATCATATCAAAGATTTGAAGGTCAATAGGAGCCACCAGTTGAAAGGCACAATCAAGTTTTGAATTTCAGGACTGAGTTCCTATCTCCAGCGAGGGTAACTCCATTCTTCTTGTCCCCGAAGAGACTTCTCCAGTTCTCCCAACAATGAGTCAAGGCCACCCACTGCAACTGCTTCCCAGAAAGGAGACAGTGGGCTATTAGTGAGAGAACTTGTAAGAGGAGGCTCATTTATTCCTAATGAGAGTAGAGATGGGCAGTTCCTGCCCTTCTTACCCTGAAAAGATGGCATCTGCTGTTAGACATATTGCACTGCCGGAAATTCCAAAATCAAAGCAAGTAAGTCAAAACCCCAGGAATACATGAGCTGGACTGGACTCTTCCTGGTGTCTTTACTTTATTGATAAATATGGAGGTAAAGGCATCAAGAAGGAAATTGTGAGTTTGTTAAGAGACTCCTAAGACCAAAGCCATGGTAGTTTGTATTTATTTATCTTTATTTTCTTATATTTGCTTTTTTAAGGCAAATGGAATAGTCCTATGAGCAAAGCTGAAAGCCAGTAAGCAAACTCCCCAGGCCTTTGCAATGCTTTACACAGGATGAGAGATGAAGAAAGAGCATGCCCCCTTTGCCAGATGGTGTATAATGGGAGATTTCAGGTTGGGAATGCAGTTGTTATAACTTCAAGGGCTACTTGGTGGAAGCAGAATTTGAGCCTATAACAACTGCATTTAAAGGTTTTTCAGATTCACTTCCTTGTCTCCTGAAAAAGAGAGCTGTTGGTCACCAAGTGACCCTCTCACTGTAAATTGAGCACAATCAGGGATTTCCTCTCCATGGCTCAAACGAAGTAATGCTGTCATTGAAGCAAATGAGGAGAAACCAACCCCGTGGAAGTGACTTTTTAGAGGGATCCAGGAATCTCCCAGAAATGAATAAGATGAATATAATTTAGTATAATATTTTTTAAAGCTGAGAACATTTATTTTGATTATACATTCTGATATTTCACTTATGCATTAAATATATTCCCATAGTCCAAGGTCAAAAAGTACAAAAGGGCATAAAAAGAAAATACACCACCCATGAGAAAACAAAACCTCAAAAGTACTCCAGAATCTACTTCTTATGTGCTGTTAGAGGAATTTTATCAGTATAAAAATAAGTATAGGTTTATTATTTTCTTGCCATTTTGTAACAAATGATATCAAGGTATACAAAGTTTGCTTTTCACCTTGCTATTTCCCTCTATGCAATATTTTCTTGTATATTATTCTTTATTAGCCCATAAAAAGGTTTCTAATCGTCTCTCCAACTGCATTATATGGGTGTGCCATAAGTTATTTAAGCAATGCCCAATCAGTGGACACTTAGACGGCTTCTAATCATTAAATATTATTATACAGAGTGGCATAATCAATAATCTTGTACAAAAGTTATTTCACCCAGGTAAATAATATCTGTAAGATACATTCCTACAGGTGAAATTGCCAGCTCTGAAATGTTATAGTTTTCATAAGTATTACTAATTTATACCCCAAAGAGGTTGTAGCAACTTGGTTCCCTCAATTGAGAGTTTTAAAAAAGAAACTTGCTGCTGCCACTGTCAGAAACAAGGATGAGTGGACTTTGTGGTTTGTGCAGGATGGCTAGATAGATGATTAAGGAAATCTATACAGTGGAAAAAATGCAGTTTCAGGATAGAATTAAGCAGATGCCAGTAATCTACCTGTCTGCTTCCAGAGCCCAGATTTAACTCAGAAGAGACACCTACAGCTTTCATTAGTATGATATATCCAACGTTTGAAGCACTTTCACATATTTTATCATCTACCATCTTCGTACCGAACCAAGAGATGGAACAGGTTTTTTCCAAAACCTCACCCCTAATTTATCAGAAATTTAGAAGCTGAAACATGGAGTAACTTATCAAGGGTATTGAAGTGTAAGAGATACAGAGAGAAATCAAACTCCAGCAGCCAGGATCACTGCCATCTAGGCCAGCCCTTGTTCTTCGGGGAACAGCTTAGGGGATCCATCCTAACCACAGATAATTCCCCAGAATCCTTGAGCTGATAACCCGAGCATCTGAGCACAAAAGGGTCTCCACTGGATGCCAGGGCAAGATGAAATCAGGAAATTGGAGCAAGCTTAATTATTGTATCTCATAGAGTGACATAGAAGTGAGCAAAACAGAGGCTTTGAAGGAACAAGAGGGAATAGATGGAGATGGGACACCCTTGCTGCACCCAAGCATGCAACATAGGAGCCAAAGATGCAGCAGAGAACTTGGAAATCTTTTAATATATTTCATTTCCAGTCTCTACTCCTTCATAACAATAATTTTTTCTCTAGAAAAGAAAGACAACAGGTTATGATTATTTCAGTTGCTATTTTTAGAAAGGTTTTTTTTTAATAACAGGGAATTAGACACATAAAAGACTTGTAGGATTATTTGTGAATTAAACTGTCATGTCACATAGATTCTGTTTGTTTGTTTTTGTTTTACTTTGTGCTAGGGATTGCACCTTGCTCGTGCTAAGCTTACCACTGAGCTACATCCTCAGCCTCACAGTTTTAGGACAAGAACACCTGGTTTTTCTCAGAACTCCAAGGTTCTTCTCATAGTTGTCCCTCCGAGTCACATGTGTGGACTTGTGTCTGCACCCTGCCTGGTCACCAGTCACCAGAACTGGTTCCTCTGGGAACTTCTGGTGGAGCAAGGATGGAGCAGGTATTTTCCACCTCCAGCAACAGGAAATACCAAAGGACAAAAGATTAAGCCTGGCCAGGACCCAAATCTCTCAAGGATGTGGGAACAGAAAGGTGGGGGAGCTTTGAGAGGTTGCCTCCACCACAGAGCAGCTTCTCACCAGAAAATGCTTGGAAGTTTGGGCTCAAGGGAAAGACCAGGGACCAGCAGAACTCTTGCAGGTAAACTCACCATTTATGCCTTTTTCCCGTTTGTAAAACAGCCAATCGAACTTTAGGTCTACCAAGTTCATGGCAATCAGGCTGGCATGAGACAGACTTACGACTTCTCCAAATTGGACCAAATCCTGAAATAGAAGCTTTTATTTGCTTTGTCAAATAATTATTTATTGCATACTTGCCATAATCACTGTAATGGTCAAATTTATGAGGTATTCCTCCTAGGCATTATCAAGGGGTTTAGAATTCATTAGAAGAAACAAGATGAATTCATTTAAAGCAACTAAACTCTATAATGCTTTTGATTTACATGATTCTTTTAAACTCAGAACTTTTAGCTGAGAACGTGAAAGTTCAAGAGGACCTTATCCCCCACCTCTAACATGCACAGACAGCATGTGTAGAGAACCCAAGGCCTTGTGCATGCTAGGCAAGCTCATTAGGGTTTTAAATACCATTTGTTCCACTCTATCCCTCCCACTTTGCAGATTAAAAAAAAAAAAAAATGAAAGAAGCCCAAAGAGATGATATGATTTGAAGATGTGGAAACTAGCAGATCTAAGTTGGACAATGCATTTTGACACATCAGTGCAGATGGCTCATTCTTTCTAGGCTTCAGCTCTTTGTCAATGATATAGTGATATTGAATTCTATAGATTTGTTATGGAGATTAAGTTATTTGCATAAAGTACCGACTAGCCTAATTTACTGGCAGAATCCGGCTCAGTATCCTCATCTCTGACTCAGTTCATGATCTGTCAAGAACATTCCGCTTGCTTTCCCCTCTACTCAAAAAATGTGTCTCATGAGAAGCTACCCTTGAGAATCGAGAGACCTAAGCTTATAAGAAAGTGTAGTTCATTCAAGATGCATTTACATAGGTAATGAGAAAGAGAAGGAAGTCACACAGTTCTGATTAGAGGGGATGTTCCTTAGAATAGGCTACTATGCTCACAAAGCACAATGGGAACTTACCTGGGAGCACAGAGCAAACATTTCTGCATCCAGGAAGTGTGTTCCACAGCAGCTGGGGGCCAGGCACTGGCAGATGCTGGTCATCTAAAAGAGAATAAGTCATGCTCTTTGCTCATGCATTCAACAATACCTTAAATACCTATCATGTGTCAAGAAATATTTTAAGGGCTTAATATACATCAGTGAACAAAACTGACCAAAAAAAAAAAAAGCTCTTATTTCAGGGAGCTTACATTTTAATAGGCAGAAATAACAATGAATAATAAGTTAGAAACTTATGTTGTATTTTGGAAAGTGATAAGAACTTTTGAACCAAATAGAGCCACCTAAGGCAGAAGGAAATTTGGGGTAGGCCTTATTAAGAATGTGACATGTTGACTAAGTGTTAAAGAAAGTAAACCCTGTGAATACCTGGAAAGAGAGTTCTAGGCCAGAGGAAGAGCTAGTGCAAGGAACATTCAGTGGAATTGTATCTGAATTAATGGAGGAACAACAAGGAGGCAAAGTGGGAACAGAGGGGGAGGGGAGCCCTTGGTATGGTGGAGCCCATAGGGAGTAGGCCAGGAGCATGGCATGACGTGTCCGTGCCATCTGAGTTGGAGAGCCAATGGAGGAAGCAGAGGAGTAACATGCTGACTTGGGTGTTAAAAGGGACCCTCAGGGTGTTGTGTTGGGAACAGGCTGCAGAAAGGCGAAGTGGAAACAGGGAAACCAGTCACAAGCTGGAAGATGGTGATATTCAAACCTTGGAGCCCTCGTTTCTAAATTAAAAGAAAAAAAATACCCGAGGCATAGGAGGCAAAGGACTTATGCAGGGTCACAGAGAGTTAAAGGCAGGGATAGGCCTAGAATCCCAACATCTTTTATTCGTCAAACATCTAAAGAGCATCTCTTTGAAGTATGTCTACTCCACACTAGAAGCCTGGTGAGGAGGCCCAGAGACTTTTCAGGTTAGACAGACACTAACCACCGTATGTATGTGTGAGCCTGGGACATAAGGCTCACTCCAAACAACAGACTGTGGCAAACTAAGTTTCTTTTCGCATCTGAGCTCCTTTGGGGCACCACTTTTTCTTTTTTTTTGTTTTTCTTTTTGGAGCATTTTGCATTGTGAGTAATAACTCTAGAAGTCTTTGGTCTGCCAGTATGCTCAGGACAAAAGTTGTGGATGGAGGAAAAAACGAACAAGATTTTACTATTTGAAACTTCGACACTTAGTAAAAGTTAAATGGGTTGATTTGATCTAAATTTCACTACCAACTGTGTCTCATTCTTTCACTCTTAAAATATTTTCATGGATCTTAATATTTCCAATAGCTTTATTGGATGAAATCTGTATCAAATTCTTAAAATAGATGTTTAAGTTTTAATTTGGTGTGTGTGGATAGCCTTATAAACAAGCCCAATGTGTATTCTTCCTGAGGCTCCAAGGAGCATATTTTGTCTTAGTTTAGAAAGTGAGATGACATTTAATCTTCCAAAGAAGTATTTGATATGTAGATTCCCTAGGGGAAACACTGAACCCCTGATGGAATACCTTCTTGAGTTTTTCATAGGCAAGAAAAAGTATTTAAAACTTAAATACATTTTAAATTTAAAAATGCATCTTTGTTTATAGCACTCAACTAGCACAGTTGATTTTGATGACCTTAAACATCCTAATTAAGATATTTTCTAGACTCTGGAAATCTTGTTAAAATACTTCGGCAAGAATGCTATAAGAGGGCTGGGGTTGTGGCTCAGTGGTAGAGCACTTGCCTAGCATGCATGAGGCACCGGTTCAATTCTCAGCACCTCATATTAAAAAAAAAATAAAATAAAGTCCATTGACAACTAAACAAAATATTTTTAAAAATAAAAAACAATGCTAAAAGAATGTGAACCCAAAGTAGGCAATCTAATGATCGCTAATGACACCCATGTGTTGTATAATGTCACAAAGATGCAAATTTGGGAAAGTTTGTTTCAGCTCTAACACTTCCTACACATTTATTTTTGCAGAGTAATCAATAATGAAGATCTGTCCTTTCGCATTGAGGATGTTGTGGCTATAGAGCTTTTTATGAGCTCTTGGGCCATCTATCAATATGTTTCAAATAATTGCCCACTGATCGAGTTCAGTTTTTCAGAGACTGAGCTCCTTTACCAATGGGAAACAGAACTGCTAAGACCTCATCCTGCTGCCTCTCATTGGTAGGGAGGGCAGAGTGAAGAGCACTCTCAGAAGTCTGTGACTGGGCTGTGAGAATACATTTCAGGGAAGCCTTTTTTGTATTGCTGGGCTAGAATGTAATCAGAAAACTGCACTGCTTACCCAAAACAGCAGTCCTTTGCATTCAGAGAATTTCCTCTTGATTTGATGCTGATAGCTGGCTGACCCTACCACTGGTTTGGCACAGAGAGCTGAAGAAAAATGTCTTTTGTTTATTTGTTCAACAAATGGGTTGAAAAGAGCTAGATGTTACTTCATTAAGTAAAAGCAACAAAACCTTTCCCCAACTTAAGCTCTAGGTTTAGTTAACTTAAGGCAAAAGAGAATTTTTATTTTTTTTTCTAATTACCTTTATTTTTATATTTTTTTTAATTTTTGATTGTTGGTTGTTCAAAACATTACATAGTTCTTGATATATCATATTTCACACTTTGATTCAAGTGGGTTATGAGCTCCCATTTTTACCCCATATACAGATTGCAGAATCACATCAGTTACACATCCATTGATTTACATATTGCCATACTAGTGTCTGTTGTGTTCTGCTGCCTTTCCTATCCTCTACTATCCCCCCTCCCCTCCCCAAAAGAGAATTTTTAAAGTAGCAAAATATTGTGTACTAACTTCGGCTCCTTAAATTAGTAGATGGCTATCACAAGACTGTGAGTACAGTATAGGGTTTGACAAGTCTGAGCTCTGGGGCTGGACAGAGCTCACTTTGACTGCTCACTGTGACCTTGAGCAACCAGCTTGACCCCTCTAAGCCTTCCACGCTCCGCTCTGCACCAGCTGTGTGGTTTTGGTGATTCACCTGCCCTCTCAGTGACTCTGGTTCTTTGTGAGATGTGGATAATAGTCCTGGTCTCAATGGTAGGCGCTCGCCTAGCACACGTGAGGCACTGGGTTCAATCCTCAGCACCACATGAAAATAAGATAGATGTATTGTGTTCACCTACAACTAAAATATATTTTTTTTTTAAAAAAAAGTCTGCGAACCCTGCTTAGAGGCTGAGGCAGGAGGATCGAGAGTTCATAGTCAGACTCAACAAAATTTGCAAAGGCGCTAAGCAACTCAGTGAGACCCTGTCTCAAAATAAAATAAAATAAGCCTGGGGATGTCACTTAGTGGTCAGCTGCCCCTGAGTTAAATCCCTGATACCAAAAAAAAAGAAGGTGAACCCTGAAATAGGCTTTTATTTCATGTCTTTTCCACTTCTATTACACATGGTTTCCAATGAGTAAAATGTGGGCAGAGGAGGGGAAAGGCAGGCTATTTTAGTTAACAAACTTTATATGAGCGTAATTAAATCATTCCATTAAAAAGGGATTTGGCATAGCACCTTCATAAATAAGAAGACCTATTATGTGTTCCAAACTTATAGTGCCAAGTGCCTCTGGAGGACCCAAGATCATTACTCAAGGGTGTGTACAACATAGTTAACGGTTAAAGATACTGAAGACCTGGGGACCAGGCTCCTTTGAAAACTAACCTCAGGCCCTGTCTACAAGGGTGTGTTTGTGTTTGAGAGGTATTAAAAGAGTAATAGAAAGAGCGCTTGGTTTTATTTAGAATCCCTCAGGTCATCCATTTACTATCTTGGTAAGTTTGAGCTGAGTAACTGACCTCGGAGCATCAATTTATTCATATTTAAAATAGATATGATAATATCTACCTCATAAAGTTGGGATGAGGGTTAAACACCACCATTAACACACAATAAAGGCTCCCCAACATAATCTCCTCTTTCCCAAGAAGATAACTGACTCATTTGGCAAACCCACCGACTGCAAAAAGACCAAAGCATACACAGGAACAAAACTGATTCAGACTATATCTGAACTTGCTGTCACTCTAAACCACTTCACTCTTCAAAACCTTTGACCTAAAACTGTGCCTTTGAAATTAGGGATGTAACCCTCTCTACTATTCCTACTATAAAGAAGAGCTTTTAAAAACTGTGTGTTCTGTACTGGATAATATCAAGAAACAGACACGTAATAGAGGGATTGATGGCAGAACGGCACTTCCAGGCAAGACCAGCTTGTTGACTATAAGGAGACACTCGTAAAAATCACTACCTTTGGAGACTTTGCCTCCCTGTCTGTTTGGCCTTTGTTCTGTTAGATATTTGTTTAGCAGGTTGGAGAGCTAAGGCATTGTCAGACACATTGCTAGAATGCATTCACTGTGCTGGCTTTCTTTCCCTCCTCTCAGTCAAGTGAAAATTGGTCATCCTGAGTAAATGTGGTTTGGGGGGGAAGAGGAGAGAAGGCAGTGGAACACCCCAGGAAGAAAGAGGCTGGACTGAGCCAGCCCCACAGAGGAAGCAGAGTCAGCATTGACACGAGTCAGACTTTGGGAGGTGGAATCAAGCACATCTACTATTTAGAAGGAATCATTATTTCCTTCATCCACACTGATTTGTCTCTTGTTTGCACAATGTACATCACTAGAAGAGCAGCATTCTATCAATTATTACTAGATTATAAATTAACTAGGTTATCTAGACCAACCAGGATACTACCTGCTCTTGGAAATATTATCATACGTGAATAAATGCATTTCTAATAACAAACATAGATATGAATTTGTAAAAGCAAGTCTGACTTTAAATTGACATTTGAGGGATGTCTGAAATTCCTAATAGCTTTATATGTAGCAATTCTAGGCGACCAAAATGAGTTTCTAGTAGATATTGAGCACATTTTTTGTTGTCATTGAATGACAAATGCTTGAATATAAATAAACATCAATTCCAGTAAAATCACATTTGATTAGAAATAAAGCAAAATATTTGTTCATGATTTTATTAAAAGACAAAGAACTTATCTCTGTGTGACTTGGCTTTTACGTGAACAAGCAGGAAAGATTCAACCAAAGCCTTTCGTTAATTCTTATGTGTTGTGGATGCTGCTGTGTTACATAATGGACTTTGAAAATCAGATTAAAATGCTTTACCCCAAATTGAGTTCCAGGATGATTAAAGTTTAGGTACTTTAAAACAAAGCAAACAAACAAGCAAAGAAATAAAAAATGAGTTAAAGATTTATCAAACTTGAGAGGAGAAGGAAATTAAAGTTATAACTTTTGCTGAGGATTGAACCCAGGGCCTTGTGCATTTGAGGTAGGCACTCTACCAACTGAGCTATATCCCCAGCCCTAAACTTATAACTCTTGAAGAAATCACCTACTAAAAAAGGAATGCACACATTAGTTTGCAAAAATGAAAAATACCTGCGTATTTTAAAGTAATAATAAATATAAAGAAATTAGAAAAATCGTTAAATATTTGATACATAGGTAAACAGTAATTATCTTTACTAAATAAAGAGTCTATACCAAACATGTATGCACATATACATAAACTCAATCTATTCAGATTAATTGGATGCTTATAGAAAATACAATCAGAAGATATGGTCAACATCATTAAATATTAAGTAAACCCAGAAGAAAACATCACATAATGTTACACATCCCATTAGCAAAAGATCATGTAGACTTGTCCTAACAATCTTTCTACAATAGTACTCTCCTCCAGGGAGAATAGGAAGTAAATTCTCATTGACTATAGGAACATTAAACTGATAGGAAGACAGTTTGATAACATGGATTGAAACAGTTGTATCCTTTAAGGTACTGGTCCCCTTTCTCTAACATTGCACTAAAAATCTACTCCTAGTTGGAAAGTAGCCTTCACATATTCCCCATGATGTTCTTCAGTCTAAACCACCCAAGTATTAAATGACAGAGGAAGGATTCGGTAAATCCTGAGACAGTTCTTGGATCTGACATCATGACAGCTAAAGGTGCTGTTATGGTGACTATATATGGGAAAGTACAGTCTCTGTGATTCCCATATATGTAGCTATATTTCAGAACATTCTAGAAAGAAATTTGCTAAAGCACTAATGATGTTTGTCTTTGCTCTGTAGGAGAGGTACAAGGATGCAAGGTGTTAAGAGTGTTGGATTAGAGTGGAAACTGCCTTGGTTTGAACACTAGCTCTGCCACTTGAGAATATTTGACTTTGGACAATTTTTAAGCTCACTATGATTATGTTTTTTCATCAGTAGATTGGTGGTAAAATAGTACCTACCTCCTGGCGTTGTATTCAGGGATTAAATTACTAAAGCAGACAAAGCCTAGACAGTGCCTAGAGTATAGTGAGAACTCGGTAGGCATTAGCCATTTCCTTTTTATATTAGTGGTAGACCCAATACAGCCTTTTGCCCCATCTTCCTGCATTTTACAAAGCAGCTTTGCCCTCTTGCGTATATTACTGTTACACTGTGGGTGAAAAAACAATCACTATTTTCCTGAAGGCTCTGAAAACTGGGTCAGCTGTATTTTCTAGTCACACACATTCAGACCCTTATTAGATTATCACAGGCTGTAGTTGGAGAATGGATAACTTCATGGTTGCTGAGGCTCAAGAATTGAAACTCGAGTTGCAGTGACAATTGTGGGGAACTTTGTGTCCCATTTCATAAGAGAAATAGCCCATTTCATAATAAGTTAGGAAAGCTCAATTTCTGTAAAGGGCTGCTTGCATCTTTTGGAAATTCTTGTGTGTCTCCCCAGTTTTCTTTCCTCCTCCCCCATTCCCACCCCCAATCTCTAGCTTTTAGGTAACTCTCTACTGAGTAGTTTCTTTTCTCTATAATTGACATGGACTTTAAATATATGAAATATAAAATCACGTTTTAATAAAAACCAAATTTTACTATATTTATATAAGTAATTTTTTAGGAGGTGCTAGGGATTTAACCTAGGGGTGCCTTAAACTGAGCTACATTTCCAGCCATTTTTATTTTTATTTTGAGATAGGATCATGCTAAGTTGCTGATGCTGACCTTGAACTTGCAATCCTCCTGCCTCAGGGTGTAAGGAAATTTTCTTTAGCAAGGAAAGTAAGTTAGGGAGAGGGGAGAGAGAATGAATCAATTTGTTCTGTGCCTTCATTAATTTCTGAAAATGTCAATAAGTATCATGCATCATTTGATTTACATATGAAGTTATCATTCTAAGAATATTTTTGAGGTTCCAGGAACAGAAGGGAAACTAAGGAGGAACTTGCTTTCTCTTTTCCCTATTTGCCCTCAAGTTTTCAGGGGAAATTTTTGGGAAAAGTTGGCTCACTTTGAAGTCTTCTCTTGCCAGCAACTAACAAGTCTGTATAATACAGTTGCCAAGGCAATGTCAAGACCATGTAGACAGAGGAAGAAAATGTGGTGTGCAGACAGGAGATGGTAAAACGGATTAGCAGTATGAGCAGGAAGGGTTTTTTTTTTTTTTAAATTGGAAAAAAAATAAAATCACGTTATCCTTTATAAGTGGTTATACCAGCAGTTCTAACATCTGTTATTGTAAATGAACTTCATTATAATAAGTTCTTTTTTCCAGATCACCTTGTTCATGAGGACATGATTTGTTTCTTGATTATTGTTCCTCTATACCAAGCCATGTCAAAATGAATTCTACTGCATTCAAGTTAGACAAAGAAATTTTTCATTTGCCCAAACCAAAACATTTTTTTGTAAGTTCTTCTTGAAGCCATGGATTCAGCCAAACCCTTCCAAATAATGATTGCAAAGATAGATGCTCCCAAATCTGTACAAATATTTGCTGATTGAATAAATTTACTCTTGTCAGGCATGAGTAACCACCAGCCAAATACTTGCTCATTTTTCTAGGACTGTTGCTTTAGTTTTCAAAACACTCAATTTCTCTTTCTTTCTTTTTTCTTTTTCCTCCTTCCTTCAGGTACAATCCTTGGATTTACCCTCCGACCATACAAAATGAGCTACCGGGAAATTAAGTACTTCTCCTTTCCTGGGGAGCTTCTGATGAGGATGTTACAGATGTTGGTCTTACCGCTCATTGTCTCCAGTCTTGTCACAGGTACCATTTGCAGATTTTGATATTGGTTTGTTGTTGTTGTTGTTTTAAGTGTGCTTGTTGCAAAAGATCACTTAGAAAAGCAAACGGTTTGGTTTCTACTGGATGCATGCTCTGCTCTAGAAAAATAAAGTCCCTTCAAAATGATGGAAAGGAGGCTTTAGTAATGCATGAATGATTATAACTCTCATATTTTACCAATCACAAGAGAAAAATGGATTCAAACAGCCATGTAATCTGGTCTGCCTCACCATGGAAGAGGTGCCCTGCTAGACACCACACGTCCAGCTTTCTCTGACCACAGTGATGTAGTTGACAACAGCGTACAACAGGTCTGTTTTCTCACCCTCTTATCCCACCCAGATAACATCTGGTTGGACAGCCTATTAGCTATTGATGCAAGAATGCTTGTTCTCAGAGCCACCAGGACTTGAGCGGGAGCCTTCTTGGAAGCCTCATCAAGAGGTAATGCCCACAACACACTCACCAATTCTGCTGCCACCAACACTTTGTCTTTTCCTGGTATACCCGCATGATTTCATTTCCTTCTCCAGTTACCCCTCACCCCCATTACCTTTTATTCTGGGGGGAGAGTGGGGAGGGGGTGGGAGATTTCCCTGTTGGATATTTTGTTAGTTGCCACTTGAATTTTTAACCAGTGGAAGCTTTGCAGGATACCTTTCGATTTTCCATGACAGTGAGACAGTAGTTCACCCCTGCATGGAAAAAGGCTAGAGTCACTGGCATATTGATTGACGAATACAGACTGAGCCAAGAAGTGGTAGAGAAACATTCCTGTGAATTCCTCCCTGCCCACTCTTCTGTCTCCCCATAGCACATCTCTGACTCAGAGAAGGAATTTCCATAGACACTGCCCCAGCAGGATGGTTTCTGGGTTTGTAGCTAAAGCCCAGAACTCAGGTATTACTGACCCTGTTCTCTTTTCCCCCTTAGGCAGACCACTTCACCTCTGTGTGAGCTATCTCTGAGCATCTTTCCCCTTCTTCCCAGGGAGTTCTCAAAGATACTTATAATCTCCTTTCAAGATCTCTGTGCAATGAAAATTTCATAGTGCAACTCGAAAGTCATGAGGCAACATTCTATCACATGCCTTGGAGGGCTGACCATTACTTGGACAGGAACTGAGTTAGATTTTTTCCTCAATGCCTTGTAGATCTCAGCTGGCTCCCACATGTCCAGAGCCCTAAACAAGTAATTTCATGTATACCAGCTTGTATTAGAGGATGGATTGCACACAAACCAGTCCTGTAGACCTTTGGGGTACTTGTTTGTGAAACTGGTCTAATCCATTGCTAAGGAGGGGTAATCGTAGCAGCTTCAATTCTTATCACAGAAACTATATTCAACGCTGACCTGAGGGCATATTTTCATTTTGTTATCCATTTTTCTAGGGAAACAAATTATTTACATAAAACATGGGTCAGAACCCACATCCAAGTTTTTATTTAGTAGAACAATGAGTCCCTCTTCATCCCCCTACTTGCGAGTCATCCAAACTGAGAACACATAATTTTCCTGGACACAAACCAAAGGGTCTTGGGTTCCTTATCCTGGCTCTTCCAGAGTGGAACCAGTATCAAGAGGTTTCTGCTTTTACGTAATTGTGCTGGAAACCCACAGTGTTGCTGTTAAGAAGAGAAAAGCCTTTAAATGATACAGTTTTTAATGTGCTACTTTTGTAGCAGACTCAATCCACATTTACCTTGAAGTAGGATTCCTTGGTGTTTTTAATAATTAGTAATCAACTTTATAGAAGGAATTTGTTGCATCATTTTGCAGAAAGAAAAAAAATCTATGATGCAGTCCCTTTGCTTGGTTAAAAAGAAATTTTGTTCAAACCTTGAAGAAATTATCAATATTTACAATATTGTTATTAAACAGAAAGGAATTATAAGCTTCAAACAACCAATATTAAATGGTTTTTATAATGTAATCTAATTGCGTTTTGGGAGTGTTGCCACATGGGACCATTAAGAGAGTCTTAGCTCTTACCCAGGACTGTGTTAAGACAAGGAGCCTGAGGACCATAATTTAGCTTTGCCAAAGATCTTTCTAAGGTGCTAGTCTCAAAGGAGTAATTTCCAAGCTACACAGTAATTTAGATACTTACGATCAATTAAAATGCATGATTGGTTTAATAAGAATTTCCTTCATGTCTTTGAGTAAAATCATTCTAAACCAAAGGGTGTGATCTATTGGGAATGGCAGGGGGGAATTTTTTGCAAATTAAGCCAACCCCTGAGGATCCCTGTGTGTGTTGAGAAATGTTACTGGGGAACCTGTTGCCTAGGGAAAGAACAAAGGAAGGCTCCATTCTGTTAGGATGGAAAAACAATCTCAAATGTTTCCAATCTTCAAGCTGGTAATATATATATATATGAAGCTGCCCTTTCAGACTGCTTTTTGTTTTCTTACTTTGATTGAGTCATGGATACAGAGAAATATTTCTCCTCAATGGGAGAAGGATCATGGACAAGTGTAATGATAAGTAAGAAGTGATTACACTGCAGAACAAGCGGACAAAAGAGAGGCAAGGACACTGTTGGGACTTGAAAAGTAAGACTAATCACCTCCTGCCAATCATTGCCACATATCAACAAGGGCCAAATCTTCCTGGTTTTCTAGAGAATGTTGTGATCCAAATTTTTAAAAGCTCTTTATCAATGTTAATGCATTTTTAAATGTTGATATAATTCACTAAACAAAACACTGCAAGACAAGCAAAGTGTATCTATTGGGCCAGTCCAGCATCAAAACTCAGGTCTGGATGTCGGTGGTAATAATGAGAAATGCACTGCTCAATTCATTCACCCATAAGGCTGTCACTGGGTTTCATATTTTGCCTGACACAACCAATGGCAGTTCCATGCTAAAGATTGATTTGCAACAGTGAAATTAGCTACTGACCGCCATGTTTATTGCTGGCTTAACATAGCTATTGCAAAGCCTCTCCCCTCCATCTTCTGGGTATGACCACATTGTTTAGAAGCTGTTTTAGTCTATTTTGCACAAGACAAGAACATCATAGTAAGAACTCAGAGGTCACACTCCCATAGAAAGTATTTCCTAGCAGAAAAACTTAATGATTTTAAGTTCAATGCCTGAGGGTCTGCACAGATGGAAATGAAATTCCATTAATTTGTTATTGCATTTCTTGGACTAAGCATTCTGTTTTGGAAGATTCTAGAAAACAGGTTATATATTTAATTGAATGAAATCATGTTTAGTTTCACTGAGTGGAGTTTTGCAGTCCTGGGAATCAAACCCAGAACCTCGTGCATACTAAGCAAGCACTCTACCACTGAGCTACATAACCAGCCCTGAAACCATGAAATCTAAGCTAGAGTTTTGTACTTGAAACATCTGTGTTTGTGAGTTATGGCTCCTAGACCCCTGTAAGCCACGATTTCCTTGTCCTGAATTGAAATTCAAATCTTTCCAAACATCCCTGGTGTGTATTAGCATTCCAGAAGCTGCCAGGGAGAAGCTGGGAGAAAGCCTAATGGCTACATTTGTACTCAAGTACCTATTTTTTTGAACAAGAAGAATATGTCTGTGCCAACACACCACACAATAAAATAGGGATTTGGCACCAATTTCTATTGATTTGGTCAGGATAAGCAGCCAAACTAGATATTTCATGCCAGAAATATGAGTTGGCTTGGCTGACTTCACCTGATTGAAATTCACTGGATAACAATTAGACAACATATCTGGTTGTACAGTGTAGACATGGCCATCACCCCCTCTTTACTTTTGAATTTTTTTAGAAAGCTAGTGTGTTCTTCTCTTCCATTCAAAGTGTGCATCTCCCCTCAATCACTCATCGCAAAAGAAGGTTCATGTCTGGAAGTGGGGAGCTTTTGGCAGACCGTCTCTGTGGAGTGGGACATATTATAAGTGAAAGGGGATGACAGGGGGGCATCAATAGTATCTACAGTAGCCATGTGGGGGCCTTCAGGAGGGCACGTTGGAGTGGGATGGTAAAATAGATGAAGTTTATCCTGAAACGTCCATTCACAGCTGTTTTACTGTGTGAGACCTGGGCTGGTCACTGGGGATTCCTGAATACAAAAGAAGTCCCGTAAAGAAAGAAAACTTCCCAAATCGCTTAACTGATGCAATCTATGTAAGCAAATTTCTACATTAATGACACTGGTTCTCTGAACTCCCCACAAGAAGGACGAGGCAATTGCATTGACTGTCTTAAGAACATGATCCCAAATCTGATTTTCATAGTCATGGCATCTTCACCCCAAAGCCAACTAGTCCAACATTTTCCAGCCTAGGCACCATTCCTGTTCTCACTTACTTTAATTCTACTTTAACATACTTTTTTTTTTAACAGTGCTTCAAATCATTACCAAAAATGGGAACTTCTTGTTCCTTTTCTTGTGAAGCAGATAGTAAATAGCAGTGTTATGAAATTTTGAATTGATAGAGTTGCCTGACAAAGACTCTGAGAAACTCAAACACCCGCCGCCACTCTCATAATTTAAAAAAAGGAAAAAAGAGGGAGGTGTAAGCAAATGTGTTCAAGGGTGACAAGTAGCTAAGACTGTCTTTCCTACAATCTGAAGAATTGAAGGAGAGATGAAAAGAATTACTATCTTACTCTATGATTTAATTTTAATTAAGAAAAGGTTTCCGTGCCACCAGAGCCATCGTATCTCCTCCACTCAGGGAAACACTGATGTGATCCAGCCATTCTGTCCAAAAGATTATCCAACTTCCACCTGAACATGTCCAAAGACGTGACCTCTTTAAAACCCATTTATTCTTATACAACTAACCATGTATCTTTGTATCCAAAGTAAAACAAACAATTCTTTCTTAAAGAAAAACCAAACAACACACCTGCTTGCCTGTGACCACCTCTCTGTGTGACAAGTTCTATAATGTGTCAAATTAAAAGGCAGTGTCCCTTTAAATCTATAAACCGGTGAACTCAATGGAATGTGTGACTTGACAATAGTTAAAGCCAACAAGCTGGAATCTCTTACCTGAGAAAATAATGAAAGTAAAAGCAATAAGTGTTGTACCTCAAAGTATGGCTGTTTGGCTTTAGAGAAACGACAATAAGAGTGGGCTGAAGTTTGTCATTTCATTGATCACAACAGGCCAAAAAAAAAAATGAGCTTAAAAAATAATTTGTTCTTGAGCTGGTGAGCGTTTGTTTAAGGCTTGCAAAAATGAGAGCCAAAATCACTTAGGAGAAATTTAATATTTTAGACAATACATGCCAAGGCTCTGGTGTGTAGCTCAAGCCAGTTTGGATAATCTGAGCAGTCACAGTCAAGAAAGAGGCTATAAGTTACACACACATACTGTATTGGAATAAAAACTGTGTATCTTGGATGGGGAAGTGTTTCTTTAGGCTTCCCTTTCTTTCTCTGAAGAATAGGGGTGAAGATGGTCCCATAGGTGTGAGGATTTATGCCTGGCACATAGTATGTGCTCAAGCAGTGGTAACCCCTGGCACTAAGAGCTGTCAGCTGGCCTCTGGCCGTTCTCACTGTGCAAATGAAAATTCAAGAGCAAGAAGAGAGAGCTTCAGTTCAGGAGCACATAATGAAGGCTGCAGATTCCAGGAGTCTCATTTGTCTATGATCCTTGCGGCAACCACTTCCCTATTAAGGTAAATTAAAGAAACCATAAAGTTAACCCAGTAACAACATGGGAAACGGAGAAAATTCCTTGCTCACCACTGGAGGGGATTGGTTTCTGCCCTGCAGCATGGGACTTGACTTCCTTATCGCAGCTGCATAATTCCAAATATTATCATTGGTTATACAACTGCCCAGTTTTCCCTGAGAAGCTCAGCCCCAGTGTGTGGCACCCTGCATTCTGCCAGGCAGCGAATTCCACATGCAGCTCACACGCCGCGAGCTGAGACTTTACAGCTCACCAACACTTAAGGCAAACTGTGTCTCTGTCTCCACACTGGAACACACCTCATGGCCACTTGGAAACACGTCAGCTGTAGAGAAGCTCCAGTCCAGGACATTGGAAGCCTGTAGGCTGGTCTTGCATGATGGTGTCTGCAGGACTGATCACACTGTGGGCATGGAGGCTGAGCCATGCCTATATACTGGGAAAGGTTGTAGGATATAGTGGAAGAATCCATCTCTGCGGTAAGGCAATCCCCCAACTTCTTTGTATCATGGAGAAAGGAAATCTGGAAAATCAAATGCTGCTTTCCCTCCATGGATTTGGATTTTGGTGAGATGCAGACAAAGTCTACTCTTTGTTACAGACAACTTCATTCGGTAAACAATTTGGGAGGCTTCCTATGTGCCAAGTAATTTCTAGGACCTAAGGATACCCAAATGTCTTCCAGGGTTCACAGTCTGGTTCATGGTTCTGTGATTGCAACTGAAAGTTGCAAGGGTGAAAGGCAGTAGGAGCCTAGTGAGGGAACCAAAGGGGAAGGCACACTGTAACCTTCCCTCTTCCCCTGGCTCCCAGTACTCAGGCCGTCTTGCCATCAAATGACTCTGAGCAGGGAAAAAAGGGACTTTTTTTTTCCTGACACGTGAGTATTTCACCATTAAATGCAGTAAGAACCAGAGCTGGAGACCTGTGTGAAGTCCCCAGCAGAAGTCACCACAAGCAATGTGGTTTTGCAGATGGGCAGTCAGAGAGAAGACATGCTTGACAGGATTTCGATTCTGCAATTTGTATACGGGGTAAAAATGGGAGTTCATAACCCACTTGAATCAAAGTGTGAAATATGATATATCAAGAACTATGTAATGTTTTGAACAACCAACAATAAAAAAATTTAAAAAAAAAACTACACACACACACACACACAAAAAAAAATCTGTCTCTTTCAAGAGGGCCCAGGAGATTTATGGCTCCTGAGTTAAAAGAGATGTGGAAGTAGCATGGGCTGCCTTATTCCCCTCCCCTCTCCAGTACCCCTAGAGGGTTACCACCCAGTGGTTCCATTTTAGAAGGTCTCAACTACTGAACCCAAAGGCTATCTTCTGTGAGATCCACCTCTTGGTCCTAATTGTGCTATAGGAGCAACAGAGGAGGACACTTTTTCAGACAGTTTCAGGAGAGTGCCTGGTATCTCTTTGCACACCTGAGCCCCAGCTGGGTTCCTGGTACTTCTTATGTGCCTGTCTCTAGGTGCTCCACCATCCTGTTCACCTCCCACACCCACTGTGGTCCCAGGACTGACCCCGGTGCTCCAGCTGCCATGTGACTGGGGAGGGACAGTGATCTGCACCCAGTGCTTCTTAACACAGTTTGGTACCAACTGCAGCAACTCAGTGAAATCGCAGAGAGTTGGGTGCTCTTGGGAAGTCTTGTACTAAAAAACGAAGCAGTTCTTCCATTGAAAGAGCAGAGCCTTGGGCTCCAGGCTCAGTGTGAGCTGCTGCTTTTCCAAAGGGCTTGGTGAGTAGGAAAGTCTCATCTGTGAATTTCTTCACTTTCAAGATAGCCTGTACTTTGGGTCAATTCTGGTTTGGAAGAAATTTTTGAATTTTTTTTTTAAGAGAGAAAATTTAAAAGCTTCCTTTAGAAAAAAAAATAGGAGTCTCTTCTCCCCTTGATTATCAGTGTAATAACCTCTTTCCTGACCCCCTGCTGATGCATGTTTCCAGAGGCCTGGGTTCATTTCCATCTCTTTGTTTCTGCACCACAATGTGATTAGTTGTTAAGTCATTTTAGTCTTCAGAAAAGCTTCTGGAAGGTTCTGTGTCTTTATCTGGCATATTTTGTGCATGGCCTAAAGAACAGAGTATGAATTCTTGTCATCACAGCCTTCACAAGCCGCTTTACCAGCATCCTTGCCTGATGCTTGGCTGACAGAAACCCCACTTCCTCTTTCAATGTCCTAATGCCCTCAGCACTTCATTCTTCCCCCTGGTGTGTTCCCCTCTTGAATCAAACGACCTTTTCCCCAACTCCTTTGAAGTCCAGCTTCACTTTCAATCCTCCACAAAGTTGTTCAAATTTTCTGAACATAAGGATCCCCTCCGTGGAGTGCCTGTTGCCATTATTTGTGTGTCACCAGCACACACTGCCGGTGTCTTGCCCTACATTGGATGCTTCCACTAGGGCCATGTTTTATCCACTAGAGCACAGTCCATCCTGCCTGACAGCAGACCACGCTAATGGCTACCTGTAGTTACAAAAGCCATAAACAGTGTATTTTAAAATGACACGTAAATATTGATGTGCATAAAGTGAAGAGTGAAATGCTCCTGCGCAGAGGGAGCTACCTTTCCCAGGGTGGAAGCTGACAGAGAAGCCATGGGTGGGAGTGGGGAAGAGTTCAAATCCCAACGTGGCCACTTCCCAGCTCATTGATTTTTTTCCCAGTTGTAAGATTTTTCACTATGAATTGTTCTTCAGCCTTGGACAAACTACTTTTCTCTGCCTCCATTTTTTCATCTACAAAATGGGGATAAATGCAATCAATACCTACCTCATTGGATTGTTAGGATGATCCAAGTGATATCTCTAAAGTATTGAGAACATTTCCTGACACTTAATATCTACTAGAAAATGTGACTTGTTAATCTTTCACAACTTCTTTAAAAGCTTACATACAAGTATATAATTTTGTTAAAAACGACAGAATCAAGTGTGTTTTTCTGCAGTATGCTTTAGTTGATCAAAAATAACTTGTGGCTGTTCTACTGTATTAATCTATACAAATATGCCTTACCACTGTATGCTCGGGTTCCCTCCAATATTTTGCTCTTTCAAAAAATCTGTAATTAAGTTCATTATATACATATCTTCATGTTCTACTTTTGAATGATGGGTTACTAAAAGTAGAATTATTAGAGCATAAACTATGCTTTAGATAGAATATTTAATAATATTAGATTATTTCTAACTGGTTATAATTTGAATTTAATACTCTCAACAGCGTTTGTATTAAGAGCTGAAGCTTCATGATTCTTAAGCTAATTTCTTGAAAGTGTATCACAAAATGTTCCCTAATTGAAGTATAGGGATTCACACACACATACACCCCCAAAAAATCTTTAATACCAACATATCTGAACTACACATTGAAAATTTAAGAAAAAGATGGAAACGCTAATAGCTTCTGGAATCCTGATTCTTATCTTGGAACCCTATGCTCAACACATCTAAAAGCATTCACTTGGCAAGGACCCCAAAGAGTCAGACATCAATGTAATAATTCTCAAATAAACTTTTTAAACATTCTTACAAGTACTATTAAAAATGTTTACATATTGGATTCTATATATAGGTATATTCTTCATGACAAAATATGGCTTTCATGTAGTTTAAGAACAAAACTTTAAGAGTGTTTCCATAAATAGTAGAAGCTACTGAATCTAAGCATGATTGGCAATTTCAAATTTTCTGAAATCTTTTACTCATAACACTTCATAACTTTCAAGCCCTTTTTCAGTTAGCATTCAGACAAAGTGGAGGGCAAAAAAGGCTCAGTAACAATTCATAATGAAAAATCTTTCAATTGGGAAAAAATCAATTTGTTCGTTTTTAATCTATTAATTTTTTTCTCTGGATTGGGCACAAGGCATCATTATTTTATTTTACCAGAAAATGTTTAAATCAGCTTTCAGAACACAGATGTCCTATGGGAACATGACTTGAAGTCACTATATAATTTCCCATTAAATAAACCCCAGAACTTTAACTTAACTCCCAGTGAGGTCAAGCACCTGAAAAGTGCTATATATGCCAGCTGAGCACATTTCCCTTATGTGAAAGGTGCATTTCTAGCAATGCTCATCAGACTTTCAATTGCTAGAAACCTTCTTTTTGCCAATTTTGCCACTACCACGAGCTTTCCCTTGTTCCTTATAAGGCGGAAACTTATTTCACAGTTCTAAAAAAGGGTCTTTTATCTATATGAAGTCCCTAAAGTCATTTCTTGGTTTTGGTAGACCTAGATTTATCTTATTTCAAAATTGCACTTATTTCTTAACATGCTTATTGAGAAATCCTTCACTTACAGTTTACCATTTAAAGTGTACAGTGTAATGGCTTTTAGTATATTTACAGAAATATACAGCCATCATCATAATAGATTTTAGATTTTCATCACCCTTCAAAGAAACCCTGCATTCCTTGGTTATCATCACCCAATTCCTCCATTCCCCTAGCACTAAGCCCATACCAATCTACTTTTTTTCCCCTGTAGATATCTCTATTCTGAACATCATGTAAGTAGCCTCTAATATGACCTTTTGTGGCTGGCTTCTTTCACTCAGCATAATGTTTTCAAAGTTCATCCCTATTGTTGCATGTATCTGTATTCATTCCCTTTTATGGCTGGATAATATCCCATTGTATGGACATACATTTTATTAATTCATTCATTAGTTGGTGGATATTTGAATTGTTATCATGTTTGTTTTGTTATTTGCTATTCTAAACAATGCTTCTATGAATATTTATAGACATATGTGTTTATTTCTCTTGGGCACAGAATAGAATTACTAGGTCATATATGGTAACTTTGCTTAGTCTTTTGAAGAATTTCAAATGTTTTTCAAAGTGGCTGCACTATTTGCATCCCTACAAGCATAAGAGAGTTTTAAGTTCTTCACTTTCTTGTCAATACTTGTCATTACCTATAATTATATTATTATATATGTTTTTGTCAGGATGGGTATTTTGTCAGAAGTGCTATCTCCTGACTTAATTTGCACTAGTCTGATGGCTAATAATGCTGAGTATCTTTTTATGTGCTCTTGGTCTTTTGTCTGTCTTCTTGGGAAAATGTCTTTTTAGATCCTTTGCCCATTTTTAGTTGGATTGTCTTTTTTATTTTATTTATTTATTTTTTTGGTGGACACAATATCTTTATTTTACTTTATGTGGTGCTGAGGAGCGAACCCAGTGCCTCATGAATGCTAGACGAGCACTCTACCACTGAGCCACAACCCCAGCCCAGCTGGGTTGTCTTTTTATTGTTGAATTATAGTATTTCTTCCCATATTAAAATTGCACTTTTTAAACAACTCTGAACACTAGATTATTCAGCAACTTCTGTGTAGCTTGTCATAAATCATAGTTATGATCATTCTTTTTTATTGGTGCATTATAGTTACATATAATAGTGAGATTCATTATACCATATTCATACACACACATAATGGTCCTTCTTAAATAGGATTCTTTGCTATAGTTAATACTATAAATAAGCATTCTTAAATTCTTGTTACAAAGTATAGTGTAAGCAGTAAAACACTAGTGAAAAATGCTGTTCTATCCTAATATGAACTATTGGAATAAACCTTCTCCCCTCCCTCAAAAAAAGAAAATAATTGAATGACAGTGTTCAGTACAATAGCACTTCATCAAAAATATATTTTGGCCAGGAGTGGTGGTGTATGCCTGTGATCTCAGTGGCTTAGGAGGCTAAGGCAGGAGGATTACAAGTTCAAAGTCAGCCTCAGCAACTTAGCAAGGTCCTAAGCAACTTAGTGAGACCCTGTCTCTAAATAAAATAAAAGGGCTGGGGATGTGAATCAGTGATTAAGTGCCCCTGGATTCAATCCTCCTGGTAGTATATATATACAGTAGCCAGGTGCATTAGCACCTGCCTGTAATCCCAGCTACTTGAGAGGCTAATGCAGGAGGATCACAAGTTCATGGCCAACCTCTGCAGTTTAGCAAGACTGCCTCAAAATTTAAAAAATTTAAAAGGATGTACTTCAGTGATAGAGCACACCTGGGTTCAGTTCCCATTGCTGCAAAAAGCAAGAACATTTTTGCTTTTATCTGAAGAGATTTGTGTTTTAGCAAAAACTTAGAAGTCCCAATATAAGTAGTCTAGGTTTTCTAATTGTGTATTTTAAACTTCAAAAAATGGTAAAATTCAAACTATTAGTCTTTTGCTACACCAAAATAATTGCTGAAATCCTTTAAATTAAAACATAGATGCTAAACTCTTCAGTTATAACCTTTTATTATATTAAAGTGCAATATGTGTTAATTTCCTCAATTTTAGTGAATAAAAATGTAGTTAACTTTAAAAACAAGGCAAGTAATACAACAATTTGAATATACTTTACTATACACTTAAAAATAGTTAAAGGGGTGAATTTTATTATGTTCTTTAACACAATTAAAACTTTAAAAAAAAACAAGGCAGGAGTAATATTTTAACGTCAAGTCTTTTAAAATGGGGATTCTGAATGGTTATTTGCTTATCAGTCTAGCCTACCACAGTTAAGAGTTTTTACACAAAGCTTTCAAAGCACATTCACTGCTTTGAGTCGGATAGCTTTCTCTCCATCCTGGAATTTACTTTCTGAAGTGAGTCATTTAGATACTTGAATTATCCAGAACATGCATTCCTGGGGGCAGTGATCAGATATCTAAGTTGAGACATTCCTCAGCCACCCCTCAATTGCCCTAAGGAGATGGTTGGGGGCCAGGGTTGGGCCGGGGAAGACACAACAGCAAGAGGACCTCTGGATTCCAGTTTCTTCCAAGGAATGTGGATGCAAAGACTGG
Source organism: Marmota flaviventris (assembly GCF_047511675.1). Lineage (NCBI taxonomy): Eukaryota > Metazoa > Chordata > Mammalia > Rodentia > Sciuridae > Marmota > Marmota flaviventris. The sequence goes on from NC_092502.1 coordinate 146,462,499, forward strand.
CCTGCTGATACAAATCTCACTGGGATGCCTGGTCTCCTGGTTCAGCTCCAGTTCCAGAGCATCTGTCTTGCTGAAAGTTATTTAGGTCTTTACCTTAGTGTTGAATTGTATATTCATTATATTGCTTTTTATTGTGTGTTGTAATCCCAAACCAGTTATTTTCAATTCCAAAAGGAAGTAAATGTTTACTTTTCATAGCTATTTGACCTTGAGTGTCTGTGAGGAGAGACCCTTGTGGTTGTATTCTTTGAGGACCTTCCCTTTTGAAAGCATTAGTAAAGACCTCAAACCCAAGTCTTAAAACTCTGCGTTTTAAGGAAAGACTTCTACTGCCTTTTGAACATCAATAAGGAAAAGCCAAAGTGAAGCTGGCCATAAAGGCTTACAAAGATGATCGTTGTCAGTAATTTGCACAGTTGTTTCATTCCACTTCTCTCTGATGTCTTGAGTTTTTAGCAGAGGCTAAAATTTTACTTTTATTTGATGAGTCTATTTATTGTGGTGCAGGTTATGGCTAATTTTTATTCCTGATCTAGCCCAAGCATCTTCTTGCACAGGCATTGACATCCTTTTTCAGATATATGAACACAGTCATCCATCTGTATTTTAGGGGATCTGGCTCAAGGAACCCCTTTATACCAAAATGCACAGATTCTCAAAGTCCCCTATATGAAATGGTATAGTATTTGCATATATTCTACGCACATTCTCACAAGTGCTTTAAATCATTTCTAGATAACTTTTTAAAAAATTAATAGAATGTAAGTGCTATGTAAATAATCATTATACTGTATTGCTTAGGGAATAATTACCCAAAAACAGTTTGCACATGTTCAGTAAAGATAAAAGTTTTTCAGAGTATATTCTCTCTGCTGTTGTTTGAATTGGTGGATTCAGAACTTGCAGAAACAGAGGGCTGACTATAATCTATGTGGTGACTATAGGTGATTCCTCTGTGTTCATTAAAGAAATCCCCCAAAAGACTCTTTGGTGCAAACTAAATTTAAGCTACTGAATAATCTTTCAAGAAACAAAGCTCTGTTGGTAAGGGAAAACTGAAGATGGTTGAGTCTTTTGAAGTTGATGACAAGGAGGACAGGTTGTCTTCCTTCAAAATCTCCATCGGTGCACCTGCCAGAGACAGGATGGACTATCAGTCATATTGTCACAGAAGAAGAGGTGTCTCCTAATAAGGATTCATGGAGTTCTGGGAGAAAAGGGGAAGCTCAACTTGCCTCTTGTCATATGTGACAGGGAAAGAATTTCGACACACGCCAGTCAGAGACATAGAGGTTTATTTAGGGAAGTGAGTACATGTTGAAACAGAATGTGGACCATCTCAAGAATGACAGATTCAGTTTGGGGGTTCCAGGTTCTTCTTTGAAAGGACACCTGGTTGGAGGGGTGGGTATGGAGAGGTATATAAGAACAATATTAGTCCAGGGATCTCAAGACAGTTTCTGGGGGTCTGGTCAGCCTCAAGATCCTCAGGCTGATGTGGCCATCATTATCTGATCAATAGATAGTGCTGAAAAGTCCCCCCCCCCAATTATAGGTTCCTCAAGATATCATATCTCTCTTTGCTTAATCTATTCATTGAGGGGTTAATTAATAGTGCACAGGTAGGTTTACAGATTTCCCAGGAATTTGGGGAGTAACAGGATTGCAGGAGAGACTGACTTGGGGAGTGACAGACTGGAAAAAGTATGTGGAATTTCTGAATTGAAATCTTATTTCCTTGTCCTCCTTCTATGTCTCCTTTTTCCTATTATTGCTTTTACCCTACTTCAGTACCAAGGATACATTGGAATGCTAAAGAATACTGATCGAATATTGCATAGACTATCCTTCATAACAAGGGCTGGTTGTTTTGTTTCGCTTTATAAGTAACAATTGATTTCCTCTGTTTATTTTGCTTTTTCAAATTATCTTTTCTGTGTAAAAAAAAAGTCACACAAGGAGCATAATAAAATACAAACCCTCAAAGAAAGTAAGCAAAATATTCCAAAAATTTTGTTCAACCACACCCTGGTATATCTGTCTACTTTGTTCTTTGACCCTGTGACTTGCTTTTGGTGTTTCAGTTCCAAAAGAGTTTCTTTTGGAACACAAGCTGCATGAAGGCAGAGAGCCCTACTCTGCTTTAATTAAGCTTTGCAGTAAAACTCCTCGACACGTGCTGCCCAGGCACCCTGGTCTGTCAGCCTTTGTTCATGTAAATACAGATGACTTACCCCCATAGCGGAAGATGGGATTGTTCCCAGGGAAAACTCCTTGTAGTGGCATATATGTGGTCTCTGGAAGGAGGAAATTCCACCATGTGGTTCAAGTCTTTGAAAACTTTCTGTTTCAATAGTTCCTGCAAATAATGCTTAAAGAGATATACCTAAGAAAAAGATAACTGGGAATCTTGCAGGTTTAAGTCATTCCTGATTCCATGAAGTACAGTGTGGTGTGAGGGAAGCAGAGCTGCTGGTAGAATTGAAAAGCACACTTTGTTTACCTGCTGTTAATTGTGCTAGCAGGGTATAAAGGTCAGAGGTAGAGTCGGTTTCTTTGAATGTTTCTGATTTTTAAGTCATCTCTATTATTCTAGCCTGGTAGTGCAAGCCTGTATTCGAGCAAATTGGGTGGTTGAGGCAGGAGAATCACAAATTTGAGGCCAGCCTCAGCAAATTAGCAAGACTCAGCCACTTAGCAAGACCTTATTTCAAAATAAAAGAACCAGGGATGTAGCTCAGTGGTAAAGCACCTCTGGGTTCAATCCCCAGGTGGAAGGAAGGAAGGAAGGGAGGAAGGGAGGGAGGGAGGGAGGGAGGTGCATACCTGTAATCCCAGGAACTAGGGAGGCTGAGGCAGGAGGATTGCAATTTTAAAGCCAACCTCAGCAACTTAGCAAGGCCCTAAGCAACTTAGTAAGTCCCTGTCTCAAAATTTAAAATAAAAGTACTGGGGATGTGATTCAGTGGTGAAGCACTCCTAGGTTCAATCCCCAGTACCAAAAGAAAAAAGAAAAAGAAAGAAAGAAACCATCTCTATTCCAAATCCCTCCTGTCCATTGTCAAGTTGTATCTATTATTCTAGTAAAATATGTCTCATATGACATCACATTAGAAAATACCTTTCCGTTTATTTTTCTTTAATTATCTTATTGTAAATGTGTATGGTGGGGAGGTGTTGGCTTTTGGGATTTTGGCTGTTGGTTTGAGGGAGTTGTTTATTTTTGCATTTTTAAGTATGAATCTAATTTTATCATTTTCCTCTTAAAATACTCTTCTAGCCCTGCTAGTTCTCAACAAACACTCACAGTTGACCAATTTCTATTTTCAGCCACACACAATTCAGAATGCAACTTTTCTTTTAAGAGGAGTCCAGTGAAATCATTTAACTATTTTCAACATACAAAGGCAAAATTAGCTGCCATGAATTTCTGTGGAGTAAAACATCTTTGATTCTTCCAAACAAATGTTTTCATTTCATATACATGTATTTGAATTTGAGTTTATCTATATTTGTTGTTGTTGTTAAAGAGAGTATTTCCTTTGACAATTGAAATGCTCCCAAGCATTTCTCACAAGAGAGATGGAGGAAGGGAGAACAAATACCTCAATGAAACTTTAATCAGTGTTACTTTGGCATGTTATTTCTGCCTTTCTACCTCTCAGTCACATTACACTGAAAGGCACTTATAGAAATTAAGATAGGTTCCATGATTCATCCACAGTTAAAGATTTTCAGCACCTGAAAAGGCAGGCCAGATTTTTACTGACAAACAGTTCCTTAACAAATATCCCGACTCTGGTATTCATTTTATTTTATTTTATCAAATAAAATCTGTTTTTGAGAAAAGGAAGCAGTTGCCACAATTGTTAGACTTTCCATAGTTTCTTTTGTCACCATTGATTGCAGTAACTTCATGACATTTTTGTTTCTTGTTTTTAATTTGTCTCAGTACTTACTTGGAGGAGGCTAAAATCAGCTGCAAGTTGTAATGAGCATTTTAGAGTCTTATTATTTGAAGCATCCATTATTTTGTATAGAATTGGAGAGTTCGAAATGCCTCTTACAATTAAAAGATGTTGTGATTAAAAGATATTTCTTGTAATCAAGGCATTAATTAACATTAAACTCACCATTTAGTTTGTGCTTCTTTTTTGAGGGCACAGTACATAGATGCATAGGAAATAGTGTTTTATTCTTCTAAATACCTTTCTGTTAAGTTTTTTTTTTTAATTACTGTCTCAATGTTGAAAGGAAATTTTAAAAAATTACAGACAGGACTATGCCACTCAATTTTCAAGTGTTTGGATTAGAAACTTTTCAAGGAAATTTGAGGTTTGTTCCAAGAAAACTTTTTTAAAAATATTTATTTTTCAGTTTTAGGTGGACATAATATCTTTATTGTTTATATTTATGAGGATCGAACCCAGAGCCTCATGCATGCTAGGCTAGCACTCTACCACTGAGCCACAACCCCAGCCCCAAGAAAACTTTTTATTGATGATTAATAGAATGTGGAATACAGTCCTCCATTCAGATCTTCAGGGTCTACCATTTCTGCCCCATAATCAGGCAGACTTTTGTACAACCTCCGCACAAATCTGTACAACACCTCATACTCCACAGAAAGGTTGGAGAGTTTGGCTCTTACATCCTTTGGCTGCCCTTGGTATTTATAAGTTTAGTGGGCTTAGTTCATAATCACAATGTTCTTTCAGGCTAACCCCTGGCCCTCTTGTGACACTGAACTGCTGATATCAATTTCTACATGTACAGATTGTCCGCATTCAAAAAGTGCAGACTCATTGGGAGTGAGACTTGAAAACAATCTCTTGAGGCATTAGCAGGCCCCATGTGTAAGTGGCCTTAAGAGAGTAATTCTCACTATTTTCCCCTTCAATCATATACACTGAAAAGACTTCATGGGGAAAAGTGTAGGACTTTGATCTCTCATCAAAGTAGGACTTTTTCAACAAAGTGTAGGACTTTTGATCTCTCTGAAGTAATGACCTTGATTCTAGGGTTACTTAAGATTTCAATAGAAGAAAAAAGTATGAGAACAAAAAAGCATTCAAGAAAATCACCACAGATATATACTTTTGTACAATGTGTAATGAACATTCCTGACTGTGTGGGGCAGTTGTTATAAACTTTATGTATGTTTAACTGTAAAAGTCACTACTCCATCCTGGATGAATGAATTTATCTGATTGACTCATCAGTGAAAGATTCTCTGAGAATTTTGTTATCTCTATCACTAAAGAAAAAAAAATAGGAAAGTTGGCGTAAATTCCTACTCTAAGGATTCCCAAAGAAAAAAACAATTCTGTCTTCTGTTGGTTAACAAATCCAATCTGGAAGAGCCACATGAGGAGTGGGCTGTGGCCATTCTGTAACTTGGAATTTGTCTGTTAGAAAGATGTTTCTTTCTTTCTTTTTTTTTTTGGAGCTTCATTCCAACAGATTTGCTGTAAAACAAATCCTGGCTGCATTAAAAGGAGAAAAAGAAGATATGGTTCACTTTGAGAAAATAACCTAAAGAAAAATCCTATCAATTGGTCTCAAAAATTCTCCAGTCCCAGCTTATTTGAGGAATAAAAAAAAAAAAAAAATCACTCTTTGCAGTGATTAATAGTACTGAATGTAACCTCCTGTTTGATTTTCACTGTTGGTATGAAGGGAGCAGACAGGGCTGTGTAAACCTGTATGCTTTTTAGAAAAATTCTAGAGACTATTCTGACACCCTGATGCTCATTTCCCCCCACTCCTTAACACTTGAGTGAGATGTGCCTTCCCAGTTGAAAACCACCTTGAGTTTTCCAAGGGAAAAAAATGAATTTTTAAATGCTCTGCCATGGATCACTTATTTAAATTTTATTCAAAGTTTTTTGGAACATTGATTTCACTTTCAGGAATATTTTGCTGAGCAAATGTGAAGGTTGGGCTCAGGAATGTCAGTCTACCTTACTATTTGAGAGGCATCCGCCTCCTAGAGTAGAAACTGGGGAAAACCAGAATAAATGATGAGTGAATTTGTCCACTATCTACCTTGACCTGTAACTCTGAGATGAGGGTGGAATTTCTCCTTTCCTGAATACAGGATAAGGCCTTTCATAGTCTAGAATCATTCTTCCCTTTTTAAAATCAAGTGATAGTCCTTTATTATTATCAGCCAACCCATTTTTTAAATCTCCATTCCTTTCCTCTCTTTTAATAGTTTGTTGATGCCAATACTGTGCTGTTTTTGTGACTATAGCTCTGTAGTATAGTTTAAGGTCTGGAATAGTGATGCCATCTGCCTCACTCTTCTTGCAAAGGATTGCTTTATTTATTCTGGGTCTCTTATTTTTCCAGATGAATTTCATGACTGCTTTTTCTATTTCTATGAGGAATGTCATTGGTATTTTGGTTGGAATTGCATTAAATCTTCTATAGTGCTTTTGGTAGTATGGTCATTTTGTCAATATTAATTCTGCCTATCCAAGAACAAGGGAGATCTTTCCATCTTCTAAGGTCTTCTTTAATTTCTTTCTTTAGCATTCTGTAGTTTTCATTGTAGAAGTCTTTTACCTTTTTCATTAAGTTGATTTCCAAGTTTTTGTTTTTTGTTGTTGTTTGTTTGTTTGTTTGTTTGTTGAGGCTATTGTAAACTGGGTGGTTTTCCTAGTTTCTCTTTCAGAGGATTTGTCACTCATATACAGAAATGCTTTTGATTTATGGGTGTTGATTTTATATCCTGCTACTTTGCTGAATTCATTTATTAGTTCTAGAAGTTTTCTGGTGGAATTTTTTAGATCCCCTCGGTATAGAATCATGTCTTTGGCAAATAATGATAGTTTGAGTTCTTCTTTTCCTATCCGTATCACTTTAATTTCTTTCATCTGTCTAATTGCTCTGGCTAGAGTTTCAAGAACTATATTAAATGGTTTGTTGATATGAATCAAGGCACATCCCTTTATCTGAATTTCTTTGTCAACATTTTTCAGTCTGTAGGTGCTAGTTTGAGCCCCATCTCCTTTCTCCATAATCTGGATTGTGATGAGGTATCTCTCTGGTGCTATTTAACATTTTTTTCCTTGTTCTCTACACCAGTGTTTCATGGTCATGAGATCCACAGACAGAGAAGCAGCAGAATTCTGCAGTTGAAAAAGGCCTTGAAGAGTCCCCAGGAACCACAGGTTTCAGGAGCTGGTGAAATCAGTTGGCCAAAGAATACTGAGTTAGGCAGGGCCAGCCTTTAACAATGCCATAGATACTGACGCCTACAAAAATTCTTTCTTTTGTTTCAGAACAGCAGAGAGCTACAAAATAAGTCATAAGGTGCTCATAGACACAATAAAGACTGCAAAATTCTGCTTAAAAGTAATTTTTCAGGCTACTCAGATTTTTTTGGAGCCAATTCATCATTCTGAAGTCTTTGAGTGCATGTGAAATAAATATAACCTGGTAAAAATATAAACATGGAAGAATTTAGCTATTTTAGATTTAGAAGAAAAGAATAAGGAAAACTATTGAAAAGTTTATTTTAAAGATCAAAGGAAATAGAGAAACTAGAGGCTAAGTCAAACACTTGGACTCCTCCTTCAATTCCTTCCCCCCTCCCCCCACTTTGGCTCCTGGACTGTCCTTATATAGACTCTGATTGTGGCCACCCCTCCACCTTGGTCCAGGCAACACCATATTGATCCTAATCTACTTTTTTTCCCTGCCTTCCCCTCACCCCACTCTTCAGGATCTTGCTCTTTTATTTTATTTTTTTGTTTGTTTGGTTGGTTGGTTGGATTTTGTCTGTTTGTTATAAGAAGACAGTATGAATGGCACATGCTTATATCCAATAGCTCAGCTCAGGAGGCTGAGGAAGGAGGATTGTGAGTTCAAAGCCAGCCTCAGTGACTTAGCAAGACCCTGTCTCTAAATAAAATACAAAAAAGGGCTGGAGATGTAGCTCAGTAGTTAAGCACCCCTGAGTTCAATCCCCAGTACCAGGAGGAGGAGGAGTGGGAGGAGGAGGAGGAGGAGGAGTGGGAGGAGGAGGAGGAGGAGGAGAAAGAAAATGAAGATGACAATGACAACAATGACATATGGTGTTTCTAAAACTCAGCTTTGAGTTTATTCCCCTCGTTGCTTTTGGAATAAAGGCCAAACATCTGAGCATGTTTGGCATGGCTCTCATTTATGTATTTTCACCATACTTCTCACTCCTGCTCTCCCACCCCTTGCATTCCTGGACTTTGCATCTGAAACCCTTCCTTACCCTCAGCTCTTCCCTTGCATGCCACTTCCTCTGGAAACCTTCCCTGCCCTTGCAGTGTACTGAGATGGCCCCATAGTCAATCTTCTTCTCCTCCACCAGCCAAATGGAAGTGTCATGAAAGCAAGGACCGTTTCATTAGCATTCCATTCCGAGGGCTATCAACAGTCATTCTTTGAGATTCCAGAGAGTCTTAAGTCATTTTATAAGATGTGCATGTTTCCACTTTCATTTTTAAGAGTATTATTATACTGTGCAACATTATTTGGAGAGATTATTGCAGGAGGAATAAAGGATCAAAGTTTCAAGGTCTGAAACTGTTATACTGCTTCCTTGAGCAGTATAAAAAAATATATATATCTGGGCCTTGATTTACAGAAAGATTGTGCCTTACTGCCAGTCTTCATTATTGGCTCTCCAGACACCCACGCTACTTCTTTTTAAACAGGCAAAGAGAGCTTTACCGTGCTTTTCCTGGAAAGATTCACTGATTCAGTCTTTCAGTTAATATTTGGTGGAATGCACACTAAAGTCATGGCATGCAGTTCGGCCCTGGGACAGGAAAGTGTGTGTGCCTGCCGATGAAAACAGTGAGCATGACATGGAAGTTCTCTGCTTGCCAGCTAGTTTGCTTCCCTGACAGGCATTTCCGGATGTGTGGAAAGATTTATTTTGGCACCCCCAGCTCCAACTGGCATGGGCAAGTACGCAGGCACACACACACACTAGCTCTCCCATGGTTCTTAGGATCATCTGTCTCCAAAGTTTGAAACTGAGTTAACACTCCAGCAGAAGAGCTGGCTCTTGGTAACTTTCAAGGGGGAAAGGGCATCTTTCCCTCCCGTACAGCTGAGTACAACAGCTTAAAAATAGCACAATGTGTGTGTTTGGTGTATTCTTTTCATCCTCTGCATCAATAACAGGTGTACAGTTACAGACACAAAGAGCTAGATTCACATCTTCCGTAGGCCTCCAGAGAATTCCCATAGTTACCCACAGAGCAAGAACTGAGCCTAATTTTGTAAAAAGAAAGTAACCCAATACAGCTATGTACTACTAATGTTGCTGTATCACATGGTTCTATTATTCTTCTCCCACAGTGATTCTAGGATGTAAATGCACCACAGAAGAAATTTTTACCAAGAACAATTCTTAGGAAACTTAACATGCACATGTTTTCCAGACCACAAAATAAAGTTAATGCCTCTAAAAAGTTGAATTGGAGAAACTGACATGACTACTGTAAATTGCAGGCTGTGAAATGGTTTGGGTGAGGGGTCAGAAAACTGAAATGCTTTCACCAGAGAGCACAGGGACAGCTTTGAAAACCTCATGTGTAACTTCAGTTTCATTTGCTAGTTTGCTTTTAAATGCATATTTAAAGATGCGCTTCTTACATTGTTTTATGACCTCTTGACTTCACATTTGCTTTGTGATTAAATTCCTCACCCACTTTGCAATATGCATGGTCAGGAATGGTATTACTTAATGAATCTGTTCACACATAAATCTGCAGTGTAGAAGCAGCATCCCCTGCTCATACACACAGCTGCTTGCAATTCCTTCACGTTCCCTCCGAGGAAATGGTTCATAATAGATGTGAACAGATGCTAGCTAGGTGTTTGGCAGCATTGTGAAGGCTACTAGGTTTCAAGATTTGGGTTCTTTGGTGTCTCATGATTAGAGTTTCAACAGCCTTTAAGCTTCCAGTGTGTTCCTATGTTCACATAAATACTTAACTTCTGGCTCCACATTTACCTACCTCTCACCAGTTCTTCTGACCTATTTATTGGTTCTGACAACACCACTACTGAATTCTTGGCTCTCCAAGTCGAATCTGGTAAACATGCACGAGCAGATCTGATTTGGCACTAAAATCCCTCCTCCTTTTTGGATTGAGTTTTTCCAGTTGTCCCCCAACAATGTTGCCAAAACTCCAACTTATAGTTTATTAATTTCCCAAGTCCCTTTTTCCACTGCCCCTCTTTTCTTCTACCCCATGCGAATCCCTTTTTTCTCCATCCCAGACACTGCTCTGTCTGATGGAATGCTGTGGTCCCCTGGGCTCCTGAGCTCTGAGAGCAAACATTAAGTTGTATTTCTGCCTATAGCTCCTGCTCCTGGCATGCAATAAGTGTGCAGTATGTGTACCTCGAATGAGCCAAGGATAGTCAACTAAGAATAAAGAAAATATTAATTCTATCTTCTTCATCCTCTAAACTTCAGAAGACTCAGAGTACATCTCTGAGAGGAGCTCATGTTTTCCAGGGGATGTGAAGAAACATACCAAAAATTGTTTGGATGCACAGAAAATGCAGTGTGAGTGGCTGAGCCAGTTGGAATCTTTCAGGCTTCAAAACACTCAGTGGTAGATGAAGGCGCTTTGTGTACCTTGCACACCGATTCCCCATGGATGGATAGCCCATTCACCCTGCTTCTTTACCCTTTTTATGTCCTTATTTGAAATACTTTACACTCCTGTTCCTTTGAAATCTATCCCCCCAAGTATCTGTGAAGCATTTCACATTTGCTGTGGCCTCCATAAGGCTGTCCATACGTTTCTCAGAGGCACGAACACCTCCGCTTCCTTTATTTCCCCTGTCAACCCTCATGTGGATCTGTGCTCTCACTGGGTTTGCCAAAAATACCTGACAGCATCTGCCCTGTGGGTGCTTGTTCCATCCCCTTCCTTGTCCCCATCACCTTGTGAGTCATGCTCAGCTGCTATTGTCTAGCCAAGGTTGTGACTTCATTTAATATTGAGCTCCTTCAGTTAGCTGTGCTAGGTGCTGAGGAAGGAAGTCCCAGGGCTGGTAATCCTGGACTCCAGGTCCTGGATCTCCCCACTGTGCAGAAAGATGAGATGTTGACATCTGAAAACCTGAACAGTCCCCTGCCCAGGGGTGCAGAGAACACTCCTGTTAGCTGCACATATTTGTGGTAATTCCTGGAACACAAATGTAGGAGCTACCAGAAGGTTCTGAGCCAGTGACAGCTCTGACTAGCTGTGGGAGAAATCACTGGCATTCAGGGCTCATTCATGGAGTGGAAGTAATAGCGATAGTGATAAAAATATTTGTTGTAGAAGCCTGGGGTTGGGAGCACCTGGAGGTGAACTTGGTGGAGACCATGCTGAGGGCACGCCTTACATGCATCTGCAGGCACTGGACTGGTGTCAGTGGTCAGCACTAAAACATCAGCTTCAGAGGCTCCTTTGGCTACTTTGCTAGAGAGAATCTGGTGTAAGGCTCCTCGCCACACTTGCATCTGGGTCTGCCCAGAGAAGATCATTTCCTGGGTCATGGCTCAGGTCCAATGTTGGCATTGTCATTGACCACTCCTGGCTTTGTCACTCATTGGTGGCCAGTCTCAGAGGTGTTGTGAGTTACTTCACCCACTTTCAGCTGGTTGTTGTCTACTGAGTCCTTCTCACTCATAGGTGTTTCTGAATGAGAAACCACTTCTGGTGACCCCAAGTAAACAAATGAAGTCACTGTATTTTCTATGTTAAAAAAAAAGACTACAAGAAAGCACCTGACTTTCCAAGGTGAGAATATTCCATTTCTTCATCTGTCATAATGCAACCAGTTTTAAGCTGGTCCACTAAAGCAGAACTTGGAACTGCCTTGTGTTGACAAAAAGTCTTGAAGCTTAATTCCATCCTGGCCTCACCACTAACCTGAGGAGTCATTTTATACATCATTGAGCTTCTTGGGTTCCTTGGCCTCACTCCCCAAACCTGAAGGGCTTCAGCCACGAATCAGCCCCTTGTTTAAGGCATTCACTTTTGGTTTTTTGATGACAGACTTGGTTTCCAAGGGTGTTTGCAGATTTCCTGGGGGATTATGTTCTCTCCAATCCAGTTTCCCATCATTAAAAAGCATGCAGTGCTGGGGCTAGGGCTCAGTGGTAGAACACTTGCCTAGCATGCACAAAGTCCTGGGCTTGATCCTCAGCACCATAAAAAAATAAAAATAATTGAGTGCCAGTTAAAGGCAATGCTGCGTGGTTTACTAGCCTGGAGCAGAACCTGGCACATGGCACATGGTCACTCCTCAGTTATTAGCTAACTACAGTAATGTGAGGTTTACATCTGAAGCTGTAAATGTTTGAGAAGATTGGTACTGCAACTCAGATCACGTGTACTCTTCCATCTTAAAATGACAAAATAATCATCCTGACTGCAGATTCATTCTATGATCGGTGACAATTTTTATTTTACCTGCTAGCAATTATTGAATATTTCTAAAATGTCAGTTGTAGAACACGTATTTTTGTTATATTACTGGTTCTTTTGGGAAAAGAGACTTTATTTCCTGGAGTTGCAAAGTCAGTTCTGTGGTATTCTACAGAATCATTCTTGTAATAGCTCCATGTACTATAAGGAATCTTTTTTTGGATTTCAAAAATACTCTTCCTATAATAACTTTTTGGCTAAGGAATTCCTGATACAATTTGTTTTGGTTATTCTGAAAATGTTTGAGCCTTCCTAATACCTTGGACAATAAAATAGGGTCTCATAAAAATAGTAAAGTAGATTTAAAAGAGGCTGAACGTTCAGACCTAGAAAGTATTTAAGGTTCTATGACTATTGGGGAAGTACCCTGGGTGTACTTTTAAAAAAAAAAAACAAACCTGTCCTGTTCCATATTTTTATCAACAACTCAGTGGCACAGAAAGCATCTATGAGTGTTTTCAGATGACATAAGCCCCAAAAAGGATGGTTTTCACTACATGTGCCTGTGATTACAATCAAAATGACTCCAATAGGCTGCAATGCTGGATGGAAACCAACAAGACAAAGTTGAGCAGGGAATAAATGTACATGTCTGCTTTTAGATTCAAAAGGCAGTTGCGCAACTACAGGATGGAGAGCAACGGAGCTTGGCAGCAGTTCATGGGACTAAAAGCTTAATATGAACCAACAGTAGGAACTGCAGGCTGAAAAAGAATGAATATAGCCGTATGCTTCCTCGCTAGAAATATTAATAGTTCACTGTAGTCTGCACCAGTCACGCTGTGTTGGGAATAATTTGTTTAGTTCCGAGCCTATTCAGGAGAGACTTTGACAAGGCAGAGTAGCTACTAAGAGGGTGTTGACTCTAATCCAAGATACATTTATTGGACTCCTGTTTGGGGCAGGCAATGTGCTAACCAGGGCTGGCAATAAAGACACAAAGGGACCTTGCGGGTCTCTAGCCTCAAGGAGTTGAAATTTAAAACCGAGAGAGTCCGACAGGTACGCACATGACTATGAAACAAAGCAGACTCTGAAGCCAAGAACCACAAAGAATGTGCTGTGGGAATTCAGGGGCTGGACCAGCAGTAGGGTTTCTACAGGAAATGAGGACAAGCGCAGAGGAAGCCTTGGAAACAAAGATGCAGAGACAGGAAAACTAGAGGCACATCTAGGGAATACTGAGTAGTCTGAGTTGCTTGGAAGAATAGGGTAAGCCTGAGCAGGAAATGAAGCTGAGCAAAAGAAGGTCTGGGCCAGAGCAGGAGGGCATGTGGGAGGCAGTGGAGGCATGACAGATCAAGGAGCGTCTGGAAGTGATGACACATAAGGACCTGTTGGAGAAAGAATGTGCATGTAGTCAGAGGAAAAGAGGACCAAAGTCTACCTGGGAATGTGGACCAGGCTTTCCTTGGTTTTCTCCAGAAACAAAAATTTATCTCAAGGGAAATGGGCTATAAGGAACGAGATTACAGGGTTTTTCTAAGCACTTTTTAGTTTGGGTTTTGTTTTGTTGTTGTTCTTTGTTTGTTTGTTTGTTTGTTTGTTTTAATGATAGCTGCCCAGTGATGAAGAGCTAACCTAGCAGTTTGTGAGCACCATCATGGATGGACTTAGAGAAAATTTGGTAACTGAGACTTCACGCAGATTGGGGAAAGAAGGAGATGCTGCAGGTTCACCAAGCGGCCAGGGAGGTCTAGGAATTACCAAGGTCTTTGCAATATGTAATTACACATGGTCGAGTTTGCTCTCTTTCCTCTTCTTCCATTGAGGAGATCCATTAGTGTATCACCTTCTGAATAAAGCCACCATGTTGTGATGTCAGGCTGACTCCAGTGCAGAGGTCCCCATGCTGTGACAATAGCCACTTATCATCATTGCCTTGTTTTACTACATATGTCATCCTTTTTACTATGATATGTGTGATATCATGATATCCTTTCAAATATGAATTTAAATAGATTTTTGTCACAGTTTCCCATTAGGGTGGATCAAATGCAGACCAAAGGTTGATACAAGCCCAGTGGAAATTATTTATTTTGCAAAGAATCTCCAAAGCAATAGTGTAGTGATTTGCAGTTTCTAGAATCAGAAAGATAAAAGATAAAAGAGTTTAGATGTCAACAGTGCCACTTACTAGCTGTGTAATCATGAAGGAAGGATTGAACCTCCTTGTCTCCTAGTTTGTGAAGGAAAGTTGACCATTGTTAGTCCCCACCTTGGGAAGTTATTTGGGAAGATCAAAAGAGATAATGCACTTAGTATAGTGCCTGGCGATAGACTCTAATTTTACTAAGTTCTCACATTTTACAGTGTTGTTCCAAGGAGCCTTCAGAGCTAAAGACGTTTTTTTAAAAAAAAATAAAACATCACTGACATCATGTGCCAGCTATTATTCTAAGGCATCACATATATCAATTTATTTAATTTTGAGAACAACCCTATTTACCAATACACTGAGAGGTTACATATCTTGACCAGTCACAGCTAATAAGCCAGTAAGCCAGGGTTCAAACCAAGCAATCTCTGGAGTTCACTGTGATTATAACCATTTCTTTGCAGTACATACCAACAGATTTCCCAGTTTGTTTCCCAATTTCATCCCAAACCTCTCAGCTAGAAAATTTTATGTGTTGTATTTGCTCAGGACAGTTTCACAACTATACTTTTTAAGTCTTATTGGTTGTAATAAATAGCCCTCTGTAACTGCAGATTCCATATTTTCAGATTCAACCAACTACAGACCCAAAATATTCAGGGAACAAAATGAATTTAGTCTGTACTGAATATGTGCAGACCTTTTTCTCCTTGTTGCTATTCCCTAAACACTACAATATAACAACTAATTACACTGTACTTACATTGTATTGCATATTGTACATAATCTATAGAAAACAAAATATGCAGGAAAATGTGCATAAGTTACATGCAAATACTGTGTCCTTTTATATGAGGGCCTTGAGATCTGCAGATCTGTATTCCCTGAAAATATGGAAGGATGGCTGTATCTTGTATGTGTTAATTATCATGTCCTTTTGCCAGACCACTCAGAGGGCCTTAATAAATGTTGAACAAATGCATGAATAAGTGAAAATTTTTAGTTGTAGAAGCAATTAATAGTCACATTTAGAAGAAGTTATCCTTCATATAACTTCAACACCTCACTAACTCACTTCATTATAGCCCTTTGAATCGTTCATTTAAAATTCATGTTTTGCACCCTGTTTCCATTTACCTTGTTTATAAATATCTTATCAATATTCCTTTTAACAGTGATGGCCCCAGTTCTCTCTTTCCTCTTTTAAAATCATTTAGTGTGAGCATATTTTATTCAAGTATACCCGTCCACTAGTTGTGCTTATTCCAAACATTGGTGACTACCTCATCATCCAAACATTGACTGCCTACTCCTGGATCCCATGTTAAAGAACCATTTTACCAACCCATCCCATGCAATATCACAGTCTCAAATCCATCAAATGTCACTTCCACATCTTTTCTTTGGACACACTCCTAGATCCCTGAAGTCTATTCAAGATATGTGAAATTGGATGTAAGTGACTATACACAATTTTTTTTTTTTTTGTAGAATTTTTGGGAATTCCTAAATACCCCTTTGAAAAAAGATTAAATATAAATCTGAGAAGCAAAAGAAATCAGGCACATTGTTTGTTTAATTTTTTTTAAGTAGAATATGCAAAAACAGCTCCCTTATATAGATGGAAGAATGTTTTCAAAGTATCGGCCACTACCTGTGGATTATCAGGAATAATTTAATTCCATTGTTGCCCTTGGACCAGGGGGCAAAAATGTAGCTTTTCCTGTTCCAAGGAGAAAATGTTCTACTACACACAAGGCAGAGATGAGGCAAGCCAATCAGTTCCATAGTTTAGGGCAATTTTTTTTTTCCCACTCTGTGAAATGATACTGCTCTATTGTTTGGCTCAGGTAGCTGGGAGAATATAATCTCTGACTCCCTGGGTGTGACTATTCCTTTATAGATTAGATAAGAACAATTGATGCGCTTTTTAAATGCTGAGAAAACTAATCAGAGCTAAAAGGAGATGTTTGTAGGCCACAGCCCAAGAAATATACTACAAGGAAAGCCCCGACTGAACTTTTCTTCCACCCAAATTTCTCTGCTTTTCAGTCTCTCTTTCTCTTTCTCCTCCCGTCATTCTCTACTCTCTTATCTCCACAGTCTTCTCTTTGTCCTCTCCTCATCCCTCAACTCTATCCCTAAAGATTTAATTTGGCACAAACTATATCCTAGCTGGCCAAAACGTGGACCTGAATTTTATTAAAAATATATTCTTTATAAAGTAGATAAGATTCACATCTCTGGATTTAATTTAGAAAATAGATAAGGTGAACATGTTGTGTTCTCTAGTTGTTTCTTTTATTTTTTTTTTTTATAAAAAATACTTCTTTTTGAAAAATCAAGACTTCAGTCTTGAGTCACACCCTTAGCCTCAGTCCAGTTCAGAGTGCTCAGGTTGGGTTCTGGTTCCAGGCTCTGTCCATGTCGAGGCATGGGGATGGGGGAGAGGAGGGGTGGCAGAAAACCATTCACCAGGGGTGTTCAGTTCCTTTGGCCCAGGAGTCCACTGCCTCCCGGCCTCAGTGCTGGGCCTGGAGTCACACTCGCTTCAGCTGTTCTTTTGGAAGCGGGGCCAGGTCCAATTGGTCTTCAGCATCCATATGTTGCTTTCAACTTCTCTGAGGCTTTCGTTCCAATCCCTATTCTTCTGTGAGGGACAGGCCCTTCGTGGGAAGAAAGGGCCCCCCTGGGAGCCGGACATGCTCTACAGTCAGCTCCAGACGCCCTTTGGTTGACTTTCGACAAGCGGAGCCCAGTTGTGGAATCTGTCGTGGCCACTCCGCACCCTGCCAGCTAGGAAACGTGCTGTCTTGACCATCTTCCTAAGAAAGTCACCCAGGGAGGCCTTTCGCATTGCGGGAAACACAATCCAAAGTAAAGACGGCTTTTTTGGAAATTGCAAACTATTCATCCAGTGGTTGGTTGATTCTTTTGGGGTAAAAAGGCAGGGGGGGCTGGGGCTCTTGCCTCACAGAACTTCCTCTCATTAAACCAGAGTAATTCACTGCTCTCTGCGGGCTCTTTCTGTTAGTGAATTCACCTACTTTTCCCCACTAATGCTAACACTCCTAGTTAATGGTGCCCGTGGATGGCCCACCCTGGCAGGGAGGTGCCTGTTCCTGCAGGACAGAGGTTTCTTTGCAAAGCCAGCTTTACAGGTACGACCAAGAGTCGCTTTGGCCAGCCCATTGTCCCCACTGCCCAACACACACTTTTCTTTTTGCTGCTGTTTTCTGTGGTCCTGGGTTTCTAAGTCTTGGCAAGAGGACAGTCATTCCTTTGTGCTCGGCTGTTACAATGAGGTAACCAAAGAAAGGGTCTTGGTCTGAGGCTGTCAGCTGTTACTAATCATTACTCCCCAGCTCATCGTGGGTCCCGCTCGCCTCTCCCTCTTGCTCTGCTTAGCACACATAAAGAAGATGAATTACTCTCTGGTTCCTCTTCAAAAAAGCATATTGTGCCGCACATTCCAATACTGTGAGCGAAGGATGGGCTAATGTGAAGGGTAAATGGGTATCTAAATCACTCCCCGTGGGTCTCGCGCCGGCAGCTGTGGGCCTCTGAGGAGAGAATTTCAGGGTTGCCCCTTCTGAGAGTTTCTGGCGACCTTGCTTGAGACTGAGAGGAAGTCCCTGCGGTGGGCTCCCTGGCGAGCCAAATGACAAGACCATCACAGGGCTGTGTGAGCCTGAAAGTCCACTGAATGTTCCAGACTAGTGCAGAGGGAAGCAAAACCTCAGACTCAGAGGCCACCACTGCTGGATGGCCAGGACAGGCAGTCTCCTCTCCAAAGGTTAAGCCAAAGGGCGTTGGACACTCTTGGACATTAGAGGTAGCAGTGATGGAAGTTGGGCCTCAGTTTCCCCTCGGTGCTTCCTTATGTGGGAGTTCATTCTCAAAGGACAGCTGTAGCCAGAGAAAAGGAATTGTCTGCTTAGCCCTACCAGACTGAGGGTAAAAGTGATTTATTTGACTTTTTCTGCCACTAATAATATTGTCTGCTCCACTGATTTTTTTTTCCATTTATACAATCTTTCAAAAAGGAGAATGTTTCTCTTTTTGCTTTTCTGCACTTCATTTTCCTAGGGAACACTGGAGCTCGAAGAAAAAGACTTGTTGACAAGTTTTAAGGGTCAAATTTTAAAAATCCGTTTGCCTGACAAATCATACGCCGTCACAAGTGGCAAGTTCATGACAGACTTTCCCTTGTCATTTTCGTGGCATTCAATCTTATAAAGCTGAGTGGTGTTCTAGGTAAATGAAATGGCAAGTTCTATGATATTATGAACATATGTCAGAAAAACTTTGGCCCACGTGAATACCCATGTGAAAATACGTGTGATTTAATTGACTGTGAATGCTAGAAGATCTTTCTCAGCTCTTTGTGAAGATGATTTAATTCTTCACTAGGAAACACTGATAAAAGTAAATTGCCTTCTTTTCTCAAAATTCCATGAAGTAAAACTTTTCTAAAGCTTTCCCCCTTGTTTCCCCTCTAAGATTTCTGTCCAGATGAATTGACCAGGTACCAGTGCTAAGCACCTTCATTTTCTTGGCCTTCCCCAGTGAGATGAAATGAGTTCTTGGGTCTGGTGGACAGCCCAAGGACACAGGACGTGAAAATGATGAGAAGGGAAGACCATAGCTCATAGCTTCTTTTTAAAGCCTGAGCTATTATCAGAATGGGAGTATATACCAGTGTTGCAAACCTGCACCTACAATAATAAAAACATTTTGCACTGTGACCTGGTACATATATGCATATACCAGAGGGCTGAAAAAATGTTTTAATAAAATAGTACTTTATCAAATGTGACACACTCTGGTATTTTCTATTATAACCTTTTCATTAGTGAATAAAAATACTAGTCATGATTCACTAAACTGATTTCATGACATGCACAGTAAGCACTTATATAGCCCTAACTCCTCTGTGCCATTCCCTTCTTTCCTTTTTACTTTTTTGTTTATTCACTCATTCTTCTGAACATATGGACAGATGGAATAATAGCAATTACTTCCATAGGTTCATTTGAAAGAGTGAAATTTGTTAGCAGAGGATATCAGAAATATGTTATCAAATATGTTAGAAAATTTAAGAGTGGGAGAGGGAAGACAAAGGGCCAGTTGGACGGGGGTCTGGGTGTTGCAGAGTAGAGGTCTGCCAGCATCCTGACCCTCCTGGCCTGCCTGGGGACACCTTGCAGTAATGACCTCCCAGGTCCAGAAATGAAGTTCCAGATGAGGCCATGTGTACTTGGTCTATTTTTCCCCACAAGGTATATCTCTCATTGTTCCAGATAGAATGAACCTCATTATTTTAGATTCATTGAGGGAAGATGAATCAAAATGGAAGAATCTAAATTTCAGAGTATTTTAGCAAAAGCAGCTTTAGTTCTTATAATCTGTATAGTAACCCAATCTAAGTGTTTAAAAAAAATAAGTGTGTGTGGCCTCTACCCAGCACAACAACAACTGTTTCATCAACAAATAACTAGAGGCGCTTCCTGGGTGCCAGCGCTGTTCTAATGCTTCCTTGGTTTTGTTCTCTGAGGTACAGCAATGAAGAAAACAGATGGTTCTGCTCTCTTGGCACTAAGTTCTAGTAGAGGAAAACATAGACTTACTGTGACTGTCATTATCCAGGGTCTCCTTTGTACAGTGTTTAGTTATGTTTAATCTTGCCACCTAGGTATGATTAGCTTCTTTCTAGATGATAAACAGAGGCTGAGAGAGGTGAAATAATACTTGGTGAGCAGCATGGTTATTATTTATCTGCTTAATTAGTAATAATAGCTAAGATTTGCCAAAAGCTTACCATGGTCCAAGCACCATACAGAAGCCCCTTTTTAATGCCTATGAGGGAGCTTTTATTATTCCCATAGCACAGATGAGAACTGAGGCTTAGAGAGGCCATACGGTACCAAAGCCAAAAGTGGAATCCAGGTATTCTAACGCCACAGCCTACACTCTTAATCCCTGAGCTATTTAAAAAAAAAATTAATTAAGTTAAAGGAATGTGCTTCTAAAAATTCTCAAAATCCCAAAAAGTGAAACTTTTCTAAAACTTTCCCCCTTGTTACAGTGTTCATACAATTTCTGTCCAGATGTGATTTCTGTCCAGGTACAGAGATCAGCATCTTCATTTTCTTAGCCTTAGATTGGCCTTAAGTCTTTAGAATATTGTCTTTTAAATAAGTTCTGAGGGTTGTGGCTCAGTGGCAGAGTGCTTACCTAACATGTGTGAGGCACTGGGTTCTATTCTCAGCACCACTTATAAATAAATAAAATAAAGGTCTATTGACAACTAAAAAAAATATATTTTAAAAATAAATACATTAATTAAGTTCTGAGGCTGTTACCTGCTCAGGAACTGTAATTCAAAGTTGTAGTACAGTGATTCTGTACAGTTATTCTTTACCAACAATAAGGAATTTCACTTTTAAGTATTCGCCTTTGGTTCTGGAACCCATGGAATCACAGAACTTTTTAATTTCTTACTGGTTATTCTACAGAGGGGTTGAAGAAAATATTGTAGTTCAGAAAAACTATATATATTAACAAAAAACGCTTGCGGTGTCTCCTTGCTTGTCCTTAAGAAGTAAAGTTCTCACTCTCTTGCCTTTCCTCTGGGAGTTTTCTAGCCCCTAGCTCCCTCCCCTTCTGGGGTGACAATGTGCCCAAAATCCAGCAGGAGGCAGCTGCGTAGGACTTAGGGACCTATTTGTAAATCTGTCATTATGAAGTATATTGTAGATTTAGAGTTTCATTTTCCTATTTAAAAAATCACCTTGTATTCACATGAATACGGTACATGTTAGAGCTCATCCGGGTTGTAAGTGTGCCCATCTTGAAATTCTAGGAGGGCTGAGAACAGGCGGCTTTCATTAGATGATGTTTGAGAACTGCATTGTGGAGGAGGAGTACATCTAAAATAAAATAAAAACTGAAGCAGAACAATCTTCTTGCATCAGCAGTTGCCATTATCCCTTTCTGTTCTTTTCTGGGCCTTATCCAGGGGCCTTGGAAGAACAATGGAATGTCATGAGGATCAGTGGAAAGACAATTCAAAACAGAAGTCTGCCGCTTTAGATTCCACGTTTCCAAACCAGAGACAGGAATTGGTGCTGACGGTGTTGGGGTTGGGATAGGAGGAGGCAGACTGAAACACGTTAATTTATAAGACATAAATATTTCAACAGATGAGAGAATGAAATCCATGCAAATGGCAGAACCTTAGTAACTTGGAATTATTTACTTTACCCTTTAATATTTGGCTGAATACATATTTCACTTATCCAAGAAGTCATATCAAATATTATACCAAAAGGAATCTAATTTACAATACAGATTTACAGAGCTCCACATACATATTCATTCCCTTCCCCTCAAAAAAGAAAACAAAATCCCATGAATTCGGTGCATATTTGTTGTGCTAAACTGATCACCCAAAGACTGTCTTCAAAGACAAAAACATAATTGCATCATCGTTTCAAAGAATTCTCTTTCTTTTCTGTATCTTCCAAGTGACTGCTGCCTAAACTATTTAAGTCTTTGAAGCAAAGTTTTGATCTTGTACATTCTAGAAAGCCTGTTCAGTCTCCTTTCAAGGCTTAACTCATTGGTGAACATATCATAGGTTTGCAGAATTGGTTCCTTGCTTGATGACTGGTTATCGATGGGCAGATTTCCAAAAAAGGAAAATAAGACTCAAGTGCTCACAGCCAGCAAGAATCCATGGCCCTCCACCCTCTATTACAACATGCATGTTCTGGAATGGTGAAGAGTTTGTGCTAATATTTCAGATCTCTAGCTAGTCCTTCTAGTGGCCAGCATTCCTCAGCTCAGCCTTCAGGTATGTTTAGGGAATGCGGAAGAACTGGACAGAGGCTTTCCACAATGACAACCTTCCGTAAAATTTTCCTCAAGCCAAGTGGCTCATCTCAACATTGAATGCAGTGTCAGAAGGCTAAGAGAGTCAGCATGGATAACAAGCAAGTACAATATGGTGGCTCCTTGCTTATCCTTAAGAATTAAAGTGGTAAGGATACTCTTGGACATTGGGTTTGGATCCTGCCACTGTTGTTTATTAACTGTGCAGCACTGGGAAGTTTACTTAGCTTCTATCACCTCTTGTTTCTTCACCTGTAAAATAATAACAATAACATCTGCATTATAGAATTGTCATTGAATCGAATGAACATGTACCATCACACACAAAACTTGGTGAGTCAGTGGACCAGCAAGTATACAAAAATATACAATGTGTTTGTATGTTTTGTGTATTTTGAATTAACTTTTGGTTAACACAAAACATGCAAACACATTGTAGTGACTGCAAGAGCCATCATGGTACTTGTGGCAATCGCACAATATAGAATTTCTTGGGTCTCACGAAGGTCTTGATTCCAATGGCAGGTTGTTTTCATAATAAAGATGCCATGATGTCTTGAATGGGGCTAAGCCCAAACCCAATGAAAAAAAAAAAAAAAGAGAGAGAGAGACAAGTCAAGATCCCTATCTTTACTGCTCTCTCTGGAATGTGTTTCTCAAATACACACTTAGATGAATGTATGAATGCATGGTTGTTGTAACACACTCCCACAAATACCCCATACCCAAGTGGTTTCCTGTCTCCCCATCGCCCCAGTGCCCTTTTCTCCCATATATTTTAAAGTAAGTGACAAGGCTCAATGCAAACTTTCTCCTTTGCAAACATTTAGGGCATTCTTTCCCAAATTCCCTTTTCTACAAAGTGATTTAGTACTTTAACCTTGCCTCCAGACCCTCTGACATGTGCTTAGTTTCTGGCACTAAGCTTAGTCTCTCATATTTCACAAGGTTGGGGGAAAGGGAGTTCAGGTAAGGGAAAGGAAGCTCACTTGGGGTTTCCTCTTCCAGAGTTTTTTCTCCACTTTCCTGGTTCCCCAGTATTAAGGCCCTTGCATCCCTGCTGATGATGTATGGCCCTGTTCCTGATGGTCTTTTTAGTTTTACAAGCTGGAGTACCCCAGGAGCAAAGGTGTGCAAGTATCCTGTGTGGGACTCAGCCCCCTTTAGGACAAAGACCTTCATGGAGATACCCACCGCTGCTCTTCCTTAGCTAAAACAATAGCCACTGTGGTCTTATTCTCTTTCAGAAAGAAAAGACAAACATGCTGAAGTAGATGAGGCCTCTCAAGTTACTCTTGGTTCTCCTTCTGTGCTCATGGCTAAGAGAATGTCTTGTGC
Organism: Marmota flaviventris; assembly: GCF_047511675.1. Classification (NCBI taxonomy): domain Eukaryota; kingdom Metazoa; phylum Chordata; class Mammalia; order Rodentia; family Sciuridae; genus Marmota; species Marmota flaviventris. The sequence goes on from NC_092502.1 coordinate 146,486,319, forward strand.
TGGTTGTCTTCAGCTTTTTCAGGATAGAAAGTATGGAGAAAATACTTCAGTATTGGTTTTCATTTTTTAAAAAATGTAAAGCCTACACATTTTATTTCCTAGAGTTGATAGCCCAACAGCTGTGGATACTGGGATAACTTTCCCTGTCTGTCTCCCCAGGGAGTTGGGGGGAGATGGAACCTCTTTGTCTCCCACTTTGTTCCCCAGTGCCCTCTTGATCATTTAGCATTGTCTCTGATAGCTATAGGTCAAAACTAGTGACAGGAGCGTCAGAGAAGAGCTGGCATGAGTACGGAGCAGTGTCACAGAATGGGAGGAGGGAAGGAAAGCATCTCAGAGGAAGAAAACTGTGGCCCAGTACCTCCTAGCAGAGATATCCGGCCTAATGTGCTTCCACCACTCCTGGGTCAGGAGGGAAAGAGCCAGAAGAATTGCAGGCTTCAGTGGTGACTGGTTCAGGCAATCATGGGAAGGATAAATCATCATAAGCACAGAAAGTCAAGATCTTTTCAAAGGATTCAGATCTGAGAATGGAAGTGATGGGAGGGGACACCTCAGCTGAGAACAGATTAGCCCATTTATAATGTAGTTCATTACTGAAGTGGTGCCATCTCAATAACTAGACACTTAGCCCTGGGTTTCAAGAAAGTGGGCAAGGACAAAGGAGGTTATGTTCATACACTAAAGCCAAGTTGGCCTCCTCATTTGTGGGAGCTGTAATTGGTTTTCTCAGAAGCAGAACATTCAGTAAATTTAGTTACATAAACTCTGAGTTCAAGTTTCTACTCCATTAAACTTGATTCTAAAACCTTAGTCTTAGGCTTAATTTTTAAAAAAAAAAAAATCTGCTATATAGGTTGTTGTTAAAAATAAGAACATACCAGATACTAAGTATATGCTTATTATGAAGATTACAGATTGTATGACTTGAATACAAATGGAATTGTAAATTGAAAGTCATGGCTTCATTTTTTTTTACCTTTATATCTTCAGTATCATTTTTTGACAAACCCAACCAGTTACCTGGCCATCGTGGATATTTTTTTGTTTGTTCGTTTGTTTGTTTGTTTTAATGCTTCACATTGTTCTAAGTATGTTTATGTGGACATGGTCACTACCTAAATATTGAACCAACATTAGAATCTGATATCTGTCATTTAAATGCATTTAAAATAATCTTGAATATATTATGGAAACATCATTATAAATAGTAAAGAAAATAGTCTTTTTTTAAAAAAAAATTTAAACCTACACATTTTATTTCCTAGAGTCTGATGAATTCTAATTGGAATAGGATATAATAGGATTTTAGTGTTACAGAGGAATCGGGGAGGATAAAGAAAGAAGAAAAGTAAGGAAGCAGCAAATGATATGGAAGAGCCCATATTAGAGATGATTTAGTCTTTTGAGAATTTTGTGTCCTTTCCAACTATTTTCCAGCCCAAAAAGCACTGATTTGTGTCCTACTAGCTAGTGCTACCCGGCCACCTTCAAAGTCATGCCTCTTTTTTAGCAAGATGAAAATTTCTCTCAAGTTGACTCTGAAGATGTCTTGAAAATGAGGGGAAGGGGTATTTTAACTCACAATGACGTATCCTAGACCTTCTGGGGCAAGGAGAGGAAAACAGGGCAGGAATGTGAAGAATGCCACCAAAATAATTTTTTTTTTGATTTGATGAGATGAGATGAACCAGGAGAGAAACTGGATGAGAATTTTGACTTTAGGACAAGTGTTTACCTAAAATGCAAATTGAAGATAGATCTACAGGTGATGGGAATAATAACTTCAGTGTTACATAAAATACACCATATAAAATATATACTCCCCCAAAGCATTAATAAAATAGTCACTCTTTGGAAAGAATCTAATGGCAGTTAGTCACTGTAAATCACCACATACTTGAAATTGAAGTAAATTTAGATTATCCTACTGGAAATTTTTTTATTATTATTTCTGTATACGTACACACACACTACTCACAACTCCTCCTGTAGGCTCCTCAACCAGTAGTAACCAGGGGAAGAAATGACTTGCACTTTCAAACCATCAGAGCAGGTCTTATTTGGCCAAGTGGAATCAACTCTTGGGGCAGAAAATGGGTGATCACATGTTCACTGATATTCAGCCATCGTACGGCTTTTCCCTTCCCTTTTTGGGATCCTCTGATTCAATGTGGGGCCAAGTTCTCCTATCACACACTGCCGGGTGGGACGAGTGAAGGGGAGTACAGAAGGAAATGCGGTTTCCATTGTCTTCCACTGCAGAATTCCTTCATCTGACTCCTGAAATTCTCCTTCTGTTTGCCTTCCCCAGGAATGGCGGCCCTAGATAGTAAGGCATCAGGGAAGATGGGCATGCGAGCTGTAGTCTATTACATGACGACCACCATCATTGCTGTGGTGATTGGCATAATCATTGTCATCATCATCCACCCTGGGAAGGGCACAAAGGAAAACATGCACAGAGAAGGCAAAATTGTACAAGTGACCGCTGCAGATGCCTTCCTGGATCTAATCAGGTACGTCCTTGCAGGCCCATCCTTTGGGGTATATGCTGACCACTAGCCTCCCTTATTTGGGGAAGAGAATCAAACCCTGAGAGAGGTGTCTTACTGAACCAGCCTTACCAAGCCTGGAACAAAACACACGTCTTTACTTCTTTTTTTAACAGAAACTGAACTAAGAATCTAATTTTTGAGCTCATATAAAAGATGTAAGATGAGTAGGGAGAAGGGATAGATTTTGAGAGTCCTGCTTTTAGGATTCAGAATCTTATCACTAAGTTCTCTCCACTGTGAAGTTCACCTTGGAATGTTAGTAATTTACTTTCCAGAAGTCTTATTCTTTCAGGCTGGTTTTTAGGCTAATCATTGGACTTCTAACTTAGAACTAGTGATCTGTTTCATTGTTTATTATACATTACAATATAGTTCCAGAAGGGACTTTAGAGATTGTCTGGTCACTGCCTTCCCAAGTTTTTCCTCTTGTACTATTTATGAAGAAAGAATTTGGCAGATCAATAATAAAACATTAAAGGGTAGCTGATTACAAGCAAGTCTTAGCTAATACTCAAAGCAGACTTGGTAATAGTTCACCTTTCACAGAAAGGTAAAAGCCAGAGGTTGATCCTAGTGCATTCCTGCTTTCTCTCATGTACACCTGCCCTGTGATCAGTCAGGTCCTAGCAAGAAGCATACACTATACTCAAAAGGACCATTAAAGAGGGTTTGCAAAGTACAAGCAGGGTTAAGGGAACCTCCAAGGGATGCTGGGCACCAGAGGACTGATAGTAGGAAGCTGCTTTGTTACCATCCTGGCTATGAATAGACAAAGGAAGGGAGCTGTTACTGGAACCCAGAAAAGGCTGTAGCCCTGGGACAGGGGCCTCGGATCGAAGCTCTAGCTTATTTGAAGGAAAGGAGCTGCCACCAAACCCATCAAAGAGAGAGCTGGGAGAACATATACATGGGCCACTTTCTCTCTCTACCCTGTGACCTACCAGTGATTCCACTAGACACACCCAGTGGGCAACCAGAAGGCTAAAGAATCATTATGCCACGGCCCAGTGGCACAGAGAAGAATAGAGAATGGGTCTGGAAGGGCAGATGGATGACTTCCCAGCAGAGGCCTCGACATCCCCCATCTGCTTTGCATTCCCCCACCAAGTAGCCTCATCCAAACTCTGTTCCCCAAACCTAACCTTCTCTTCCCTTCTTCACAACTCACCTGCGCAGTGGCTAGGTTGCCTGTCCTAGATACACACTCTGAAGGACTCCCTTTGATCATCTGAAGGAAGCTCCCCCAAGGGATTGATTTTGTATGTCATCTCAAGGAGCAGGTCTATGGCAGCTAGAGTCCAAAAGAGATTTGGGGAATGAGGGTCTCCTAAGCAGCACCCCCCAATTCCCACTGTGGGTAACTTGGCACCATCTATATGTAAGCCCTGCCAGCCCTTGAGGCCCATTCTTGAAAGCCCTTTTCAGGGAGTTAATCACAATGATCAGAAATTAACAAGCCACCCTATAATATTATTTCAAACCAGTAACTATGTTTTTATTTAGTTCATAAAGTTAATTAAAGCTTTTCACTGTGTTTCCATGAACTTGACCTCAGGTAGTTTGGATCAGAGGTATTTCATCACACTCTCTTTTCCTGTAATTTCTACCCTGATTTGAAGAGTTGGCTCTTGCAATCCCCAATATGGTTGGTCCATCAGAGCACTGTGAATTCCTGGCCCCTTTTGCCTTAGTGACAAGTGTATGAATATCCAGCCTCCACCCAGTCACTTGGCTTGAGCCTTTATCATGGCATCTCCTCTACACAAACTTCTATCAAGGTTATAGAAGCAAATACAAGGAGCATAGATATGAAGGAAAAGGAAACAAGTTTATAACCCAATGTAGGGCTGTGATACATACAACTTCTGGATCCTTTTTTTTTTAAGTTGTCAATGGACCTTTATTTATTTATTTATTTATTTATATGTGGTGCTGAGAATTGAACCCAGTGCCTCACACATGCTAGGCAAGTACTCTACCACTGAGCTACAACCCCAGCCCCAAGTTTTGGAATTTTGAGCCCATCTAACTGCCTAGGTCATGTTTCCTGCCAATGAGGGTCTAATCTAATCTTCTCTTTAACAGATGAGTCAGCTAGGACACAAATGGGTGCCATGCCTTGTCCAGTGTCACACTGGGTATCCAGAATGTTGCCCCTCCCTGACAGTGAACTCAAACAACTGCTCTGACAGTCTCTGAGAAAGTGACAAACCCTGCCACATAAGCCTCAAGTTCGAATTTTGTGCACCATCTTCCATTGACCACCAAAGAGCCTCCAGGGATTCATTGCCAATGTTCCATCCCCCAATAGCCTTTGAGAGGATTTTTTGGAGAACAAAATTTCACAGTCCAACCATGAACTTTGGATTCAGAGCTAGACACATGGAACAATAACCCAAATAACCACTACTAAATAATACCTCAGTCAGTGATGCTGCTAATGATTAAAGGTTTTCCATTCTCATTTTGATTCTCCCTTGGAGCAGGGTTTTGATGGCATAGTGGCTGAACAAAGAACCCCAATAGCTGACAGTCAAGGTGAATGTGGTACTTTCTGAAAAATATGAATTACATGGGCCACTCTTAGGGATAACCATATGCTTCATTTCAAGTCATAAAATTCACCAAAATTTCTCTTTCTTCATTTGCTGCATGGTTCAATGAAATCTCTACTTTCAACACAATGAAACTATCTAAGGAGCAAACTTACTATGGGAAATTTTTCAATTGCTTGCTATTTTCTTTGCAGGAATATGTTCCCTCCAAATCTGGTGGAAGCCTGCTTTAAACAGGTAAACACTCTATAGCCACTAATTCACCCTTGAAATTCCTCTTTGTCATACCATACCAAGTGGGACCCTCTATTCCCCAAACCTCATTTCTCCATAATAAGAAAATTTCTCTTGCCAACCAGATGGAAAGCACCAGTGTTTTCTAGAAAATCTGGGCCAAGAAATGGTTCTTACCTTGTATTTGAAGTCTTGCCATTTACCGAGCACTGTGTGTCTACACACAGATAGCACTTTGAGTCCTTATTATTGTTAAGAGGGCTAATCAAGTGGCCCCTTTCCTTTCCCTGTCCCACATCTCCCATATGTGAAAGTCCATGAAGCAAGCAAACTCCAATATAAACTGCATTAATAACTTGCTTTAAAGATTAAAGAGACTACTGTAGTTTCTGGGTTTGATTTGAAAATCATTGGACTGTTTATCACTACTAAAGGCCTTAGGGATTCTAAAACAGAACCATATCAGAAAGGACTGGTATCATTTTTTGAATGCCTGCTGTATGCCAAGTACTAATGTTATATTTAGCCCTCACGAAAATATGGTGAGCATCTCTGTCTTCCTTTTACTGAAGAGGCCACTCATTTATAACAACGGAGGGGAGGGGGGGTTGTATAACATTCACCAGTTCCCACAGGTAATAAACGGCAGACACAGAATTCAGATCCATTGTGGTGACAACAATTATCTTATCTTCCTGATATTCCATTCTGTTTCCTAAAAAAGCAGTATTTAAGGTGATCAGACACCTACCTGAAGGCTGTAGTGAGATTCTGTTCCTTCTAGCCTCACATCCAAGCAACTCTTAGTCTTCTGCATTGTAGATATTGATACATTTTACTACTAGGGAATGAAAATCAGAAAAGCTCATTTTAAGCTCACTTGAGTATAAAAGCTTTGTTGCTCAAAATATGAAAAGGGAAACAGACATTCTGGATTAAATAATAGTTGCAAACACTTCTCCAGATGGTGTCGATTCACCTCTGTTGTAATTCCCTAACCTTTCTGCTTGGGATCTATAAAACCAGCAAAACAAAACCCTGACCTCAGGGAGAACTAAGTTTTACACATTTAAGTTCCCCTTTGTTTTTTCCCTTTTAAAATTTTTATCGAGACTATTTTTAATAGGTCATGCATGCACACACTTGCAAATTTTCAACAGAATCCTTCCTTTAAAAAAAAAAATAGAGAGAGGCCAAAAATCCAACTTTCTTTGTTCAAAAGCAACTATAACCATAAATAACAAACCCCTTTCAATACAACCAGCCAACCCTAGCACCACGGAGCTGACTATTCTAGTTAGTCAGCTGGCACTGGGTGATATCAAAATGCTGATTTCCAGATCTTTCAGATGGGAAAAGTGCTGATTCATGAACATTTATTGTATTTGGTTTGGAATTGCATTTACAGGATTTTGAAGGGGAAGCAAATATATCTCCCCAGATCTATTTGGCTTAGACCAGAATGCAAATGAGGTCACAGTTTCTGAGTAGGCTGCAAACTGTGTCTAAGGAGAAAGAGTTGGAATCATAGAAAAAGCTGATCAGAATTGAAAATCTACCATGGACAATCTGTAAAATGCATAAGCACCCAACAGTGTGAAGATATTTGAGAGTTGGCTAGAACAGGATGTCCTTTGTTGCTTGAAACTCCCAGCAGTACCACTGGTTGTTCAGGGATGCATCCCCAGAATTGACAGCAGCCATGTCCTTTTTGGGGAATAATGGTTTCCCAATGGACCAGAAAGTCTCCCACGTACTTTTGACAAAGAAATGGCCAAGCACTTCCTGTCTGGCCACGCTTCCCCTAGGCTCTAGATCCAGTCAACATTCATGTGTTATTACTCTTACTGATGCTTTGCTACCATCACTGTCAAGGCCAGGAATCTCACTCTCATTAATACCATAGAAGGTTGGGCTTCATTGTTTCATGTGGCCACCGCAAAGTTGTCAGCATCTCCCGCTTGGCACATTTATGTTGAAGCTATCAGGAAAGGCCATCGCTTGAGTTAGAAGAGAAATACCACCATGAACTTGGAGACCCAGACTGGAAGATTACGACACCAACTATTCACCAGGCACCTCTTCTTAAGAACTGATAATATCAGGAATTATTTAAACAGTGGTGTTTTTAGATTTTTCATTTTTAATGTCCACTGAAATCCCCAGCTGAGTCTAATTCCTGAAAGGCTTTGTCACTGAGCCAACCTTAGCCTAGTTCTTTAAAATTTACAAAATGTTCTCATGTTATGATTCATTTGACCATTGCAACAGCCCTGTGAGGTAGAACCAGCACAGTTATCCCTGTTTGACAGCTATGGAATAGGAGAGAAAAGGTGTTAGGTGATTTGTTCATGGTCCCATAGCACGATCCCCACAGGAAGTAAAAGGACTATTGTGAATATTTGAGTTTTATGGCTTTTAAAAAATCCCATTATTGTCTTTTTATTAGGGTGTCAGAAGAAAGCAAAAGCACATGTGTGTGTTTGGTTCAACTATTTATTTACCCAGTTATCTCTTCTCTGTCATGATTTTTTATGTATTTGAGTGTGTGTTGTGATTTATGTGTATTTGTTTGTGTGCACATGTGCCATGTGTGTTGAGGAATAGGGGTTTGCCACATAGAGGTGATAGATGGATGGATGAATAAATAGATGGATAGATAATCAGATACTTTCTATAACATTATGTTCTTAAAATAAAGCAATTTATATCATCATAGAAAATTTGAACAACAGCAAATCATTAAAAAATGAAAATCTCTTTTAATTCGTGTTGTGTTTTTTTTTATTTTTTAAGTTTAAAACCAACTATGAGAAGAGAAGCTTTAAAGTGCCCATTCCGTCCAACGAAAGCCTTGTGAGTGCCGTGATAAACAATGTGTCAGAGGCCATGGAGACCCTTTCCCGGATCACAGAGGAGATGGTCCCAGTTCCAGGATCTGTGAATGGGGTCAATGCCCTGGGGCTAGTTGTCTTCTCCATGTGTTTCGGTTTTGTGATTGGAAACATGAAGGAACAGGGGCAAGCCCTGAGAGACTTCTTTGATTCTCTTAACGAAGCCATCATGAGATTGGTAGCAGTGATAATGTGGTATGTATTTCCCTTTGCTGTAAAGCTATATACAAGATGCTTATTGCCATCAACATGTGTTCTGTACTGCAGAAGATGCTACCAGGCCAGATGGCCAATTGCAATTGATCTCACTCTGATAAGCACAAGAAAAGTAATGCATTTCTGGGCCCATAGAGGCCTAAAACCTATCTGCAAGTCTCTCTTAATAAGTTTACTTCCTTGTTTTCAAAAGGTGTTAATTTCTTTGTATCCTAGTGCTTATGGAATCCAATTCCTCATTCCTCACTTTCCATCTACTCATTCATTCATTTCAGACATATTTATTGAGTATCTATATATTACAAGCATGGAATGCCAGGCATTGTGGATACAGCAATGAAGAGAACCTAGGAGGATTGCCTGGATCTTGTCATGCTTTTAAGAGAGACAAACAACAAATATGCAAATAAATTAACCATATGCTTTAGTCACAAGTGCTGTGAAAAACTTACATAAGACAGCAGGTGACCGGGAGAAGGCATGAAATTGCCTTGGAGGGTATAGAAAGGCTTCTGAGGTGGCACTGTTTTCTAAGACATGGATGACCTGGAGAAAACAGTCACACGGTGGCAGGAGAAGAGCAGTCCCAGTAGAGGGAAGGGCACACAGAGGCCCCAGAACATCAGAAAAATTGAGGACTTCTCTCTCTATTTGAGCCTCAAGAAACATACACGTCAGCTCTGCCGCAATGTGTAGAAGGACTCGGGAAGAATCATGGGACACTAGGACACAATAACAAGACTTCCTTTAATGAATCCAAGAGCAGAAGACAAAAGGAAAGACTGATTCCAAAATGGAACATTGACCTCGGGAAGTAAACTTTGCCCAGCAGGGAGGGAATCTTTGCTTGGTTTAGGCCTCATGTGGAGGCTGCTTATCTTTTATCCTGTATTTTTAACATCTAGACTCCTCCTTAGCACCTGAGGCAGGAAGGCATCTATTTGCTAAGAAAAGCACTCGCTCACCAACATGATTAAAAATGTCCTTTGTCTTTAATACCACCAATGCTCAGAGAAATCCACTTTTTAGAAGTTTGCACAAGATAGATATGAACTTGTGCACAAAGAGGGATCAGAATGTGGTCTCCACAGGAGCCTCCGATTGGAAGGCTCCTTTGAAATCCTGGCAGGGCTGAAAGTGGACATTTATCTTCATATTATTAAAATGCCTCCACCTTTCACCTCTTGTATGAAAGAAGCCCTTTCAAGGTCACTGAATGAACCTCACATGCAGTTTTTCTAGCTGTATGTTTGACTACACATTCAACATTGAGTTATTGCATTTCTGAAAACAGGTACTCTTGTGATTTCCTGGCCTGTATTTTTAAAGGACATTTGAAAGAAGCATTGTGCTTTTCAGTTTGCAATAAGTCTTCCGCAGTTCCCAGCAGACCTTTCTCCTTAAGGGTGATTGGCGTCTCTGTTTTTAGTAACGTGAGTTTACATCATACAAAGGGAGTTGGAAACCAGGCAGTGGGGCCTTTGAGCAACCAGGGTTATTTCAGTGCCACAAGTCATTTTGTGGTCAGTTGTTTTTTTCTCTCATCGTCTGCAGCGGAAAGCTCACAAATGGCAGTAACAGCCTGTGGGTAATAGTTACTTACTCAGAACACCTATAAGCTGATTGTGGTGGTACATACATACACCTTATTAATTTTAATAGTTCTGAAATTATTTAATGATCTCCTATTTATGGTACTAGTTTTTTGCCATTTGCACTATAACACAAAATTTTCTCTTAAGTTTACTTAAGTAAAAAGATGATTTGAAGAAAAATCTTAAGTAATATTCTAAGTAGCATGTAAATTTGGAAAAAAAAAATCATCAATGCCCTGGAATAAAGGGCTGAAGGCAAATCTGAAACACCAGCATGGTATTGTGTGACTCTTGCCTTACTTTGGGGTGCGGATTATGATGTGAAAAATGCTTCAAAGTCTGGATCTAAGTACAGTGGGTTGTGGCAGTCCTGGCACTTAGCAGAGGTTGGGGGCAAGGGGAGGGGGTGGCATCTGAAGACCAGGTACAGTATAAGGAGAAATGTTGAACAATTCTAAGTGAGAGGAAAGACTGATTCAGCAATATTCGGGGGAATTTATAACTAAAAAAGAAAAGAAGGAAACTCACTTTCTACAAAGTCCTAATAGCATCCTGGAAGAAAAGTTTGGAAATCCACCCTCTTTCCCTCTGTCTCACCACTTGTTGGAAACTAGACTTCCAGGTGTCTTGTGTCGCTTCCCCACAGGTACGCCCCCCTGGGTATCCTCTTCCTGATCGCAGGGAAGATTGTGGAGATGGAAGACATGGGGGTGATCGGGGGGCAGCTGGCCATGTATACGGTGACCGTCATCGTCGGCCTGCTCATTCATGCCGTCATCGTCCTGCCTCTCCTCTACTTCCTGGTCACCCGGAAGAACCCTTGGGTTTTCATTGGAGGGTTGCTGCAGGCACTCATCACAGCTCTGGGAACCTCTTCAAGGTGCATGGCTTACCCCTCTGAGAAAATGTGTCTGAAACTTTACCTTGAACCTGGGCCCCTCGGGTCGCAGGCAGGTGGAGGCATTTTGTTCTGAGTTTTAAACTTCAGGAACAAGAAATAGGCCCTTTCACCTCCGATGCTGATCGTATCCATTTGGGATTCAGGGACTAGCTAGCTATATATACTTTGGGGGGGACAAAATGGAAGTCAACTTTCCTTTCCTCTTTATAGTCATCCCCTTCTCCAGCTGACATCTGCCTAAGAGAGAAATGGCAGAATGACCTGGCCCAGGCTGCTGGGATGGGGGATAATCAGAAGTGATATCGCAGAGGAACCCAGAAGCAGGAGAGCTGCCAAGTGATCCCATGAGGGGCCACACTGTTCCTAACCTCTCTCCCTTATTTACACAAGTGCTGACTTAGTTCCCTTTAAGTTAGGACATGGGAGAGGAAGGAACTGTCTGTCCAAAAGACCAAACACAGACTTACTCAGAAGTACCAGAACCCTCAGCTGACATGCTCTTTGTCCTGTTCTCAGTTCTGCCACCCTGCCCATCACCTTCAAGTGCCTGGAAGAGAACAATGGTGTGGACAAACGCATCACCAGATTCGTGCTCCCTGTGGGGGCCACCATTAACATGGACGGGACCGCCCTCTATGAAGCTTTGGCTGCTATTTTCATCGCTCAAGTTAACAACTTTGACCTGAACTTTGGACAGATTATTACAATCAGGTACAGGGAGAGTTCTACACAACATGTTCTTTGAGAATGACTTTACCAAGTGTGTTGACTTTGTGTTGCTATGAGCAAACACCTGATGAGAACAACTTAGGGAGGAAAAAGTTTATTTTGGCTCACAGTTTCAGAGGTTTAGTCCATGGTCATCCAAATCCATTGGTCTGGGCTCAAGATGAGGTGCAACATTATGATGTAAATGTATGGTGGAGGGCTGCTGCTCACCTTATGGCAGCTGGGAAGCAGAGAGACAGAGCAGGAGGTAGGGGCTACAGGACAGATGAACCATTCCAGGGCACACCCCCAGTGACCCATCTCCTCTAGCCACACCTCACCTGCCTGCAGTTACCACCTCCTCTCTTCAAACTGAGATGAACTGATGAAGTTCCAACTCTCACAATCCAATCATTTCATCTCCAGACATTCCTACATTAACACAGGAATTTGGGGAGTACACTTCATATGCAAGTCATAACACTAAGCCAGATGTGGTGACACATCCCTGTAATTCCAACTACTCTGAAAGCTAAGGCAGGAAGATCACAAGTTCAAGGCCAGCCTGGGAACTAAGACCCTATCTCAAAATGAGAAATATTACAAAAGGGCTGGGGATGTAACTCAGTGGTAAAGCACCCCTCCACTCCCTGTAAACACCACTGAATAAATCCCCTGTACCAAAAAGCAAAACCAAAACAAACAAAAAGAAGGACTTTAGCAGATGACAAGGTGATGAAGGTTGGTTGAGGAAACCGGTTGGGAAGAAGATCCCACATGTACCGGAGGTTGGAGATTGGAAGACTAGCTTTGTTTTTAGATTTAGATATCTTATTAGCTTTTTATTACAGATATGTGCCCTCATTAATAACAAAGTAAATAGTATAGAAGTATAGAAACTAAAAAGTAAAGCATATACCCACCACCATATCATTCCACATCTTTCTGTAAGTAACCATTATTCATGTTCAGTTTGAAAAGAACTTTTTCTTTGCATAGACACACTCACACTTCTTTTTTGTAATTAATCATATCACATATACTGTGTGCCCCTTGATTGGTTTGCTTATCAATATGCCATTTATAAATGTATCTAGCTCATTCTTTTTAATGTCTATGGAAGACATAGTATGGATATTTCTCTTTTTTAAAAGTCTCAAATTTTACTTCAGCTTTAAAAAGCATTAATGTTTTGGTTATTATAGACAATATTAGAAAATGAAAAATACACCAGTAAAACTGGATTGTGTTTTTTCTCTGGGGTTAGTTTTCAGGTCGTATAAAATAGATGACAGATCATGCTGACACGTAAGATTTGAGAATTTTATTTTTGTGGAGAATATTTTTAACTATTATATTTGAGTTGTCTCATGAAAGGTAATTTTCTTTCCATACCTTCCCCCAATCTTGGTTTCCTTCCACAGAGGCAACCACTATAACTTGCCAGTTTCCCCTGCACCCTTCCAAAGACAGCCCATGCTTCTCTGTGTATATATGCAAATACTACTCTCTCCCCCTTTGGCCTACTGGAAGTTACTAGGCAGAAGGGATTTATAAATCTAATGGCAACAGGGGGCTTTAAGCCTCCTAATCCAAGTTGGCTTCTGCTTTTCATTGTTACGGAGTTTGGCTTTAATTATTATTAACGATATGTTTGAAAATCAAAATAGGTCAGCTTTTTGCTTTTCCTTTCATAGCTTTTTATTATGAAAGTTTCCCTACGTATAGAAAAGTCAAGACAAGCATCCTTTACTTAGATCTAAAAATTGTTTTTAGACACTTTGCTGCTTGTAAGAGTTTTGTGACATTTTGTAACATTTTGCTGCTTCTCTCTCTCTATCATGATAACATTTCACCTGTATATCATTTGTCATGTATCTCCTAACTTGGAACTATTGAACTAAAAATAAGGATATTCTTCTACGTCACCACAGTAGTAAGAATCTTAAAAGTACTTCCTGAATACCCAGTCTAGCTTCAGATTTCCCCAATTACCTTTTATAGCTTTTTTCTCCCAGACCAAGATTAAATACAGATTTATGCCCTGCATTTGGTTTTATGTTCTCTTTTAATCTATTATCAGTAACCCCACATTAGTGTTATGTTTATTTAAAAATGTTATGTTAGACTCTGTATAAATGTTTATGCCATTAGAGAAGAATTGTTGTAAGGTGAATTGGAAATAAAAGGAGGCAACCAGAGGTCATTGACTGACCTTGGGGTTCTGGGAGCTCCAGGCCCAGTCTAGCTACACTGAGGGTGGCAGATCAGCATCTCAACGTACCTTAACCCACTGTGTTAGTCAGTATTTCATCACTGTGACAAAATAGCTAAGAAAATCAACCTCAGGGAGGAAAGATTTATTCTGGCTCAGGGTTTCAGGGTTTCAGTTCACGGTCACTGGCTCCATTATTTCTGGTCCTGCTGAGGCAGAACATTATGGTGGGGAGGGTGTGGAATAGGAAAGCTGTTCACCTTATGGCAGCAGGAGAGCAGAGAGAGAAAGTGGCTGGGGAAAAAATACACCCTTCCAGGACATGTCCCCAGTGACTTGCTTCCACCCACTAGACCCTACCCTGTGGGTTTCCACCACCTCCCAATAATGACTTCAGCTTAGGAATCCATTAATGGATGAACACACTGATGAGGTCAGAGCCTGTGATCCTATCACCTCCTGAAGGCCCCGTTTCTAAACATTGCAGCACTAGGGACCAGGCCTTCAGCACATGAGCCTTTGGGGACTAACCATGGATCCAAACCATAACACTTATTCTTGAATTCTAGATCCAAACCATAATACCTATTCTTGAATATACCTTGGCATGTTGGTTAAATGGTTCCAAGTTAGGAAAAAAGGTTCAGTGCATGTGTGAGAGTTAAAAATAATGACAACAGTACCTGTGACTTAAACAAGACAGAAATGCATTTCTCTTTCAGCTGTGCTCCACAAAACCCTTATGGCTGGTAGGTGTTCTACAGAGTAAGGGACCAAGGCTTGGTGCCAAAGTACTTAGGGTGTTACCCTTGTCTAGGTGGTCTAGGAAGGCTCATCTCCACCTCCAAACTTTAACCAATGGGAAGTGGAGAAGTAGCCCAGCCTCTAAGTTGATCCATCATTTCCACTTGGCCTCAGGTCCATGGGAGGCTGGAAGCGTAGTCTTCATTCTGGTTGTCCATAAACCAGCCAAAACATCTAGAACCATAGAAAGGAGACAGTACAGGGAACCGTGATTATTTTCTGCCACAGTCTTATTACTTTATTACTACCATTTTAGATATAAGGTAATGTTTACTATGTTATCACATTCTCACATCACTCTTCAAATAGACATTTGACAGACTGAGTCTCAGACGGGTAACACACTTGGCAGGTTCACACTGACACCACACACAATAAAAGTACAGTGCTACAGAACTTAGTTCACCACCCACTTTGCTTTTGAATTGGTAAATTTCATCTTCTTTCTGACCACACTAATCATTCAAGTTCACTCTTTGAACGCCCCTCCACTTGGGTTGGGGACTTATTAGTACCAAATTAGTACTATAATTCTATAGCATTTTATACCTTACAAACTCTTGTAAGGACATGAAAAGAACATAGCCACTAGTATCTCCATTTGAAAATGGCTGTAATAGTAGGACCAACTTCAGGGGGGTTGTTGTGAGGACCAAATGAGATAAGCCATCTTACCATATGGCGACACATGGCAAACACATGATAAATGTCGGTACAATCATTAGCTTATTGACTCTTTTTTAGACACATTTCCATTTTTCTGAAGCATATCCTCGGCTTTTAACATGACAAATCGTGCACCGGCACCATGAGTTTTGCAGGGTACTCTCAACTGAGAGAGATTTGTAAAAAAAAAAGAAAAGAAAAAAAAATGTTTTCTGTTTCAATTTTTCTTTCTACAGCATCACAGCCACAGCTGCGAGCATCGGGGCGGCTGGGATTCCTCAGGCTGGCCTGGTCACGATGGTCATTGTACTGACATCTGTGGGCCTGCCCACTGACGACATCACACTCATCATCGCAGTGGACTGGTTCCTGTGAGTACCTGTCCACTGAGTTCCAGGTCATGTTGCAGGGCCCCCACCACCACCACCACCACCACCATTCTTTGAGGGTGCTAAGTAGCTTGGCACACCTGTCAAAAGAACTCGGAGGAAGGGGGCAGTTTGGCCTGGAATCAAACTGTCCTCATTGCCTGATCCCTGGCTGTGATCTGGACACCCAGCCAAGATGCCATGTGCACTGACTCCCCTATCAGACTGTGGGGCGCATCTGGCTGCTGTGCTTCTCACTCCATAAAGTCATTCAGAGTTGGGAAACCTGCTGTTTGCAAAGCCAACATAAATCAGCAAGGCCCTTTCTGAATTGCACAACACGTCCTCACAGTGACTGGAACAAAACTGCAGGCCCCACACACTGGTTCAGGCCCTTCCTCCTTGTGCTTTCCATTCCAATGGTGTAATATAATGCAGCTGTCCGCATCTGAGTCCCCCAAAACAAGGGGTGGCCATGAAGATAGTGGGAAATGGAACTAGTGTCACTTCATGGGATTGATTTTGGTTTCTGGGGAAAGTTCCAAGCAATGTACCCTCCATAACCCTCAGACCCTAACCACCAGGGCCCATCCCTGTGCCCTCTTCCTTACCATTCCCGCTTACTTCTCGGCCCCTTGTTGCTCATAAGTCCCCTTCCATTTTTGAAAAATTTGTCCTTTGGATACCCAAAGTGAATACCTATAAGAACACAGAGGAGTACTAGAGTGAAAAATGCTGAATTCACTAGTTCCTTAGTCACTTGGATCATGTCCTGGCCCTGTCTGGCAGGCTACCCAAACCCCCTCGTCTCCACCTCTGTAAAACATGGTGCTCATGTCCTCCACCTCCTGCTGGTACTGGGAGGACTGAATGCACTGGTGCATAGGAAGCCTGCAGCCTCACTCTGGCTTTTGGTCAGCACTCAGTCACTCCAGCACTTTTGTAGCATGAGGCTACTGTGCTCAGAGTTTCTTAACTTTACACTTAAAACTTTTTGCGTTAAAAAAAAAAACACAACCTTTTTATCTAAGTGGGCTCTCTCTTATCATATTAGAACAACTTAAAAATTTTTAAATTCATTTGAAAGTTATGATACTACGTACTAACATAAATAACATTTCTTTGTGAGAAACAACTATTTGCAACCCAAAAACTTAGTGGGAAGAAGGGCCTATTTTTACATCTTGTAAGTCTCCTTAACATCTTATTATGAGACAGCTGGAGTCATCCCAACTGCTTCTGCCCCCAGCGTGTTTTGACATTATGGCAGGTAGTCTATAAAACTCCACTACGCATTCATGAGAATGTGAGAGTGAAAGGGACAAGTCACATTCTGGTGAAAGGGACAAGTCACATTCTGGTGTTGTTATAGAATACTTTTGACCTTGGGGACCCCCAGGGGTCTCAGGGCCACATTTTGAGAACTGCTGGCATAATGGAAGGTAAATCAGAGGAAAGATAAATTTTAAATAAAAGGAGAAAGAGAGAGGCTGGTATTGTGTGGCTCAGTGGTAGAGCACTTGCCTAGCATGAGTGAGGACCTGGGTTCGATCTTCAGCACCACATTAAAAAAAAGAAGAAGAAACAAATAAAAAGTTATTTTTAAAAAGGAGAAAGACAGGGGTTCTTCCCCACTGCTGAGACTGTAGCCATAGCCAGCTAGTCACTGGACACTGATGGTCTATGTGTTTTTACAACTTTTATAGCTACTATGTCCAGAATGTGACCTTGCAGTTGGTAGACACGCCCCCTGGATTTTAAGAGAGGCTTTCTGTAGACTTCCCAGGAGATTTCCCAGTAGAAGTTGAGCTCTCGTGGTGCTCACAGGAGCCTCCTCTCCTTCCTTCCCACTCCACCCACAGGGACCGCCTCCGGACCACCACCAACGTGCTGGGTGACTCCCTGGGAGCTGGAATTGTTGAGCACTTGTCAAGACATGAGCTGAAGAACCAAGATGTTGAAATGGGTAACTCAGTGATCGAAGAGAATGAAATGAAGAAACCATACCAGCTGATTGCCCAGGACAATGACACTGAGAAACCCATCGACAGTGAAAGCAAGATGTAGACTAACACCGAGAAATGCTGTCTTGAGCATCAGGTGTTTGCAAACTGTTAAGAACCATGTCCATCTCATCATAGCTCACTGTCTCCGGTGAGCGCTTTCCCTCCTTTCTCCTCCCTACTCTGCTAGGATTGGAAACTATTCATCCAAAAATAAGGGAGGATTTTGCAGTGGCCCAAATGAATAATTTTCATTTTCATCCCATACTTGAAAATTTAAAATCATTTCATCTTTGTCTTCCCTAAAAAGGTACTGGGATCAAAAACAGTCTTGATCAGATCTTACCAAGGAATGTGGCACATCGTCCTATAAATGTGATTGTCCTAGAAGTACCCTAATAAGGTACTGGGATCAAACAAATAGTGAGCTAAAATCATTTTAAGTCAACTTGCAAATTTTAAAAAACGTTTTGACTTTTAGTCTCAAAGTGTTAACAACTTGAGGAGCAGCAATCAGTTGTGGCTTGGACAGTGGAAGGGCTTTTCCCCTTTCTCTTCTGACTTGCATCCTCACTTTAGTAGTAGCAGGACAACTTATATCACACAGAGCACAGCTGTGAGGAGGAACAGAAAGTGAAGTTGCTGTGTGGCCTTGAGCAAGTCACAGCTCATCTCTAAGGCCAAGTGTCCTCACCTATAAAATAGGTGACTCCCCTGGATGCCTTTACAGTTCCTCCAGCCCACACCTCCTGTGACATCATGGAAGAACCTGACTTCTATTTCCCCTTGGAATATCCTGCACCAGGTTCCATTCCATGGAGCATGGAACTCTCAGAAAGGACACTTCATGGGAGAGAACATTTCTATGTAGGGTCAGGATGGCGTGTGGTTCACCCAGTCCTTTGTCCAAGATGTCAGTTACACAAGTCACCAGGTAGGAGGCCATTCCAGGAGTAGGATTATTCATGAAACCGTTTGCTTAGTTCTTTCCAACAGAGGAAGTATCCCTTCTCTTCTACTCTTCCCAAACAGAAGGGACTCCACTGGAAAGGATATCTCCCACCACAGAACAGACTCTTAGAACATAAACAGAAGAGTAGTTACTAGCAACAGTGTTCTTGTGGTCTTACTAAAGAACACTAAAGAGCTAGGAAAGGACGGAGCATGGTTGACACTACAAAGAGGATTTTTAACTCACCAAGAGTGTAGTTTCCTTTTCGGAAGAATAAAAAAGAAGAGCTTCATTTTGATGTTTTTTTTTTGTTTTGTTTTTTGCCTGAAACATTTTTTTCTCTTCAGTTCCAAATCATTTCCCAAAGAAGGGTATACACACAAAAAAAAAATAAAGTGACTTCTTACAAATATTAAAGAAGTCAAATGAGCTCATTAGTGTGGGTCCATGAGCTGGGTGGTCTCTCATCTGAAAATTTTAATCAGAAGTTCTTAGAAGTAGGTAAGCAAGATACTTCTTTGTGTTGGGATTGCACTTGCCAAATCATTCAAAGCTTTCCCCTTGGAGTGGGGATTGCTTTAGTTTTGTTTGTGTCCCTAGGAGAGATGGTAGAAGATGAATCGGTGTGAATAATGTCAATGAGGTCGCAAGAAAAGGGAGCAGGAGCTTTAGTTTCTGGCAAGGCAGCTCCCAGGTTTAGAGGAGATTAATTTTTACCCCCTAAGGAATATCCAGTCAAAGACACTCAGTGGGAGCTGTCAGACAGTACCAGCTGTGTTTGAGTTTCCGACAGAAAATGATGAAGAATGGACTTAATTACGCTAACCAACTGAAAATCTAGACATACATCCTCTGATATACAATTAGAGATTTTTATAGAGATCCCAAACATTCTGCACATATAAAAGTTAACATTAGGCTGTGGTGGAGTAAAGCATTTAATGTCAAGGTTCTATTTGAAAAATACACTACAAAAGTTAATGTACACGGCTGTCATCTTATGACACCAGTAGAGCAAAAATTAATCATGTCAGATTAATTCTGTTATACCGTGTGATGTTTTTTATACTAACCTTTTCTTATGAAAGCAGGTCCCCTAGAGTGATTCTCTTGCCAGCCCATCACAGGCTCTGCATATCCATGCACCCGGTATGGAATGGGAAGCATTACTTTGTAGGAGTATTTTCAATAAAGAAAAAAATAGTTTTACATTAATATCTTTGCATGTTGTTGTCATTCTTTTCCCCAAAGGAAAATTAATTTTCCACTCATGAAACTTGTTGTGAGCTCAGGGGGTGCTGGGTATGGATGCCACATGGTGAAATCTTGATGGAAACAGCCAAGGAGACAACCACAAGGAAATGAGCAAGAACAGGTTCTCCTGCTCGCCTCCTAAAGGCGGGAGGTGGAAACAAGAGGAGGTGAAGGGAACTCTGTGCTGTAACATCCTGCACTTACTTGTCCAGGTCAGATTCAGATTTCTCAGATAAATGGAATTATTTCCATGTTAGGATTAGAAAAGTGCAATGCCACCGTGGAGCTCTTCCCAAAAAGTGACATCCTGCTCAGCCTTCAAATTAGGGAGATCCATCTCTCTGATTTCTAGTACCATTTGTGAAAAGAACTAAGTAAAATCTGAAGGGGTGTTTGAAACAGCCAGGATACTAGTGAGCTGTGATATTCATTCAGAACAACTTCTGGACAACTACGTTTCCATGCTTTTTAGTAAAGAACTGACAGGCCATGGGGCACAGTGGCACACGCCTGTAATCCCGGCAGCTCAGGAGAGTGGGTATCGCAAGTTCAAGGCCAGCTTCAGCAATTTATCAAGGCCAAAGCAATGTAACAAAACCCTCTCTCTAAAAAGAAACGTTTAAAAAGACCTGGAGATGTGGCTCAGCGGTTTAGTGCCCCTGGGTTCAATCCCCAGAGGAAGGGAGGGAGGGAGGGAGGAAGGAAGGAAGGACAGGCAATATCATGAGATTTCCAGACTGAAGTTGGGTATAGACACTCTTAAATCTGACCCCCTCTGCAGGGGCAGCTACCTAGAGGAAAGTCTCTAAAATAGGATTCATGGACTCCTAGGTCATCCATGGTGAAGACTTTATGAGTTTATAGTCCTTAAAATTGTGAAGAAAGTTTTATGCATTTGCCTTTTTTTTTTTTTTTTTTTTTTTTAGGGAAAAACTTCTAATTTCCATCAGTTTCCCTTATAGGATCTTATGGTAGGGAAATGGCAAATGATTGTATTTGATCAATATATTCCTACCTTCTTCCAAGGCATAGAAGATATTCACATAGTCGATTTGGGTATAGGAAGGAGGCTACTTGGCCTGAGGGAACCAAACCTGCCACACCCACACCCACACCCACCCCCCACCCCACCCCCCCCCCGCCCCCAAGGGATCAACATCTGTGTGCCTGTGGGACCTTCTGGACACTGAGAAGCATTCAGGGAAGTGCCACAAAAGATCAACCCACAGCTAGGAAGTGCTTTCTCTTGTGGTGAGGGATTTCCTTCCGCAGCTCAAGTTAGATTTCCCGATCCCTACAGTAGTCACAGATTTGTTCACAAATGGAACTATGAAAAATGTTCAGGTTAACTTTTTTTTTTTTTAATGTTTCTAAGTACAATTAACAAAATTTTTAAATCCTAGACTCTCAGAAGTTAGGGTCTGTATCCTTCCCTTCCTATATTCATCCTGTCAGCATCACGGTCCCTATTTCAATTTAAAAAAAAAAATGTTATTTTACTAGTTAAATCCTTTTTTTATATATGCCTTTATTCTACACATAACGTTGAAAATAGAAATTTTAGTGCCGTTAATTGCGTGGTTCTGAAGGAAGCTTGGAGGAAGGGCTCGCTGCCTGCTGGAGGGGGCGCCCTGTGGGGACAATCTGCTTGGGGGTCGGAAGCACACTGCCTCTTTCCGGGCAGCCCGCTGGGCACTTGACCCAAGGCTCCTGTCACTCATCCGGCCTCAGAGCCCCCAGAGCTTCCCCTTTTCCGACCCGGGTGGTCCCAGAACTGGGGCAACAATGCCCAGCTCTGTGTAGCCTCGTCCTGGGGCCAGAGCATTTGAAAGGTGTCACGCTTCCTAATGAATAAACGGACAGAAAAATTAGGAAGAAGAGCGAAGGGGACTGGTGGGTAGTGTCCTAAGGGGGACAGCGAAGATAAAAAACTGTGGGTTAATCTAAGCAGAGTCCGGGAGAGTGGTGCTCACAGTGGCCACCAGAGGGAGCCCGGCGCTCGTGCTGGGCTGATTGCTCAGGGAGCCCCGAGTAACCTGGGATTCCAAATTCTGCGGGCAGAGAGGGAGTAATCTGAGAAAATCAACAGGAGGTTTAAAATTCCTCAGTGCCTCCATTTCACATTTCTCTCTGCTTATGCAACAGTCTCTTCAAAGGGGTCCCCTTTTTTTCTGGGAATGCTCTCCCCCCACCACCTTTCAGCATCTTATTCCAGATTCTGGTCTTTCCCTTCTGTCTCCCAGTCACTGACTCAGAAGGTGGGACGGTAACATTCCCCGGCCCAGCGGTCACGCCTCATCCTGCCCACAAACCTGCTATCTATCTCAATCTTCAGTTTTGAAATATTCATGGCTTACTGAATTCCTCACCTGTAAGTAGTCAGGTAAAATATAGGACACCCCGTTAAATTTGAATTTCAGATAAATAATAAATCTTAAGTGTTAAATAACAAATAATGTGTTAGTGTAAGTATGCAAAATACTGTGCAGGGCGTCCTGTATTTTAATTTGCAAATCAGAAAAACCTCATGAATAAGTGAAATGAACTGAAAATAAAGTGAAAAGGAGATAATACAAGAGCTTGTGTGTTAGGAAGTTGTCTTCATTATAATATAAACGTTCCTATTTTGAATTTCTCTCTAAAGGCAAAAACATGCTTTAAAAAGTTCCTCTCTGACATTTCCTATGTATTTGTTCTGGGTGCATTAGCACTTATTTTGTGCTTGTAAATCTTGTGGCCACAGTTAAAAAGCCTGATGAATCACCTCCAAGACTTCACAGAACTGTCTTAAATAAATTAAGCAATGTTTCAGTTATCTATGCTTGAAATATTTTAAGATTCACATCTGTTTTTCTTTTCTTCCCTTTCCTATTTTCTCCTTTCCCGTTCTTACTCCTTCTGCCTCTCCACCCCTCACCCAAAATAAAATATTTTCTCTACCATTACAGGGCTGAAAAAATTGGCACACACCTACCATTTTGCAAGGAGAGACACATTCTTTTCATTTGGGGGCACCTTTTAGAAATGCACTCATATTTTTTTCATATTGTGCTATTCAAAAATGATCATTTTTCCATCACTGTAAAATTAAGAATGAGGCATTTTTCAAAGGTTTTCAGGGAACTCCAGACTCCATGTATGAGAATCATTCCCACAAAAGTCCCTTCTGACAGCCATGGCTGGGGGATATGAGAAGCAGAGGTGACTGGTTCTACAGAAGGAAACAAAGTAAAATCATAAACTCTTTCCCAATAAGACATATGCTCAGCCACGATAAAGACAGCACTGAACCTACTAGAAGATGGTGTCCCATGACAACTTTGGAATTTCTTTCTCAACTCTGTAGGTTCAGGGGATCATAATAAGTCCTGAAAGCTGCCAGCCAGGAGCTTCTGGTGACAGCTGTCACAAGAGAAAATAAAGATCATTCAGGAGTCAGCTCAGCCCAGCACACTGAATGGATTATTGGTATGTCCTGGGGAGAATGTAACCCACAAAGATTCTTGCCAACAACTCAAGTCTGAAAACTGTCACCAAAGTCCCCTGCCTTGCAACTGAGGTGGCTCAGGGAGGCACTCTTTCCTTGAAGCCATGAGAATCTATTAGCCAAAGAAGTAGAAAATAAACTTGAGAAAGTCAGACATTTGTTAGAAAACTCACATAGCCAAGCTAAAAAATGATCCCTGAACAGTAGCCTCCCTGAAACCCAGAGTCCTCATCTGTCTGCCCAGGGGTTGAAGTCCATCATCTCCAAACCAACTTTCACATCAGGTACCTTGCTTTGGAGAAGATGTTACGTTAAAGTGGACTTAGCTAAATGGTTCGACTAAGCTTAGCAAATGACAGGTCAAACTTCAGCTGGCTAATCTTAAATATATGGATATAGATTTAATTTCTCAGCATCGTTCCTGGCACTCAGGAAGTTTCTTAATACGTTTAGAACAAAACCAACTTCACAAAAGAGGAAGAGGCCTGGGTGACGCTGGAGAAGGGGCCCACGGTGCCCTGGAGGGACTCCTGAGAAGCCACAGACCTACAACTTATGGAGGGAGGCTTTGCCCAGGCCCTCGAGGGCCCCTGGAAGCTGGCATGGAGAGTCTGCCAGCCTCTTTGCCGAGGGGCCCAGCCTGTGCGCTGGGGCGGCCAGCAGCCCCTGCCACTCTCCTCCAAGGCTTTTGTGAAGCCTGGCTCTCCCAGCAGCTCCGCGCTGCGTGGTGGTTTTGTGAAGGGTACAATTCGACGCTCTGAGGAGACCACCCAGCTTCCTCTCCCAGAGTCTCCAAGAGAACAAAACTGTCCTTCTGTGTGCCAGCGACCTCCCCCTCTGCCCGGCCCCCTCCCACTGCCCTCCTCCGCCCAGCCAAGGGAAATGGGGAGCCAGTCAGGGCCTTGCTCACATAGTGGGAACCCAGGGGATAGGGTGCTAATGAGCTGTCCAGAGCACTCAAGGCCAAACCCTCTGTGCCTGGGCTGCTGCTGCCACCCTGTGGCAAAGGGCTAATGACCCAGAGCAGAGCAGACCCAACTATGTGGAAACTCAAAGCATTTTCTGGAAATTTCACTACTGTGGACTCAAGGAGGGTTATAGAGCCAGAAAGAACTTGAAGCAATCTGTTGCCTGTGTCAGCAATTCTCAAAGTGTGATCCCTGGACCAGTATCAGCATCTCTAGGAATCTACTAGAAATATAAATTCTCAGATTCCACTCTAGACCTACAAAAGCAGAAAATGAAAGGTAGAGCCCAGCAAACTGGTTTGACAAGCACTTTAGGAAGTTTTGAGGCACCTTAACGTTTGAGAACCCCGGGTCTAGAATATAAAAAGAAATGCACTTTGAAGTTGAGAGAACAGGATCCTAATCCTGGCTTTGCCTATGAGCAGTGGACCTTGCACAAGTTACTTAACCTCCCCATGCCTCAATTTGCTCATCCCTGTTGTGGTAATCCTTCCTATTTTCTAGGATCGTTGAGGATTATATCAAAAACAAAAGCAAAGTCACTGGCATGAATATGGGCCTGATAAAGGGTGCTTGTTTGAGGTATTATCATAATGAACTCATAAATTTGCTCACGGTACTTCTAGAATATACAGAGAAAATGCAGTTCCTTCCCTCATGTATTTAACAGATATTTATAGAGTGCCTACTATGTGCCAAGCATAATGATGGCAATATAGATGAAGTCTCTCCATTCATGGAGCTACATTTTAATACAGGTGTGATCTAGGGTGCTGTATGCAACTGTATTTGTAGATCGGGATTTGGGGAGGCAATTAAGTTTAAGTGAGATCATAAAAGTAGGGTCCTAATCCAATAGGATTGGTGGCTTTATAAGGAGAGAGAGAGAGAGAGAGAGAGAGATCGATCTTGCTGTGAGCATATACCAAGGAAAAGCCATGTGAGGACATCTTGGGAAGACAGCTCTCTACAAGACAGAATGAGGGCCCTCACCAGAAATCAATCACACTGGCTCTGATCTTGGACTTCCCAAACCATGAGAAACCAATGTCTGTTGGTATAAGCTACACAGTGGGTGGCATTTTGGTATGGTGGCCCAAGCTGACTAAGACAAAGGTCAAGTGTAATGTTATGATAATACTGAGTCCAGCTGAGGCCTAGAGGAACTGGAGCACTGTTCAGGTCGGGTGGTCAGGGAAGGCTTCCTGAGTAGGTGCTGTGTGAGGAAAGATCTGAAAAGAGTGAGACACCTGCTTGTGGATTGAGCGGGAAGAAAAAGCAAGTGCCAACTCAGGTGCACAGGTGTGAGCTGCGTGGGAGTGCCTGGGAGGAGGCCCTTGTGGCTGGAAGAAGGGGAGAGTCGGAGAGGGACCAAGGGCCCATCTGGTGAGGTCTTCCGGACACAGTGAGGCTGAGGACTCTATTGTACATGGGATGGGATGCCACTGGAGGACTGAGAGCTAAAGAGATCCTTTAATTGTCTTGAATGGCTCCTGCAAAATCCAGGCATTGCCAGTGTGATGGCATTAAGACCTGAGACTCCAAAAGGTGATTAAGCCATAAGTGCTCCTCCGTCATCAATGTGATCAATGCCCTTATTTAAAAGCCTTCATAGAGCATTGAGTCCCTTGCCCTCCAGCCTTCTGCTATGTGAGGCCAGAGTGTTTGTCTCCTCCAGAGGACCCAGCCCTTACCCTACAACTAAACCTGCTAGAGCTTTGATGTTAGATTTTCCATCCTCCATAACTGTGAGAAAATAAGTTTCTCTTCTTTGTAAGTTACCCAGTCCCAGATATTTTGCTATAGCATCACAACACAGACTAAGACAATATCTAACTTAATTGCTTGTCCTTCAGTCAACATCCCAGCTGTTGCCCAAAGAAGTAGCCTCCTTTGGGTAACTCAGACACTTTCTATTTAAATGCTTAGTCTCTTTTAGTACAATACCCTCGTCTTTCTCTTCCCTCTTTCTCCTCCACATTCTTTTTTTAAATGTGTTTTTAGTTGTTGATGGTCCTTTATTTTATTGCTTATTTATATGTGGTGCTGGGAATCAAATGTAATGTCTCACGTGTACAAGGCAAACGCTCTACCGCTGAGCTACAACTCGAGCCCCTCTTCTCCACATTCTTTATCCAGCCTTGGAATTTGCTCCCACCAAGGTAGGACCCCCATCAGAATACCTGGCTTTCAATCTGACACCCCCACCTCACAGAAGTGTGTCTCAGATGTGGAAGCCACGTTCCAAGTTGGCTCTGGCAGCCAGCACAGTCAAGGACTGGGCTCCAAGGTCCCCACAAACAGAGTCCTTCTCGGCTTCTGTAACACTTTCCTCTTGAGCCAGAAACTTTCCCTCTTCTTCTGGCCACCCTTACAATGGAAGGGTTGGGTTTTCTATGCCTGCTTTTCTTTCTGCATAAACCTCCCAGTAAAAACCCCATAGTCTGACCCAACAGGCCCAACTTTGGATAACTAAGGAAGAAAATGTGGGAATTTAGAAAAATCTCCCTCTACAATACCTGCTCTCAAACCCACTGCCTTGAATCAAGATCCTATTTTGAGGGCTGGGGTGTAGCTCAGTGGCAGAGCACTTGCCTAGCACGAGTGAGGCCAGGGGTCCTCTCCCCAGCACTGGTGGTAGGAAAGGGGAGAGATTCAATTTTCAGAATCAGAATCTGAACACTATCAATTTCTTTCTGCTGTCGTTATACTAATTTCTTGAGGCAAATGAGTGGCCTTGGCTGGCTTGGCAGAAAATACATCTGGCAAGCAAAAGACAAAAAACACACCAACTCTCCGTCATGAAATATTATGTTGTTATTACAAAATATATATATATATATAGCCTGATGGCAAAGAAATCTTCATTCGGGTTCTTTTTTCACACAACAGAGTTTTAAAAGACTGATTTTCCACTTTCTATCTCTCCCTTTGAGATTTATTCATTTATGAAATTCAAACAACTTTGGACTTTTATGTGTGGCCTACTTTTTATCCCATAATTTCTTCAGCTTCTTCCTCCCTTGAGATTGTGACTCACCCCAGGTCACCCAGGTCTTCTTCACTGTGCTTTAGAGGCCCATGAGGGAAAAGACTATGGATGGAGAAGGAGACAGGGTATGTCAGAGGCCAGACACTAATGGAGCCTCAGTACAGTCTTCTAGCCCCTGAAGGGTCATGCCCTGGGTCAAGTCTGGTCATTTCCTAAAAAAAAATAAAATAACTGAAGAAAAGAAAAGGCTTAAAGTAAAAATAATGGGAATCTTTCAAAATCCCCAAAAAGATCAAGGAAAATCTTATAAGGGAAGAGCTCACCATTTACCAATTATTTCCTGCCCCAATGGGAGGCAGAGACCAGGAAGGCAATAGCATCTCCTCTCTGATTCCCATTTGGGCAGGAAGAAATCAAGGAATCCACATGAGCAGAATGCAAAAGACTTCCTCATTCCCCGTCTCAGGCTCTCAGACTCCATGCAGACCAGGCACTTCCTTGGTTCTGCTGTGGACTCCTGAGACAGCCAGTCTCCAGGTGGATGAGCCCGTGCACTGGCTTTGCAGGTCAGAGGCTCCTGGTCCAAATTAGACCCCTTCTCTTATGCATCCTGGGACACTAACCACTTCTCTAAACCTGCTCTGGGGAAATGGCATCAGAGCTGTGTGGAGACAGAATTGGGTCATACTTAGCTCATGCCCAGCACGTTCAAGTAGTCAATAAACTATAGCTCTTCCTGGGGCTGAAAGTCAGCTGAAAATCCACCACCCTGGCTCTTTACTGTCGTGTCACTTCAGATTGGTCAGCAGCTGTAAGGCTTTTTAGTCTCACCCCTGGCTCTTGTTATTACTAGTATCATTATTACTTTTCCTTTCACACTGTTTTTCTCATGTGACTAGAAAGAGAGGGGGAGAGTTCTTGCCACAGGATGGCAGCAAATCATTTCCATTGTGCCTCCCAGCTCTGAAGTCCCATCAGGCTGTTGAAATGATCTACTTAATACAAATGAAGTCAGTCTGCAGAGGGTTGAATTCTAACCCATGTCAGTAATGGGAGCCAGGAGGAGCAACCTTACCTGTTCCTTCTCATCCAGGCAGGTATCTGCAGTGTCCTCTACGGGGGCTGGTGAGCCTCAGGGGATTTCTTCACTCCATTTTCTCTTCCTTCTCTAATCAACTGCCCTCCCTCGATTGCATGGCTCTCTCCCCAGCCATCCAGCCGCCAGACCAAGGATTCAGAGAGCTTACTGGTTTGCATGTCAATCATTCCCCCTAAAGTATCATCCTGCCCCTCCCTCTGTTCCTGACATCATGCTCCCCACAGGCCAGGCCCAGGATCCTGGAATAGTCCATTCCAACCTGGACTCAGCAACTCAGGCTCCTAGTTGTCTACAGGGAATCAGATCAGAGAGCCCTAGGTCACATCAACTAACTAACCATCAACGGATATTTGTTGAGTGCTGCGAAACACACTCAGCATGGAGTTAGCTGTGGGGCAGGACCAAGAAGGGAGGCCAGGCTGTGAGCTGAGTTCTGTGAGTGCACATACCAGCGCTGGCCTTAGAGGGATGGCTTGAGTCCCAGCTCTGGTGTTCAGTGAACACGTGGCTTTAGAGAGGTGTTATGCCGCCTCCAAGCCCCAGTCACCTCATCTGCAAAATGGGTATAATAATGCTATCTACCTTGCCGCGGTGACTGCGAGGTCAGTGACATGGGGTGTGTAATCACAGTACAACAGGCATTATCTCACAAGATGGGTTCAAGGAATTTACATGCCCCGTGAAGAAAATTATGTGTAAATATATCACAAGAAAACAAGGACAGTCATGTCTGGATTGTCAGTTAGGGGTCCAGAGGAGCTGGAGTGCAGGAAAATTATCCTGTTTCTCGGGGAACTATGAGGCTCTCCCAGACTCTGGGGGGAAAAAAGCTTACAAAAGCTCCATTATAAAACAAATCCCAATTCTCTAGGGACTGCTATTTATTACCTTGAAAATTAGGGAGTCAGGCTTCCAGCTCCTCCCTCACCTCACAAGGCTCCTGGAGCATATTCTCCAGGTGGGAGGTCTGAACCACCATCCTGGGCTTATTCATGATTATGCATTAATTCACCAATACTTGCAGCACCTGCTATTTATGAGCCAAGCATGGATCCTATCAGGACAAGCAATTAAATGAGTAATAGTGAGAGTGAGGATGGGGCACAGGGCTGCTGGGGCCTCCTGGAGAAGTAACTCCTTCACTCATCTGTCTTCCTCTCCCCAGACCTCTGAGAAGCAGTTAGTCCCACATTCTGCCTGTGAGCACCACTGTGCTGGAACTAGGAGCAGTGTCCCCCATGCTTAAGAGCTTCCTCTAGTTGCTGATTTTAATACTGAAATTCCCTTCCACAACAGGAATGCCCCTCACTTAGTTAAACTGCAGAATTCTTATAGCACATGTAGTGTATAAACCTTGGAATACAGGTGGCGAAACCATATATTGAAAACCTGTTGTATCCCAGGTAGGCAGGATTCATACCATTTCACATACCAGAAACTTGAGGTTCAGTGGATTAGTAACTCCAGGTAAAGTTGCACTTTGAGACATCTACATTCAAAGCAGGTGTTTCCCCTCTGAGTCTACTTTAACTCTGGGCAAGCATAGCACACCTAGTCCTTATTCTAAAACAGACTGTGGGATAATCTCCTAAATCAATGTTTTTCAAATTATAGCTTATCTGGGGCTGGGGATGTGGCTCAAGCTGTAGCGCGCTCGCCTGCCATCCGTGCAGCCCGGGTTCGATCCTCAGCACCACATACAAACAAAGATGTTGTGTCCGCCAAAAACTGAAAAATAAATATTAAAAAATTCTCTCTCTCTCTCTCTTTAAAAAAAATTATAGCTTATCAGGTTAGGGGGTCCAAATAGCATTTTTTTAAAATGAAAGACGAGATTAATCACACGTATTAAAACATTGTTTCAGGAAACTTTTTTAATTGTTTATAGGTGTATAGGTTTATACCTTGAGTAAGTTCCATTTCACAATTAACAAGTTTAAAGCTACAGCTCTAAGCTTTTGCTAATCAATAACCAGTAACCTATCGGTAATTTTTCAAAAGTCCACGTGCCTTTCGGTTTCCAGAACTGGCTACTTTCCAGGAAGGTTCATTTCTGAAATAGAAATTGTTCCTTAGGAAGTGATGTTGTCGACTTTTAAGGAGCTAACTGTTCTTCCACCACACATTTTCCAAATTCAGTGCAGGGTTCTGCTAATATGATTCTCTGACCCAGCCCCCCCAAATCGCCCCACACAACCACCCTAAACTTCTCGCAGACAACCATATCTGTAGCCACTGCTTGCCAAACCAAGATGTATGGGAGCGCTGGCACTAGGCTGTGGAGGAAAACTGAGTGGAGAATTCTTCGTCAGCACTGACATCTGGTGGTCATGGAGCAGTCAGCACCCCGGTATCTTGAATTCAAAGCAAAGCACCCACCTCAGAACCAGGTCCCAGAACCAACTCCAGCCAAAATGGTTCTTTGTGTCCCCAAATCCCTCCTGGGACCTCCCTTCTCCATGCAGCTGGACTAAGCAGGATGGAGGCAAATAAAGAGGATTTAGTCTAGTCACACCTAGCTCCATCACCTGTCACATGGTCCTGGGTTAACTAAAACTGCTACAAAATCAAAAATAAGGAAATAACAATCTACAGTGGGAACTGGGGCATCTTATTTTATTGACCCTCAAAACAACTCCTTCAATGTTGATTTTTCAGACACTTCAGCATTCAAAAGATAATGGTTTCCTTCTCTTTATCCAAGGCACTGCCTCATCCTTCAAAGTCTGGAGCCTTACTGCTCAGCCCACCCCCATCATTGCTTGCCTGGCTTGCTCCACTGAAATAATAGTTAGTGTTTGTGGGGAGCTCACTATGACGCAGGTGTTGTTCTGAAAATTCATATGGTCAAAATAAAGTCATGTGGGCCCTCTTAAGAACAGCTGTCATCTTGCCCCCTTTTATTGGAGGTGAGATTTAAGTGTGATGCCCAAGATCACAAAACTTGGTACTAAATTTTTAAACTCAACTGTGAGAGCACGTTGTTAGCCTTTGAACTGAATTTGACTCTTTGCCTCCTATTGTAATAGTAGCTAGCACTTACTGGAATGCTTATTAAGTGCCAGGCTCTTTACATGCATTTTCCATCTGTATAGAAGATTCCTTCCCTCCCCACCCATATTCTCAATTTTCACCTTATCAGAACAGAAGTGAGAGCACACTGAACTTCTTGCTTGATACCCAAGACACTGTGTTCTCTTAACCCCGGGCCTCAGTTACACAGGGCACTTCTTGCCTGGAAACCTCACCTCCCTACCCCAATTGTCCCCTCACTCCAAACACTCTGCCCACCTTCAACTTGCTGACTCCAACTCCAACTTCAATGGAAGCAGCATCTGCCTCAGGATTTCTTTCCGCACCCCTCTTCACACCCGGTGGACTCCCTTTACACCCCGTGGACAAAGCAGAATGCACTCTGTCCCCTACTAGCTACACTTCCATAAGGCAAAAAGTGCCCTTTACTTTTTCACCGTTGTACCCCAGTGCCTAGCAGAGTTTAGATATAGATAGACATAAAGACGGATAGACGTGTAGACATTAATGTAGACGTGAATATGGTTCTAGGTAAATATGATGAGTCACATATGGCCAAATGGCCAGTGTCAGCATCTATTTGGGCACTACACTGTGCCCTTCCCCTGGCAGTGCTCTTCAGTACAGGTATTACTGACATCTGGACGGGACAGTTCATCCAGTCAGACTGCATGGAAAACCATAGACCCCAAACATTGGTAGGTCTCCACACCTCTAACCCTCCTTACCACCTCTCTCCATTTCCCACCTTCTCCTTTATTCCCTATTGCTGTTGCAACCCAAACCACACTTACGCCTTTTTAAACGTCCTCTGGAAAATATCTTCCCCAAGTCAAGAACCACTGTTGCTAAGGTGGTTCTGATTCAGACAGAATATACTTTCCTTCCCACCCCACCTCTGCCCCCAGTACTAGAGACTGAGCCCAGGGGTACTTTACCACTGAGTTGTATCCTTTTTATCTGTTTTTTTTTTTTTTTTTGAGATAGGGTCTCATGGAATTGCTAAAGTTGGCCTCAAACTTGTGATTCTCTTGCCTAAGCCTCCCAGGTAGCTGGGATTACAGGTGAGCACCACCAGGCCCGGCTGGAAAATACTTTCTTTGAATCAGGCAATGTTTATGGAACGTTCATATTTCTAACACGGTTTCCCTCTCAGTTACCTGTTGTATATCAGCTCCGAGACCCTCTTGGGTGGCAGTGAACTTGAGCTGTTCTGCAATACTGTTGTCATGATAAATCCACCCATAATGGGAGTGAAGGCAGAGGAGGGCAGGAGGAATCCTAAGAGACAAAATGTTTGTCACGTGGACAGAGCAATGTGGTGCTATAGTATTCACTCTTTTATTTTTATACCAACTTTGTGAAGGTAATAAAATTATTTTTCTGTTTTCTCATTATCCATTGTTAACATCAAGTATACACGCTGTAGCTATCAGGTCTATGACAGGAACAAATGGCTGTCCTGGAGAGATGCCTCATGTGCTTTAAGATGGCTCTGGAATTTAGAAGGTCTACAAGACGTGTTGACTATTTGACTATTCAACATTGCTGATTTCCAGTTGTGTTGGGAAAGCAAAAGTCATTATATGATTGGTGATTAAATTATTTCCTTCTCTGCAAATGGAGATCTGGTTTTGTTTCTTTCTTTTTTTTTTTTTTTCTTTTTTCTTTTTTTTTTTTTTAACTGGATGGAACAAGAAGGAACCTCAAGGAATTTCTTGAAGGTACCATTCACTTTTGTGGGTGCATGTTTGTGTGTGTGTAGTAACTGGGGATTGAACTCAGTAGTACTCTACCACTGAGCTACATCCCTAGCCCTTTAAAAAAAAAAAAAATCTTAAGATAGTGTCCCATTAAATTTCCCAGGCTGGCCTCAAACTTGGAATCCTCCTGCCTCATTCTCTTGCCTCATTCTCCTGCCTCATCCTCCCAAGTTGCTGGGATCATAAGACATGTGCCACCGCACCTGGCTCAATTTTCTATTTTGAAGAATATTCATTGTCCATGTGAGGACTGTATTTTCATTATTTGTCAGCACATGAAAGAGCTAACTATGGGAGTTTGGCCTGATGATGGTGTACATATGTAATCCCAGCAACTAGGAGGCTTAGACAGAAGCATCACAAGTTCAAGGCCAGCCTCTGCAACTTAGGGAGACCCTGTCTCAAAATATAAAATTAAAAGGGCTGGGGATGTAGCTCAGTGGTAGAGAACACCTTGTTTCAATCCCCAGTAACAAAAAAATGTTTTTAAAAGACTTGTAGAACTATGCCATAATTTCATAATTTCTTTCATGTTCATAAGCCCTGATCACTGTAGTAAAAAAATAAAGCACTTTGCTTAGAACAATTAAGCTTTGACAATGTATGTATAAGCAGAACATTAAATTGTAAGTGTGTTCATTTTCTTCGTGACTTCTACATGTTAAAATAATAGAGACAAGAAAAGTAGGTGGAAGAGGATTCTAAGTAATTTCAGGGAATTATTACAAAGTGAAGCTGGTGCGATTTTGTCTCTTTGACATATTGAAGGCAGCCAGAGAACAAATCTTGTTTCAGGAGTGCATTTTCACTTAGCTGCCCTCAAAGTGGAGATGCGCTACTCCTCAAAAGAAAAATCAAAGTTCTTCAACTGCTGAAGATAAATGACAAATTTGGCTTCCAGCAATACATTCTTGACAGCTACTATAGTTTCAGGAAAAAAAATAAGAAAATTAAATTTAACAGAAATGAAGGGAAGAAAAAAAGATATTTTTTTTTCTTCCCAGTTAGCACCTCAATGTCCTTGAATGGTTTATTTTCGTGCAATTCAATAACAGAGCACTTAGGTATGTCCCCCACATTCCCTTATAGATGTGAATGTTATCTTAATGGAGCTGCCACCTGTATACAATAGGTGGTACCCAAGTGTTTAGTCCCTGGATTGATTGCATGATAACTTGCTTGAGACAACTTGAGAACAAAGCTGAGTCACAACCTGCCTGGGAATGAATTGTACAGGTTTCCATCAGACCTTGCTCTTGTCAACTCAACAATACACTCCTGCAGGATTTTTGCAAGAGCCTGTTCTCCATCTGGGGCTTCAGATTGAGGAACCTGTTTGTTCCATGTGCGCATAGCTGTGCTGTCCAATATGGCAGTAACTATTTAGATTTCAGTTAATGCAAAAAGTTGTTTAAATCAATTATTTAAGTTAATTAGTTGATTTTATTTAGAATAAAATCAAATTTCAGACTGGCTTCTTCAGTCACACTAGCCATGTTTCAAGTGCTCAGTGGCCATGTATGGCTAGTGGCTGCCACCTTGGACAGCGCAGGTACTGGACGGAATGTTGCTGTCCTGGCAGAAAGTATTATTTATCCAGTTCTCTGAGCTCAGTTCAAGAATATGTGGATGGAGAAAAGCCCATCTACATAACTGGGGGTTGTCATAGGCATATTGTGAAGATTAAATGAAAAAATGTGTGTGAAAGTTCTTAACAGAGTGCCTGGCAGATGGTAAATATTCAACAGGTATTAGTTTCTGCTCTCTGTCCCAGAGCCCGCGTGTTTGGGGAGCAGGCTGCTTGGCTGAACTCCTGACTGCCTCTCTCTGACTACATGATATTGGGTACATTGCATTCCCAAGTGACAGGTGAGTGTGGACATATTACAGCTCAAGCTGAGCACACCAGTGTTTGCAGCAGGAATGGGAGCCAGCGGCAAAATCACTTGGTAAGAATCCATTTGCATGTCTTATGTTAAGGGTAAATGTTTGCCAGTTCATCTCAGAGTTAACAATTAGAAAATGGGGGAGCTGATACTGAAGCAACCACTCAGAACAATTGGGTGTGGAAGAATCAGGTAGAATTCCATTTTATTTACACTTGCACGGCCAGCCCTGTTGCAATCAGCATCAGCAGTGATATCTTAGAACACTTCCTATGCTTGACAGTTTTAGAACCTAATCACATACATGTTGGGCCTATGGTGATATCTCTTCTATAGTACATCATCCGCTTCCTTTTCATTTAGCTTGACTAGCTAATGGGTAATCTTCTTGAAAGCAAGAGCTGAGTATATGCTCTTTATATCCTACATGATATGTAGCACAGTCCTGTTCTAGTTATAGGAGAAAAAGAAAGATGGGAAGAGTTTGTGTGCATGTTAAAACTCTGAAATAAACAGGTATTTCACAATAAAATGGCCATGCTGGGTGTCATATTATGACAGCATGTGAAAGAACAGGGTTCTTCTTCATATCAATCCTAAGTAATCAAGGCTGCATCTTAGAAACATGCTAGAAAAATCCTTTAAGGTCCTGCAGCTATTATTTGTTCTCAATTTCTTTAGAGAGGTATATTAAATTATTTTTCCCACATGTTTTTAAAATAGTACTTAAATGTATTCCCTTATAAAAGATTTGAATGATAAGGAAATACACAAAATAAATCATAGAAATTGCCTACATCCACTTCTCTCCCTTCCCAACCCTCTGGCAAGCCCTGTTAACTATTTGTTGTGTTTCCCTGAAACAATCTAACTCATTATGTTCAGGTTATGTGTGTGTATTAGTTTCCTCTGACTGCTGTAACAAATTACCACAAGCTTAGAGGCATGAAACAACAGAAATGTATTCTCTCACTATTCTAGAGATCAGAAGTCCAAAATCAGTATCACAGGACCAAAATCAAGGTGCCAGCAGGGTCATGCTCCCTCCAGAAACTCTGGGGGAGAGTCTGTTCCTTGCCCCTTTCAGCTTCTAGTGAGGGGCTGCTGGCATTCCTTGACTTGTTGCCACGTCATTCCAATCTCTGCCTCCAAAGTGCCATCACCTTCTCTTCTCTGTATATCAAATCTCCCTCTGCTTTCCTCTTACAAAAATTGCATTGTGTGGAACATTCCTCAGTCATAGTGAAGAATGACTTTATGACATTTGCTGGTAAATGGAAGGATCCAGACACTATCATGCTAAGTGAAATAAACCAGTCCCAAAAAAACAAAGGTCGAATGTTCTCTCTGATACGTGGATGCTACACACAACAGGTGGCGGGGGAATAGGAGTTCAGTGGATTAGACAAAGGGGAATAAAGTGAAGGGAAGGGGAATGGGAATAGGAAAGACAGTGGAATGAATCTGACATAACTTTCTTATGTACATATATGAATACACCACAGTGAAGCTCAATATTGCACACATCCATAAGACTGGGATCCTAATTAGAATAAGATATACTCTGTGTTCATGTAAATAAGTCAAAATAAACTCTGTTATCATGTATAACTAAAAGGAACAAATAAAAAAAATTAAATTGCATTGTAGTTCAAATTAGGGCCACTAATCTTTCCATCATGAGATCTTTAATTATATCACATCAAAAAGATACATTCTCAATGCATAGTAACATTTATAGGTTCCAAGGATTAGAACTTGGCATATTATTATATTATTATATTACATTAGTATGTAATATATTAGTATATTCTTTAGTGTTGTTGTTTAAATATTACATATTTATTTATTTTATTATGATTCAGTCCACTATGACAAATTATAAGCTTTTATTTACAAGTTAATGACAATAGCAACAATGAAACAGCTGTCCCCACCTTAATCGTGTTCATTAAACTACAAAAGGCTAACATTCTGATGAATCTCCCTTCTCTAATATCCCTCCTCATTTTTCCTTTAGCCAACTTAACAATTCTTTGGGGTCATCTTAAAAGAAGTGGGATGTCCTAAGGTAATGTGCAGCTGGTAATTTAAATTCATTGCCTCAAGATACTGTTTTTAATCTTCCCCTCGGTTCTCCCTTCAGCAAGGATAACTTAACTCCCAGTGCTACCAGCCCCTTCCATCCTGTTGCATCAGTTTACCACCCTGCTTGTTCCAGCCTCCTTGTCAGAGCAACATGATGAAAGAGCTTCCGCATCTGATGCAAGACTCTGCTCCCTGGGTACCCTCATGCCTGAGCAAGTTGGCTCTCTGCCCCCGTGTGACAACCAGGCTGCCTAACTGAGGAACAGTCACCGGTCCCTGGAGCACCTGAGATACTGACTTTGAAGGAGCCTTCAGGGCTTCACCTGTGTGAAGCAGAAGAACTCTGCACACAGGTGGGATCACTAGGATAGACAGCAAAGTAGAGGTAATGGACGATGGAGGAGGAAGGAAAAACAGAACTGAAATCCCAGCTTCCACTGACCTGCTTTCCGATCCTGATTTATCCTGGTTTATTCCAGCTCAAAAGCTGGATCTTCCAGAGACAGTCTGGAAGGTCTTGCCTAGGGAACACACAGTGCAGAGACTTGGTGCTTCCATTTTCTTGCGTGATTAAGCATTGAAAATGATGATTAATCTAGAGCTTCCAGGAGAAGTTGAGCTCAAAACTTATCACCTTATCACATCTTAGCTCTTACTCATCCTCGCTCCACCTCACCAGTATCTGTTTTACTACAGGGAAGGAAGAGTTAAATTTCAATGTGAAATAATTGTGAAAGTTCCAGAACTTTCATTCACCTCTAGTAATTGCTGCTCAGGAATAAAAAGAAGAAGGAGAAGGAGAAGGAGAAGAAAGCATAACTCCAATTCCCCACAGTCTGCCTGCTACATTTTTTCCCCAGTAACCAGCATCATATTTACCAATATATTTTAAGTCAAGCATAAAAAAAAGTTGACAATGCCAATAGCTTTATCATTTAAAGGGCTGACAAAGGATATAATAGGGCAGTTAAACACTATGTCAGACCAAGCTCATTCCACAAATATGCCCATCCTCGTGGAGGGTTGTTGGGAGGAATGTATCCAGGGTGCTCTGTGCAGCGCCTGGCAAGTGGCAAGAGCTTGATACATAGCAGCGACGCTATTATTAGCACAACAGTGGGGCCCTGTGGAAACTCCATCCAGTAGTAGGAAAGGGAGAAGGAGTGAGGGGGAATGCATGGTAAGAGGTAGGAAGGAGAGAAAGGGAAGAGAAGGAGGGACCAACAATCAGACTGATAAGATTTACAAGTTTCCCTCAGGATAAGCTTATGCCCTAGACTCACAATCCAAAAGCACCATTCTTATCTGGTTGTTAGATGCTGCCAATTGAGCTAAAATTATCGTAGTTTTCATTAATGTCAGAAAACATATTCCATGCTTGGAAATGCAGTTAACTCTATTCGTTTTCTCTTCTTTACAAAAACTGAAAGACCCGGGTGCTGATTTATTTTCCCTACGTGCCCCTGGGAGTCAATCCCTGTGTTATGGCTTCATGGGCCATTTGCCTATCTGCAGTATCTGGAACGTGTGCCTGACTGGGTGAAGCTTCCCCCTCCTAGCCAGGCAACCAAGACCTCCTTTGAATGCCATAGTGAAATGGGTGACATTTGTGCCACCTTTCTGCCTTTCAGTGTGTTGGAGTGAAATAAACAGCTGACGTTCACTGCCAGCCTTTCCCTGGGGAGTGAGATAGCAACCATTAATATTCTTTTACCTATTTGTGTCCTGTATTGGTCCATGGAGGATTTGAAAAGCTTTTCAACAACAACATGTACAATATTATGACAGAATATGAATTAGAATAGAGAATCAACAGCAGCAGGAACAATATAAATAAAAACAGAAAATCAAGACTTGCCTAAGACTCGGACCGCCATAGGGGATATAACTGTGCCTCGAATTTAGCCAAAGAAATTTTTAGTAGCCAAAGCAGCAACCCAGGAGCCAGGCCCAGGAAGCCAACTCAAGACTGGAGAGAGGGAACAGCAAGAGCCACTGGTGTCACCAGGAGGAATGCAGGGCCCTGCGCACAAGAGGGTGGGGCCAAAAAGGGACAGGCAGAGGTACCAGCTTCATTCTGGTGGTTGCAGCCTAAACAACCCCCTTTCTTGTGGCCCCAGGGAAACACAGAGAATGATTTGTAGCCAAGGACTCTGTGCAGGTAGTTAAGAGGTGCTGTTTAAGGGTGGGTCCAGATGCTTTGGGGATCAGATGAACAAATGGCAGGGTACCTGTGGGTAAAACCCAGGATTTCCTAGAGAAACAGTCCCCTGTAGCATGCCAACAGTTAAGTGCTAAGCTTGTGGCATTCTGTACTACAGATCAAGACTCTCTTGCTCTTGGCATGGAAAATACTTAAAGCAGGTATTACCAGTCATTCAGCAAGTTTTTTTTAAAAAAAATATTTTTTTCAGAACTATTCTTATGAGCAACAGCTTCCCAGTGGACCTGCTTGGATAAATTAACTGTGCACATGCCCCCAGAGAAACTAGGTGAGTTAGCCTGCCGTGAGCATTTACAAGATATGAAGCAGTGCATTTACTGCTCACATTAGTAAGCAGTTACCAGATATGAAGAAGACATCTGCCAAAAGAGTAATTTTCACTTTAAATTGGTTAATATTGAACGGTTCTTGGAAGGAAGAAAGGAAAAAGGAAGGAAGGAAAGAAGGAAGACATGCAGGATTCAATCAGCTTTCCCTATGATCAGCTGATCCCTAACAAGAAGCCATAGATCAGCAAACTGGAAGGTTTGCCTGTTTCCTACCATCTATATAGACAGGTATCCAAGCAACAGAAAAGAAATTTCAAATTATAGAAATGTAATTTTGCAAACAGGTGAAAGTGGTGAGGAAAAATAACATAAAATTATTATCTATTTTGCTGGGTGTGGTAGCACAAATCTGTAATCCCAGCAACTCAAGAGGCAGAGGCAGGAAGATCACAAGTTCAAGATCAGCCTGAGCATTAATATTATCAAATATGACCATACTTCCAAAAGCACTTGTTAGAGTCTGTAAACAAGTCAAGATGGCGCCTGGCATTTTGCCAGAGGGAATGGTTTGAGAAGTAACGCCAGCAAGCCATTAAGTGTGGAGATTCCTGATTGGTTGACTGCTGTATCTAGTTTATGTTAATTAAGATAAGCTGTGTGGAATGTATATATACCCCTCCTGTCCTACAATAAAGGGCTCCCACTCCTGCTGTATCAATCTACACAAGTTGTTCATCACCCCCCAGTTATTTTGCTGCAGCCAGCCTGCGGCAAGCACTATACAGATTTAATGCAATTACAATCAAAATACCACTGACATTCCTCCTCATAGAAATAGAAAAAGCAATCATGAAATTCATCTGAA
The DNA here is from genome assembly GCF_047511675.1 of Marmota flaviventris. Classification (NCBI taxonomy): domain Eukaryota; kingdom Metazoa; phylum Chordata; class Mammalia; order Rodentia; family Sciuridae; genus Marmota; species Marmota flaviventris. The sequence goes on from NC_092502.1 coordinate 146,526,916, forward strand.
AAAATAAGAGACCCAGAATAGCTCAAGCAATCCTTAGCAGGAAGAATGAAGCAGGAGGCATCACTATACCAGACCTTAAATTATACTACAGAGCAATAGTAACAAAAACAGCATGATATTGGCACCAAAACAGACTGGTAGACTAATGGTACAGAATAGAGGACATAAACACTAACCCATAAAATTATAATTATCTTATATTAGACAAAGGAGCCAAAAACATGCATTGGAGAAAAGATAGCCTCTTCAACAAATGGTGCTGGGAAAACTGGAAATCCATATGCAGCAAAATGAAATTAAACCTCTATCTCTTACCATGCACAAAACTCAACTCAAAGTGGATCAAGGACCTAGGAATTAAACCAGAGACTCTGCATCTAATAGAAGAAAAAGTAGGCTCTAATCTTCATCATGTGGGATTAGGCCCCAACTTTCTTAATAAGACTTCTATAGTGCAAGAATTAAAACCAAGAATCAATAAATGGGATGAATTCAAACTAAAAAGCTTCTCAGCAAAAGAAAAAAAATCAGTGAGGTGAATATAGAGCCTACATCTTGGGAGCAAAACTTTACCCCTCACACATTAGATAGAGCACTAATCTCTAGGGTATATAAAGAACTCAAAAAGCTAAACAACCAAAATAACAAATAATATAACAATCAATAAATGGGCCAAGGAACTGAACAGACACTTCTCAGAAGAAGATATACAATCAATCAACAAATATATGAAAAAAGTGTTCATCATCTCTAGCAATTAGAGAAATACAAATCAAAACTACTCTAAGATATCATCTCACTCCAGTCAGAATGGCAGCATTATGAATACAAACAACAATAAGTGTTGGCGAGGATGTGGGGGAAAAGATACACTCATACACTGCTAGTGGGACTACAAATTGGTGCAGCCAATATGGAAAGCAGTATGGAGATTCCTTGGAAAACTGGGAATGGAACCACCATTTGACCCAACTATCCCTCTCCTCTGTCTATACCCAAAGAACTTAAAAACAGCATACTATAGGGTCACAGCCACATCAATGTTTATAGCAGCACAATTCACTATAGCTAAACTGTGGAACCAACCTAGATGCCCTTCAGTAGATGAATGGATTAAAAAAATGTGGCATATATACACAATGGAATATTACTCAGCAATAAAAGAGAATGAAATCATGGCATTTGCAGGTAAATGGATGGAGTTGGAGAATATCATGCTAAGTGAAGTTAGCCAATCCCCCCCAAAAAATGCCAAATATTTTCTCTGATATAAGGTGACTGACTCATAGTGGGGTAGGGAGGGGGAGCATGGGAGGAATAGATGAACTCTAGATAGGGCAGATGGGTGGGAGGGGAAGGGAGGGTCAGGGGGTTAGCAAGGATGGTGTAATATAATGGACATCATTATCCAAAGTACATACATGAAGACACGAATTGATGTGAACATACTTTATATACAACCAGAGATATAAAAAATTGTGCTCTATATGTGTAACAAGAATTGTAATGCATTCTGCTGTCATTTAGTTTTTTAAAAATAAATTTAAAAAATAAATAAATAAAATTAAAATTAAAAATGTCTGGGGATGTAGCTTAGTAGTAGTGCACCCCTGAGTTCAATTCCCAGTACTGCAAATAAATATATAAATATAAAAAAATAATTATCTGTTTTCATGGTAATTCGTTCTGGCTAAGTATGCTTCTGGTAGAAGTATGAATATACAGTGTACCAGAATTCACATCATGTCTGAATTAATAGCATAATAGTTTCTGAGAGCTGTGAGCCCTCCAATTATCTCTTCTGATTTGGAAAATACAGAGCAGGAATCCCTAGGGTGTTTTCCCCCATGATTTTGTCCCTTATTTCCTCAGGGTATGCAAAATAATGCCCCTCAAAGACATCCACATCCTAATCCCCCGGAATCTGTGAATATGTTAGGTTACATGGCAAAGGGGAATTAAGGTTAAAGGGGGAATTAAGTTAATCAACTGACCTTGAAATGGGGAGATTATCTGGGATTATCCCAGTGGGCACAATGTAATAAGAGGGTCCTGAAATGTGAAAGATGAAAGCAGAAAAGAAAGAACCACAGAGAGAGAGAGAGAGCGCACTGTGAGGACTGAACCAGCCTTCAGTAGCTTTGAAGATGGGAGGGAGCCAAGAAGGAGGACATGCAGGCACTTTCAGAAACTGGGAACAGACAAGAAAACAATTTTCCCCTGGAATCTCCAAAAAGGAAGACAGCCCTGCCGATATCTTGATTTCAGCCAGTGACACCTTATTTCTGATTGTAAGATAATAAATTTACTATTTATCTCTTCCCAACTCTAATTCATACAACTTTATAATTAATTCACCCTTCTCTCCTCCTGATGATAGTGGTTCCCAACCTCGGCTCACATTGGAATCCTGGGCGGGGGTGGGGGGGACTTTCAAAATACTGAATCCTGGACTCCAAACCCAGAGAGTCTAATTTAATTGATCCAAGGACAGCCCAGGAATGAGGAATTGGAAAACTTCCCCAAAACAATTCTAATGGACAGGTGGGTTTGAGAGCCACTGTCATTAACCCCTTGGTGTCTTAATAGTGTAATCACTGGAAAAGCTGAAGAAATGGTCTTCAGGTCAAGTTTTCAGGAACATAAAGCCACAACGTAGGGATGGTTACCAAAGATGCTTCTGCTTCTTATGCGATCATCAAGCAGCTGGCTCCAGATTCAGTGATCAGTGGCAAACTCACCTTTCTCTGATCAGGAAGATGCTACAGTGGAGAAGCTGCCCATTAGGAAGTTGCACAGACAAACTGTGATGGACACCAGCAGGAGGGATGCCTGGGTAAGCTGCTTAGTGCCCACCAACTTAGTTACCAGACAGTACTGTCTATGTTAATGCTGCTACTGGAGGAAAAAAGGAAAGGAGGAAAAGAAAAAGCTTCATGACTATGATTCCTAGAAAAAGCAAGACAAGAACATCTCACTTCTGCTTTTGAGACCTCCTTGCCCAAATGAGTCTAATTGTCTCCAATTACGTGGATCCAAAACCTTAGCTACCAGAGAGTCCAGGAAAAGTAATTCTCTACTTTCTAACTTCTTCAGTTGTGGAAAGTTCTCCAGAAGAAAACTTGAATGGATCTTGAGTGCCAATCTACCATAAATTCCATAGACTGTTCCTCAAGTTATTCAATATCCAAAGTTACCTTCTCCACATATTTAAACTTCCAAGCAATATCAATATAACTGTCCCTGTACAAAAAAAAAAAAAAATACACTTACCTCTCCTCAAAAGGAGAGAGCTAATGTCCCCTAAGTCTCTGTACCTAACTCTGGATGTTACTGATCACTTCCCTAGTTCAGTCACAATTTCATCATATTCTGTAATGTGCAAATTACCTTATAACATTTACCACCATCAGTAGACCACTTATAAAACTGTGAGGAAAATAGAAAGGAAATGAGGAAAATCGTTAATACATATAAAATATACATAGCAAAGTAAGGAAGAAAATATTGGTAGTTGTGATAGTTCTTGTTTCAGTCACCAGGCTATAGTTAGCATTTATAACTCTTTCTTCCATAACTCATGATATGTTACTTTCACCCTTGGTCAGCATCACAGCTGGGCCAGGTTACTTAGCTAGTGGAGTTGGCCAATGATCTAAGCCCTTGGTGATCCTGATTGTACGAGATTTCTGTAGTCTTCCATTACAAGTTCATGTTAAATATATAAATTATCTATATATACCTATTAAATGCATAAGGCTAATATAAGATAACCTTTACAATTGAATATGGCGCTACTTCAAGTTGCTTCAGAAGACCCCTTAGGTCCCCCAAACACTCCTTCCTAAGGGGATGGGGATATAGCTCAGTGGTAGAGTACTTGCCTAGCATGTGTGGGATCTCAGGTTCAATCCCTAGCACTGCAAAAAAATAAATGTTCTTCCCTATGCCATCAAAATACAGTTATCCTATTTCTCATTAATTGGGATTAATCACCTAGCTGACATAGTAGTGACCCCTCTTTTGCCTTTGGTTCATTAGCACAAATTGCCAAAAATGATCAGTGGCAATCTCAAATTCCAACTCAATGGGACAAACTGACGATGTGTGCTTCCTGATACCTTGCACTGAGAAAGACACAACATTGGTTAGATGACATTCCTGACAAAAATGCACAACTCGGATCTGATTGTGATGAAACAATCTGTCATAATGGGGAAAGAGACATACAGACAAAACAAGACAATGTGTCCAATTTATCTTTCATCAGTTTCTCTTCAATACATGCCCTACTGTGAAAAAACACAGGCCACACCTACCCCTCACATTCTGTGCCTATCCTACAAGTTCCACCTGCATACTTTTTCCTCATTCTTTTTTGATACTAGTCTTCCAATATTTTTCCTTCCAAATCCCTAAGCATCCAGCTAATCCGTGCCCATTAGCCTTTATCAATAAATCTGTGTTGGCCTGCAGCTCTGAACACTTGATTTTCTACTGACAGTAGATACGTCAGTCTGTGGAAAGTTTTCCTTGCCCCATTGTACTTCAAGGCTAGAATGCCATGTCACTTGACATCTGCCTGATGCAAACATGTCATGTGAGTGGGTCCTTAAACCAGACTTGATTTTCTTTCTTTCCCAGGTTACTTGCTCCTTGGACTCTCCCTGAGAACTGTAGGTATTGATCCAGCAATAGGTGATGCCCTGGGAGTGTGAACCCGCTGCCAGGCATTGCACTATACCTTCAAGACCACCCAACAATGAAGTGCTGTTCTTATAGTGTGGATCATAAGGTAACACTGAACTCACAAGGACAGCTCTTGAAATGCAAACCAGACCCGTTTCTCAAAGGGAGAATAATCAACTGACAATAAAATATGACTTTACTCTATAGTCCTAGGGAACTGCATTGTAATTCTCCTAGAGAGGCTGCTACAGGCTTCATGCACTTATCTAATATAGACATTTCAGCCATTAGATTTGCTGAGTTTTTAGGGCTGAGTGAAAGCGCTTCTTGATCTGAAGTCTGGACCATCTGAAAAGCCTTTTAATACTTTATTCAGCCTTACGGTTCACTCAATAAATGAGTCTGAACAGCATATCAGCCTTACACTTCACTCAATAAATGAGTCTGAATAGCATATATAAACATAATAAAGATATCTGCCAAACTTGTGCTTCTTTAACTTTGATGGAATATCTCAAAATGCCTCAGACCATTGGCCTTCCATAAACTTTACTGAGGTGACAAACTCTTATATTTTTATGACTTTTTGAAAATGTCCTCTATCATGTACCAGGAGCACATACTTATTTTATCATTGGAATAATGTCATTAATAGAATGAACCAGTGTGATGCTCTATGGCATGGGGTGATTATCAGTGTCCCTGCAAACTAAAATTGGACCAAGATCCTGGCAGTTGACATAATCCAGAGATAAGGATGATAGGGAAAATGGACTACCATCTCTGTGAGGTAAAAGATTCTTGTATTCAGTACCAACTAGAACAGGGAAAAAGAGAATTGCCAATTTTATAGTTCCATACTAGGTCAGAAGCTAAACTGATTTGATATCTGCAATAGCCAATACAATTGAAGTCATCATCTGATTAAGTTTACAGTAATCCACTGTCAATCTCCAAGACCCATAGTTTTTCTTAAAGGCCAAATACATTAGTTGAATACATATATAAGAGAAATCACCATCCGGGCACTTAATGAAACCTTCTATGGCCAGGCACAGTGGCACACACCTGTAATCCCAGCAGTTTAGGAAGCTGAGGCAGGAGCATCATGATTCAAAGCCAGCCTCAGCAACTCAGCAAGGCCCTAAGTATCTCAGTGAGACCTTGTTTCTAAAGAAGAAAAAAAAAAAAAAAAAATATATATATATATATATATATATATATATATATATATATATATATATATTGAATTGGGGATGTGGCTCAGTGGTTAAGTGCCCCTGAGTTCAATCCCCAGTACAAAAAAAAAATAAAAATCCTTCTATGATAATGCTAATCTGCCAGGTTTCGTTCGTGACTAAAACGCTCAGGGGTCACTCCAGGGAAACTGGGCTAATTGGGCTGCGCCAAATAACCACACAAGAGACACAAATGCCTTTTTCTTTGGGGTCGCTGTGACAGCTCCTCTGACCTTAAGGGTCCGCAGAAAGAGAGAGCTAGAGCACGTGCTGATCCCTTTTATTAAGGAGAAGCTATTCAAATGAGGCAAAGGGTCAGGTTTCAAGGGGCTGAGTCTATCTTCGTGATGTCCACTGTCAGCAGGTTGACTGACATCTGGGTAGGCCACACCCAAGGGCACAGTAAGAGAAGGGGACACACACAAGGCACTTCCATGGAAGATTCTATCCTAAACAGGGCAAGGGGTTATATTACAAAGGAACAGGTGAGCATAGCTTCACCCTTAGGGCTGTAGCAAGACACACCCATGCACGAGACACCATCTCTGGAACCCAAGAAGGGTGGGGAAAGTCTAGCAGAATGCTGCCTGACGCCTCAGCACCCAGCAGGGGAGTGTGACTCAGTCACATGCAAGGTTGATCTCCCACACTAATCTCTATGATTTTCCTTAGGGTTGTAGTATTTTAGTTTGTTTTGCTATTTTGATAAGTAGTAGTAGTCCCAGCTCCACCTGACCCTTCAGACTCTTCATCCTTGCAACACAAATTAGGCCTAGGATTTCTAGATTTACAGTATTTTTTATCTCAAGTGCAATCCTGGTGGACTGGCCATCTATTCGTTTCTAGAAACTCAATGATCAATAAACCACTAGCCAAGATCAGAGTGCCACTCTGTCCTGCTACCAGAAGCCAATTCTACCTTGCTTCTGAAATTTAAGAATTGCTGCTTGTCTTCTACCACTCTAGCATCTCCTACCTCCCCCACCGCCAACCTACAGAGGGTTCCATAGCAACACTGTTTAAGAATGTGATGCTCACAGCTGTGTTCTCCCGCCCTAATGAAAAGTTCGTTTTTGGTGGGTAACTGAATCATACTGAAATATCTGTTCAAATAGTTATTTTTCCTAGGTATCTGGATTCCTCTCGCTATGTCATACAAAATAATTTTTGACACCTCAAGTTCCTTCCAAGTATGCCATCATTTGGTCTGTTTCAGTCAATCAGGCTGAGTTACAACCATTCCCAGCTACACCAACTTGAAAAATGAGTCCAGTGTCTTTAGGAAATACATTCCACACCAATAAATCAACATAGATTTAAATTTTTGCTTCTTCCTCTATGGCCTAGATTTTAACAATCCATCCCCACACCTACTCTCTAGCTTTTTGTTGATTTAAATGAGCAAACTCTGTTCTTCAACTTTTGCCTGAAGCTTACCCTTCTGGAGCATGCTGGGGATGGACTGTAGTTATAGGTCTAGAATGATGAACGGTGGGAGAGAGGAGCAGGAAGGCAACTGGCATCCCCTTGCAAGGATCTTCTTGACAAGATCATTACAAAGTCTCTAAGTTACTGATGAACCAGCTTCCTCCAACTGGGGAAGAGAAGATACTTCTCCTGGCCAGGGAGTTACAATGGGGACTTAGGGGTTTTGTGTATTGGAGTTTAATTGAACTCACCCAAATGGCCCCATTTCATTTATCAGAGTCCCACTCTTTCCCAATTAATATCCAAACATTTACATTCTTTGAGTTCAGGCCATTAATGTTAAGCATCAACCCACAGGATCAAATTGCCTTTGAAATTAGAATGCATCAGTATTACAGTACATGAAAGAAATGATTCGTCTAGAAAGTTATAGACACTCTCTGGTCCTCTGACTGGGTCTCATAACAACAAATCCAAAATCCTTAGCACAACTTTTTTTTTTTCTTAAATTCCCCAACAGAGATAGAAACAGCCCTCCAACTCCACAAGGCTGATACTCCTTATTCTCGCCACTGTGGTCAACAGGCACTCAGGCAAGCCTGGCCTTCACTGGGCACTTCATTCCACACAACCTGTGGATGATATCGTAAGTAACTATTTTGCCACTGCCTGTCATGCAGCTGCCAGTATTCCATATTCTAACACTGACCTAATCAATTCTCCCTTCAAACCCAATCAAGTCAGAAAAAAACAAATCCAGATTTCCAACTTCTTTAAAGTCTGTTGCGTGTAACCCTTCTGGCGCCAATAACAGTCAAAGTCGGGGTTTGGCTGAAGAGAGCATAAGCTGGTCTAGCAAGTTTGAGCGTAAAGAGGTTTATTATCAGGTACTAAACAGCTCACTGAATCATTGGTACAGCCAAGGCTATATAGACTAAGGTGGAGGTTTCAGAAATGGCTTCCAAAGCCACATGGAGATTTGGGTCACCAAGTGAGCTCTTGGCTCACCCAAGATTAAGAAATGGCCACCTCCTAAACCACAATATGGCTACCAAAGTCAGAAAGCCACTACAATGTGGGAGCTGTCATGGAGAGGGAGCTGGCTCCACCAGACCAGATGTGCCTCGACTCTTATCAGCAGAATGAGGTCCCCATGACCCACCTGTGGATACCACACACTTACCCTAGTGCTGCAGTAGAAACAAAAGCCAGGGCCAGTTGAAGCTCAGTGGTGTTTGCTTTGTGTATGTGAGGCCCTGGGCTCCAGCCCCAGCCATGCAAACAAAAAACAAAACAGAAAGAGAAAAAGCATGGCTTCCATCTCATTTCTGCCTTCCCAACCTTGCACCAGGGCAACATAATGACTGATGTTTAAACCACATCCAGAACCCGAGGGCAGGGAATCAGTGAAATGTGGTGTTTAGTTCTCCAGGCTGTGCAGATACAGAAAGGTGTATTACAAGGTAGAGGGAGTGGACATCTGGGGCAGATCTACTAAACCTATAAAAACCCCAAATACTGAGTTCTAGTCTTCAGTTCTGACAAAGAACCTATGTCAGTCTATCTCTGTTCACAACCAATGAGACCACAACTTACATTTTTTTATATTCCCCACACACCTAGTATAATCGCTTGACAGTTACCGGTAAATGATAGGTTCTCATTGATTGATTGATTGATTTAAAATATATTATAACAGAGGAAGAAGTTTTTCTGATGCTTTACTAGAATTCACTAGAAATGGATCCTCCACCCAGCTGCAGCACAAGATATTTGCTGTTTATCTTGATGATATCCCAGAGGGGCTTCTGAATCATCCAAGTAACAGTAAATGACACTCAGTAGTATTGTAGTTTGAAGCACATTGTACAATATACTCATTTCTGGAAACTGATATGGGGAACCAAAACACCCTTTCTTTCCATTCACTTCCAAAAACAGAGAGTTTACTGTCTTAAGAAAAAGCAGTTTTGTGGCCTTTTGCCTTGAAGTCAATAATATGCCACACAGAAGAATTCCATTGGGATGACCAGTCTGTCTTCTTCAAGATATCCCCTTTCTTGTCTTCCTTTCAGTTGTCTTGAAATGCCTAAGATCTCTAGAGTAATCATTCTGCCTGAAACAGAGAACATCTTTGTGTCTCTACAGCCCCCTCCTTCAAAGTCTGCTCTCAGCACCAAGACCTATGGGGGTGTATAAATATCCAATTCACACAGGGTGCCAAGTATTGGGCAGAACCCACCCCTGGACAGTCCACCTGTCAGCTCAGAGTTTGGGAGATCAAAGGTCATCCTACTCATTCCCCTGTCTTCAGTCAGGACTTTGCAAAATCACTCTCAATCTGTAAGAAACTGATTGTGATTTGCAAATAACATGAGACACTAAGTACCATTCTCTTTCCAAATCAAGTTTCCCTTGTTAATTCCCAAGACATCGATTGAAAGAGAAAAGTAGCTAATGAGGGTGAAAAGGTTGAGTTTCAGGAGCATCAAGGAGATCTTGCCAAGGCCCAGTTGGCTCCGAATAAATTATATTTACTCAAAAAGTTAAGGATTCAGGAGGCAGCACCAGCCCAGCAGTGTAGCATACATTGACATGAGCAAACCAGATCACTCTCAGCAAAAAAAAAAAAAAAAAAAAAGGAAATGGAGATAATCATTCTAGTAATTCGAGAGCCCCTCTCCTCCTGAATTAGTGCAATAACTGCCTCAGTCCTTAGTGGAGCCTGGATTACAGACTTAGTAGCTGTTCTGGGCTTGGACCCTAAGAGTTATCTTAAGGGTACAGTAGTCTTCTATTCCTATATTCCTAGTGAAAATTTCATGCTCTTTAGTAATGTATATGTAACCCCTTTTTCTTCTTTCCTTAAACACACTCAAATCCCAGCTTTCTTCTCTAATCCTAAATTCTCAAGCCTTGTCTATCAAGTAGAGCCAGGCCCCCAAGGGTATTGGCTAGGATGGAGGTTTATGGCTCCAAAGGAAGGCTTTTACTGTGGCATTGTTTTAAAAAGGACCCATAGAAAATTACATTCCATTTCTACTGCTTTATAAGAAGTCTGTGAGGGCTGGGGTTGTGGCTCAGAGGTAGAGTGCTTGCCTAGCATACATGAGGCACCACATGAAAATAAAATAAAGATATTGTGTCCACCTATAATTAAAAATTAATTTTAAAAAAGAAGTCAATGAAGGGATAAGAGAAGTCCCCCATGATTTCCTGCTAGAATCCTGCTTATCCTGCTGCTTTGTGGCATCTGTCCTTATCTTCCAACTCCTTCCCCCAGTACACACTATTGGGGATTTCTGTGAATTCTTCTTGCCTTTCTGATCCAGTTTGTGTCTTGCATTATCCCTCTTGTTATTGTTCTATAACAACAATAACCATACACACATACATAAACTCACTTTGATCTTCTGCCATGACCCCAATAGTCATAAAGAATAACAGTTTCATTTTGGAGCCAAGTTATGTGGGTTCCAGTTGTGAAGACACTTGCAAACCTCTGGGCAAGTTCTATGCCCCAGTTTCTTAACCTGTAAAATGAGGATAATGACACATCTAGTTTAAATAGTTGTTTGTGAGTATTAAATGTACAAATGCTAATGAATTACTTAGAAAAAAATGTCTGGCACAAGGCAATATCCAGTGCATGTGAGCTGTTATAATTACAGGATGTGACATCTAGATGGTGTATTGAGCAACTACATCCTTTACCTGTCCTATCAAGGAATAAAATACTGAGTACTGTCCATGCCCAGGATGCCCTTGGAGGAAAAAGGTCATAGGTAGTTTTTTTTTTTTTTTAGATGCCATAGCTGATGGTCACTGAATCTAAGATGGAAAAAGCCCTAGACAAAGGCAGCCGTCTGTAAGTAAGCACACGCCAAGGAGAAGACCTGCCAAGATGCTATGCAATTGGAGAACTCCACACTGGATGGGGACACCCCAACCTCAGAACTTCACCTTGGAAAATCTGAATATAAAAGCCCACAAAAAGAAAGGAAGAGAGGCCTGCTTGGGGCAGTGAAAAGAAGAGTAGACTACCATTGGGGCAATATATTCTAAATGACAATGATTCACCGAGTTACCCATGAAGCAGCCTTAAGCCTGGGAAACAGAGGGGATGGCATCAATGCTGACATAATTTCCCACATTTCTTTCCTTCTGGTATATCTTTCTCTTAAAACCTATCTCCTAAGCACTGATTTTTCAAAATTTAGTAGGGATCCATGAAATTTGTTAAAATGTAGATTCTTAGGTTCCCTCCAAAGAGATTCCGATCCAGTGGAATTGGAGTGAGTCCTCAGACAGGACCACAATAATGTTGACTGCCATCTTCCAAGGGTACATTCATATTGACCAGGATGTGAATACCTCCTTAAAGTTGTGCAGGACACAAGCCACCCAACCGAATGTGGCAGCCTTGAGTAATTCTCACATAAGAGGCTCAAGGTTTATACTATTAAACACTGAAAATAACTCGGATATTTTGCCATCTAAAAAAGAATCCAGAAAATGCCAATTTCTTCCTGACCCAATACACATCCTAGTCACTACACATACCTTAATGATGTCTACAGGGCTGCCACAGAGATGGAAAAGGTTAGCCAGAGAAAGAACTAGACCATTCGTGTTTCATTATATACAGAAAGGTTCAATGAAGGGCTGGGAGTTTAGTCTAAATGTGTCCCTTCTGAGTGCTACTGGCTATGAAGCAATCAGAATGGAAGCAAATACAGAGTTGGAATTAGTTGTTGATGAAATTGCTTCACAAGGCCCTGAGGCTCCGGCATTATGCTCCTAGCTCCCTACCCCTCTTTAAAAATGCTGTTTTCCCAGCTCCAATAATTGATGAAGGTCTCAATAGTTAGGGAGTAGGAGGACTCCACAGACCCCTGAAAACACAATGTTGCTTACAGAGAAAGGATTTATCATCTGCCAAGCAAGCTCAAGTCAACAGGTTTTTTTGCTGAGCATAGTTAGATGCTGATTAGACGAAAGGCAATTGGAAGAGTCAATCTCAAGCTACCCAAGGAGACTGGTATCTCTCATGGAAAAGGAGGACACCACTGAAACATGTAAAGACATTAAAGGACAGAGAAGAGAGTATGGCACCAGGTTCTAAGTTATATGTAATTAGAGTTCAGAAACCCCAGAGAACAGTGTGGCTGCCTGACACCATGTGGAGGAAATTCAAGAATATTCCCAAAGGCTACTTTCACAAAAGGTCTGAAGGGTTTGCTCAGTTTTCTGCCAATTGTGTTGTGCTAGCCTTGGCTTGTGTCCACTTCGCATTCTCTGAACCTAACATTTTACTCCTTCCCCCCACCCCCCAAGCAAAATCTCACTTCTGCTACATGTTGCCTGGGGCTTCTCAGATACCTGGCCTGAGACACCTGTGGGAACCACCCCAAACTTGTTCAAACCTGTCAGTGTGAGGGAGCTAACATCTTAGGGTGATCCTTGACCACTCAAGAGTGGGAGCTGTGCATGCCTGTCCCCATTGTGACCCTGAGTGCACAATTATGAGATATTTTTTTGGTGGCCCTCCAGGATTCCCAGAAGGCTCAGGCCTCAGTTTCCTACAACTGTGACCAAACCTGATAATACAATTTTGTAAGTGTTAACTTCCCTTCTTTCTCTGTCCTCCAGTTCCCTGAGATTACTTCCTACAATAATCTACTTGCACACAGACCCTTGTCTCAAGCTCTGCTTTCAGAAGAAACGCAGAAGCTAAGACAAGCTCTCAGAAAGGTGGTGATTCCTGTTTTTTAGAACTTGAGAGCCAGATGCAGTGGGACCAACTTATAGTCCCAGCTACTTGAGAATCTAAGGCAGGAGGATCACTCGAGTCCATGAGGTCAAGGTCAGCCTGGGCAACTCAGCAAGGCCCTGTTTTTTAAAAATTGAATATTTTGTGCTTAGTTTACAGTAAACTCAGATATAGAGTTTTCCCTAAGCAGTTTGTCATCTCAGGAAAGTGAAAAACAAAATGTACTATCTATCTGCTTGATGTGGAGGTTTGTCAAAATGGAGATTATCTTTCATGAAGGCCCCGGATGTGAGGACAAGTAGCAGAAGAAAACACTTTCTGTTTCCTAGGGGCCAGCACTGTGCTATGTGTTTGTAGATTCTTGATTGTTACATTAACCTGAGGAGATAGTTAGAATTATCCCTTTTTTGGAGATAACAAGACTTGGCTCAGAGAGAGCAAAAATAACAGAACTGGGACTTGATATCAAACCTAGGGCTCCCAGAACCCATATCTTGCTCATTTACAGATGCTCTCTCCCACCATCTAACTCATGGAATTAGGTGATTCTCTCAAGTGTGTCAATAGAACTTTAGTTAATGTTTTTCAGATGTTGAACTATAAATCAGTGATCTACAAAATTAGTTGGTGTGTTAATCTCTCCAGGTTGAGAGATTGAGCTGGCCCCTTAAAAGAATGAAATCCCAGACACTAGAAAGTCACTTGTATCTGTCTGCTACACCCAAATCAAAGCCAGCCTCGGTCTGGCTCTGAGAAATACAAGGCAGCTGTCTGGCTGGTAGTCAACACAGTACATGAGTCAGGCCCACAGCAGCCCTAGACTGAGCACACAGTAGGTGCACAAGAAATGTTGGCCAAATCACTTAGAACCTCTGTGGAGCTCCACGTTCCTCTAAATGCTTGCCAAAGGCAAACCACTATAGGCTCCACAACACAGTTCTGTTATCTATATTGTGTCCCACTTGTACCTTTTACAAGTGAAGCCTCAGAATAATAAGGATCTAAAATGATTATTAAAGTCACACAATAACATTATGAGATGGACAATTCCTTGTGTTCATATAGCTCCTGGGGCATGATAACCCACAGCTCTCAAAGTTGTCACTCTGTCTCGTTCCTAGATCCCTACTGCTTTAAGTCATCATTTATATCCTCTGGGGGGATACTGATTTTGTGTTTATTTGCTGATTGACTGACTTTAGTTGTTTCTTCTGGATTGACAAGTCAACACAACTAAAGGGGTTCAAGTGCAGGCTACTGAAAGCTTGGATCCACACTTAATTGTTTTCTTTGGTCACTATGAACTATGTCCCTCTCAGAGCTACTCTCACCTAACATCCCCCAACCCTGGTGAAGGAGGAATCAGAAGTTACTAAAGCCTTGAAGAGAAGACACGCTACCTTCATTCATTTGTTCATATTTATTGAAACAGAACTGCTTTATTTCAACACAAAGAAAAGTAGTTGCTTTAACAACTGTAATTGATTTTCTTGAACCCTCAGGTACCTGGAATTTGGACTCTACACAGTGTTTCTCAAATTGTGATCTTTCAACCAGCTGCATCAGAATTCCCTGGAAGGTTGGTAAGATAATAGATTCCTGAGGTCCATTCCTAGAATGCTGGATCAGAACCTGGTTTCTGTGTTGGTTTTTTACAAGGCCATTGGACGTTAACTAGGAGAGTCTCATTGCAATAGAGTTTGAGGCCCCCTAGACCTATGGAGACCTGCAAGACCTTAAATAACTAAGCAAAGATGTCACCGGTACACATCACCTCTGCCATGTCCAGTTCAGAGCTCTCAGCCCAGTGTTGGCATGGGTCACCCAGTCCTCCTTTATTATATGAATTTTTGAGTCAATACATTGGTGAAGGTGAAAAAGAAACTGAGAAAAGAAGAAGTTCACCAATGAACTAAGAGAAGAAAATTGACCCAAAAGTAGACTACAGTAGAAGTCACGATAAATATATTATGCCTTTCAGTTATTTCCCACATCTGTGTATAGCCCTCAGAAACTCCCCTGTGAATACCTCATTTGGGTTCCAAAACTATAGTTATCCAATTTAACTTTGGAAACATGGAAGAGTTAACCTCACCATCTAATTTCCATTGAAAATATAGGAGATAATAATACTTCCTTATGTTTGCAACGTAATTTAC